>NC_052320.1:19510712-19828629 GCF_016432855.1 Salvelinus namaycush
ATATATTTTTTATCTAAATTAAATTTCCCCTACTAAGGGTTAGTTTTCTTTCCTTTGAACTTCATGTATGTCGATTTCTTCTCTATCGTTACAGTTTTGTCTATTTTCAATCAAAAGTTAATTAAAAGACACTCAATCATATGGCATACCAAATCAGTTGATTCCTTGTCTAGTTCATGCTCAGCCACAGAAAGAAAGGATTAGAGATTAGAGACAGATTGGAGGATGTTTCAGTGTTTCTTATTTCTGTTGCTAAGGATTTTCTCATGGCAACCTCTGTGCCAGAGCAGAGAACAGGCAGTCAGTCAGGATGCTAAAATGTTATAAGAAAATGTTACTTGACTAAAACAACATTTACAATTAAAGCATGTAGGGTAGCGTATTGATTGCAAAAAAAATCATATATATATTTTAAACTACAATATAAAACCTTTGGAGATGGTACAGATGTAGCATCTTCATTTGAGCCAGTTTGCTACAGCAGGACAATAATCCTGCAGCAACAGGAAATGTGAAATATTATGTGGATTACAATTCATTTACATTTTTTGTAAGGGAAAATCAACTTCAGAAGTCTTGTTAAACCTCAACTACACTTCAAGTCTTACATTTGCTGCATTGCAGGAAAGTTCTCCTGCAACAGGGTGATCAAATTAAGATCCTACATTTGTATTTTTATTTCACCTTTATTTAACCAGGTAGAACAGTTGAGAACAAGTTCTCATTTACAACTGCGACTTGGCCAAGATAAAGCAATAGCACAAACAACACAGAGTTACACATGGGATAAACAAACGTCCAGTCAATAACACAATAGAACAGTCTATATACAGTGTGTGCAAATGTAGTAAGAGTAAAAGTAACCATATAAGGAAAATGCATATATGTGTGTGTACTGTATGGTCCAAGAACATTTACTGCATTCGAAACAATGGGAAAAACTGTCCAAAGGTTTGAGAGTACAAAATACATTTAAATATCCTCAAGAGGATGAAGCTGGGAGCCATGGTTTTCAAGCTGGATGGCATGTCCAAGAGGCATGCTCCTTTCTCCTTCTCTTTCTTGTTTAGCTGTCATTTTAGCATTGTATCCTGACTGACTGCCTGTTCTCTGCTCTGGCAGGTTTATTTTGTCTTGACAGCTAAACAAGAAAGAGAAGGAGAAAGGAGCCATCTACATCTTAAAAAACAAGATCATGGATAAACCTCTCAAAATGTATTTACTCTAAAGTACCTACGGTATATGAAAGTGTCATAACATACAGACATACAGTAAACTTTTATCTGGATATCCTTAATACGATTTTAATCAATGTTGTATTTCAGTCTTAGTCGTAAGCCCTGTTTATACCTTGTGCTAACATCAACTCAAATTTGATTTGTCACATGCTCCGAATACAACAGATGTAGACCTTACCGTTAAATGCTTACTTACAAGCCCTTAACCAACAATGCAGTTCAAGAAAGAGTTAAGAAAATATATACTAAACTAAAGTAAAAATAGTAAAATAAAAATAAAAGTAACAAAATAAAAGTAACAATGACGAGGCTATGTACAGGGTGTCCAGGTTTGTCGAGTTATTTTGTACATGTAGGTAGGGGTAAAGCGATAATTAACAGTGAGTAACAGCAGTGTAAAAACAAAGGGGGGGGGGGGGTCCGGGTGGCCATACGATTAATTGTTCAGCAGTCTTATGGCTTGAGGGTAGAAGCTGTTAAGGAGCCTTTTGGTCCTAGACTTGACACTCCGGTAAAGCTTGCCGTGCGGTAGCAGAGAGAATAGTCTATGACCTGGGTGACGCGTCTTGTGTCCTGATCATGTCAACTTTCTGATTGTGCTCACATTTTCAGACTGGTGTAGATGATTAAAAGACATATTGTGAACGGATTTTGATCAGATCTTTTAAGTGTAAACAGACAAGATCAGGACAATATCAGGATTAAGGACGCATGTTAGCGGCAAGTATAAAGAGAGCTTAAAAATCAGGGACTCAATCTAAAAGTTATTTCTCTCACTCTCTCTTTCTCTCTCTCACTCTTTCTCTCTCTCCCTCTCTCTCTCCCTCTCCCTCTCTCTCTCTCTCTCTCTCTCTCGTGATTCTCATTCTATTGTTTGCAATAGCTTTTCCAAGATGGTGTTTGTGAATTTTGCAGAGCCTTAGCTAAGGATCAGGGTTTCTTGTGTCATTGACTGGTGTGTTCTTGCAAATCTCACGGTTGCTTTATTTGAAGTCTGCTATCAATTAGTCACGACAAATAGTAGCCTGCACTCTGCTCCGAGACACTGACACAGCTGTTGGGATGTCAGAGGTATAAATCACTGCAGTGAACCCAATGGAGGAGGAGGGAGGTTGAGAGGTTGGAGGTCTTTGTGGAGCAAGAGGCTAAAGAAGTGGAAGGAGACCTTGTTGATTTGAAGTCACAGGGCCATGCTGTTGAAATATAGGAATAGTCTTCACGTGGTATTGGGATATTGTACCCTAATGCCGTGCCCTGGTTAAGTTTGAATCTGTTCCGCATCTCTCTATCTTTCCATGAGCTCTAAACTTTAGGCTATCAAGAGAGACATTTCCAAGGACGGTTCCATGTGTTGGTTTCAGCAGGCAGAGACTAGACACATAGACACACAAACTCAGTGCTCACACTTGCTCCTATCTAGGATCACTTTGAATGAGATTGCAGATGGATCAGAGTGCAGCAGAGCCTCCTATGGTTAAAAGAAGGATCCCTGGTGTTAGACAGGGTACATGGAAAGTACATTTCTCGCCAGTAAACGGTCCAGGCAGGTTGGGGGTCCGGGTCCAAGTCCATCTCCTCTCCTCCTCCCCCCACCTGCCCTGTCAGTGACTAATTAGAATTTGCTGTGCTCAGCCCCTCGTGCTCTGGGCCCAGGCCTCCCCAAATGGCTCCCCTGAGGCTCCCTCCGGCAGGAAGATGTCACAGAGGCACAGGAAGGAAAAACACGCACAGCTGACCTCTTGGAACTACTCTCTGTGCGGCAGGCCTTGGGTCAGCAGCAGCTTTGACATCATCCGGCAGTGGGACCCAGATGTACGGCTCCCTGCGGTAATGCCTGAATGAATGAAAAAGTGTGTTTTCAAACCAACAAATTCAGCAGGCTTTTCCAGGGATGACAGGGAGAAATTGATGATAACCCATAAGACGGAACAGGAGAAAAGCATAGGCAGCAGAATAAGAAAGTCCACTGTGGATGTGGTTTAATTTGTATGAAAAACGGGCAAGGATGTACCTGCCTTGGGGACCTACAGGGGAAGTTTTATATTGTATTTTGTGTTGGGGGGGTCGGAAGCTTGTATCTCCCCACTGCCCCCCCAAAATATTTCCTACAGGAAGACAGGGGTGAAATGGAGCTAGACAGCACTTCCACCTCCTCTCACTTTGACAACTGAGATGAAAAATGGCCTGCATATGTGTTCTATTGTTTGTGAAGGAGAGGGAAAAAACTGTAGAAAAGCAAACTCAGTCACTTTCAGCAACATCTTTTTCAGTGATTTTACTGTAAGAAGTGATATTTTTGCAGCTGATCTGTATAGATATAACTTATGTCAACTCAAACACTTTACTCATCATGCATAACTACAGTGGAATCTCCACAAAAGCAAGGGGCAAAGAAAACTTGGCTAAAACCAGACACAGCTTTCTCCTATTGGTGGAGCTTGGGTTCCAGCGTGTCATATGATCGTCAGTTAATCAACCTTTCTATGAAAGTTGATATGGCAGCAGTTTAGTGAAAAGGGACAGAATTGCATGGGTGGCACACATCATAGGGCTGGAATGGAGAGCTTTTACCTAACACTCATGAAGAGAGCAATTTTCATCATACTTATGAACTAGGACTGAAGGACTGAAGGAGAACTGAGGAGGACATCGGAATACAGAGCATGCAATCAGGTACTATTATCATAAGGATGCACAATCAGGTGGATAAAGAGAGTTACCCCCCAAACAATGGTGTGTTATCAGTTCTGGTGAATACCATTATCCAGATGTAGGATCTTAATTTGAGCCAGGTTGCTACAGCAGTAAAATAATCCTGCAGCAACAGGAAATGTGAATTATTATGTGGATTATAATTAATGGTCATTTTTTTGTAAGGGTTGATACATTTTACGTTAGGGCAAATCAAGTCTGACATGGAAATTATGAAGTTTAGAAGGATTTTTAAAGGCTTCTAAAAATTAGAAGCCTTTTTAAACCTTGAATACACACAAATTTGCATTTCCTGCAATGCAGGAAAATTCTCAGCAACAACAGAGTGGTCAAATTAAGATCTGTAGGAGTCCAGTATATTAAAAACTAAAATAACTTTTTGTGTATGGACCACTACGATATATAATCATCTCTCCCCCACAAGAAAAACTAAAACATTTCATCCAGAAAAGTGTAGGAAGTGCAGGGTTATTTCAACACCATAAGGGAGCTCTGCCCCAATTCCCTGCCATGTGCTTACCTCCAGACATGTGTAGTCCAGAGGGCCTTGCTAAAGAGCTCTAGCTGAAAAAACAGTGTGCAGGGCTAATATTTTAATCACATCCTCTCCAAGCAGGCCCGCAGCGTGAAATAAACACTATTTCACAATATTTCAAATACCCATTGACAGGGGAGATGTCCCTTTGCTCAACCTGAATGTCAGAGATATTAATGGCTGTCGGACATGCGTTTTGGCTCTCCCATTCAGAGATTTGGATGTACCCCCTTCACTTCTAATCTTTTACGACTAACTTTTCCGGAGAAGAAGGAGGAATTCTGTCTGACCATGCAGATGAGGTTTTGCAGGAGATGGGCTGCCTGAATAACAGGTCATGTCTGTAGCAGTATCCTCCCATGAGCATATGCACACAGGAATTATTGTTTTAATTTGCTGCTGAGCTTGGCAGGTGGGGTTGTAGTGTGTGTGTGTGTGTGTGTGTGTGTGTGTGTGTGTGTGTGTGTGTGTGTGTGTGTGTGTGTGTGTGTGTGTGTGTGTGTGTGTGTGTGTGTGTGTGTGTGTGTGTGTGTGTGTGTGTGTGTGTGTGTGTGTGTGTGTTGAGAGGGTGGAGGGGAAAAGCAGAGGAATTCCCAGAGAAGGTTATTGCGGAACAATACAGGCTATCCTAGTGTTGCTTTACTCTGGCACGGGTTGCTGTGACCCACCCTCAGTATCCAGGCCCAGAGGCAGAGGTGACAAGTTGGCAACAGCCACTCCAAGACAATGCTTTCTTGTAAAAACAATCGCACAATGTGAGACAGGCTTGTGCGTGCTCACACTGACCTGTTCAAAATATGAAGCAATTTAATCATCATCAAATTATGAACTATTATGAAAGGGGCAGTTTCTTTTCCATGTCAGCAAAACGATGAGTGGGTGAGTTGGGAGTAGAACTTGGCTTAGACCATGATGATGATGTCATACTGTCTGCCACACAAGTAACATGGTTGGAGTATTTCATGAAACAATTTGTATCTTCTAATGTGAAAATGTAGTAAAAGTTTTGCATGAGCTGCAAGAAATGTGTGTCAGACAATGTTAACATGTCTTGTAAGACCAGGATGGTGTGTGTGTGTGTCACATGGGAAAGTGTCCCAGCTGGCTTAGGTGCTAGGCCTGCTGGAGACCTAGAGAGGAACCATTGGCTTATTTCATTGCAGCACAAAGGCAAACACTCAGAGGATATCCTCAATCAGGGGCCAGAGAGTGAGCAATGAACAACCTCGTTGACAGAAACATGGAGCCCTACACTTGCAGCTGGGCACCCTAACAACCTTGGGGATTTACTGTAGTTTGCAACACTCTGGAAGTAGTACAGTACAGAATATGGAGGATCAGGTTAAAACTTTCCACCCCCCAAAAAGCACAGACACAGTCACTCCTTCTGGAAATTTAGCAATGACTGTTTTTAGACTATATGCAACTTACTACATCGATATTTGTAAAATCTTTGGGAATTCTCCTTTGCAGCAGTTGAGAGGATGTCCTCTGTTTTGCACACACTGAAATATTGTATCAGTTGCAGCACATTCCACAGCACTTGAATAAGATGCGTCCTACTGACCATAACATCAGAACACCTGGACGTTGGCATGGTCCGACAAGGGAAAGATTATTTTGACAGTGTTACTAGCCTCATCATCAAAATAATTGGGAATATATTTGTTAGACCAAGTGGATTGGAATATTCCATTCCACTTTATAGCAGTACATTTTCTCAAGGCATTGAGCAATATGAAAGCAATTATAACATGACATAACTTTTAAATGATTTAAATCACAAAGAGCCCAATTCTGACTCAGGAAATGATGCCTTTCCTACGCACTTCTCGGTAGTTGGTATTCAGACTTACCTTATGAAGGTGCATAAAGGGCTTTGCAGGTACGGTTCCCTTGTGCGCGCTGAATATGTAATTGTAATGTAATTCAACCTCTGAAATCCCCCCCACTTCCTGGCCAACAGATTTTTTCATGAAGTTTTCATTCAATAGGGTTTTCAATACATTTATCTTAAGCCAATACGTTGTACCTTTCAGTTTCAGAATTTTGTTGACAGACTCAATAGAATTTATCGAGAGAACAGGTTCAGAATATTAGGTATCAATGACAAAAATCCATCTAAATATATGCATATTGTCTCTGTTTAAGCACCAATTGGTAGGTTAATGTAATGAGTATGATGGGAGACAGAGTGCTGGTTTCAAGCGCAGGGTGCAACAGGTGTTTATTTAGTAAAGGACCACAGGAGAAGGCAGATAGCAGGGTCCAGGGACAGGCAGAAGGTCATACACAGGGAATCCAAAAAGGTAACAGTACAGGCAGGGAAAAAGGCTAATAACTTAGTCCGGGAGATCAGGCAAGGGGTTGATGACAGGAAATCTGATAGGCAAAAGTACAGTCAGGGAATAGGTAAAAAAACATTGTTAGTGAGAACAGCCAAAAACTATGATACACAGGAGGACTAATATGGAAATGAACAGCAGTCCGAATAGACTGTGTATCAAAACAAACAATACCTCACAATGAGGGGGTGCAATGAACTGAACTAAATACTGTCTGTAAATGACATACAGGTGTGTGAGCGGGTGATCAGTATTCAGGTGATTGGGATCTGGAGAGTGAGCTGCGTTCAGGGGATCTATGTGTTTGAGAGTGTGAGCTGGAAAGTGGGCTGGAAAGTGAGCTGCGTTCAGGGGATCTATGTGTTAAAAAATACTCTGATCTCTGATTAGGGTTAGGATGGTATTCATGAATCATAAAAAAAATGCTTTGGACAGCCTTTATGCACGAAATAAAGAAAACAGTGGTTTGGTTCATTCTGAAAATTGCCACATTCAGTTCTTTAACCCATGGTAATGTTGGAAGATTAGTGTATATACATTTCATAGGGAGAATAGTGTACAATAGTAGGCTATACCCTTGTCTATTGCCTGTACTAACCATAGAACTATGTGATGACACAACCAAGTATTGAGCCATGCATCGGGTTCAAACTGTTACAGATTACTCATTTACCTACTTCTCTTCAATAACTCTTACCAAGTTGTAAATTACAGTGCATGGAGAATGGTGTGATGTGTATAGAAAAAAAATAAGTACATGCTTTTTCCACTTGGAACCGGAATGTTCGCTACACCTTATTCAGGGTTTCCTCGCATGTAAAGGTGGTGGAATTATTAGGGAAATAAGTAATGGTCAGAATACGGCGTATCAGTAGACACACCTCCGCCACACCTTTATTTATTCCATCTCCACCTAAAACGAATAGTGGGTGAATAGCATACTATTCTCATGCTTAAATTCAAGGTCAGAATACGCATAAGAAGAAAAGTTTACATTCCTTTTACACATGCTTAACTCTAGTAGGAATCAGCCTTAAAATCCGAATGAACCTATCCAGCATTAAGCCATCATCTCCAAGATCACCACTTCTTACAAATGTGTAAACACTTGTAAACTTGTAAACACAGCTGCCATGACCAGCTTTCAATAGGAAGCGGCAAAGCTTCCGTTGATCTTATTTGGTCCTCAGCAGCAGCTTGCTACACCTCCCTCCCTCCCTGTTGCTCATTGTGTCAGCATCTCCTGAAGAAGGCATTGTTTAATCCAGATGGTTGGAATCCAAAGACCTCACTCTTCCCTTTTCCATAAAGTCAGTCTCCTAATAATAACTCATATATCTCACTACCTCTTTCATTAACAAGAGTGACACATACCAAAAAGGAGAAACAATGGGGAGGTCCTCTGGATGAAAACAACAGGATGAGACAGTCTCTTACTGTATGTGTTTGAAGTGAACCTGTTGACTGCTCTGTATCATGATGACTCCTGAGTGGAGGGAGTTGGGTTGCTTAGCTTGCTTTCTTGCTGGTATATCAAAGCAAGTAATAAATCCATAGTCTGTATATTAAGTATTGCAAAAAGCATTGAATTGAATCAAACACCATTTACACATAACTGCCACATGATGGCATGATATAGCAACTTTTCTCTTTGGCTCTGTCTTTGTGTGTTTTTGTGTGTGTTTTTGTGTGTGTGTGTGTGTGTGTGTGTGTGTGTGTGTGTGTGTGTGTGTGTGTTTAAATCGAAAGAAGAGCTTCCTCTTCTCTAAAATGTCACAGATTCCCATGCATGCACGCACGGGAATCTGTGACATTTTCGAGAAGAGGAAGCTCTTCTTTCAATTTAAACAGCTCTTCTTTGGAAATAAAAACCAAAAATATAGGCCATAGCCTAACCTTAACCTACCTCTCACAACTTCCCACTACCTTTTTACAATTGTATGATTACCTGCTACTGTAGAGCAGGTCTTCAAGTCATAACTTCTACTGAAGATGCATAAGAGATATCACTATGCTGATTTGGGTTGGGGTAAGTGTGAATTTGCTACATTATTATCATATCGATGGTTTTGACAATGCCCTCATTAAACGCAGGCCTAGAAGGTTGGAAGGTTATTTGTGTCAGAATGTACAATTAAATAGAATTTTCACATGTGGGACATAATTGTGAAATAAAAATGTTACAGTTCAAAACAAACTCACTTGCTTCACACTAGGATTTAAAAGTTGTCTTCTATGTGTTTATTTTGTATTTGTTTGTTACAGCAGTGTATGTGATGGTCAGTTTAGCCCTATCTGATAGTCTACTAATAATCCAAGCAGACTGCAATGAAGATGTCTCTATGAAGTGTGAAGCTGTCCAGGATAAGAGCTATCGATCTGTTACATGGTATAAGGTAGGCTACAGTATGCCATGATAGGTACTGCATTAGTAGCTTATCATCAGTGAATATCTCTATTTCAAAGACATTCATTTGGGTATTCGTTGATGATGTGAGCAGGTTATTAGTTCATCTTTTAAATAAAAACATGTATACAATTTTGTACTGTAATGGCAAATATAATTTTTTATTTGTTTTAACTAGTGTCACATATGACATATTAAATACAGTATTGTTATTAAGTTAGAGCATTTATTTTCACTGAGAGAAGGCTTAAACAACTCCCTCCTGTATGAGACATTAAATCTACCCACTGGGCACAGACGTCAGTTCAACTTTTAGTTTTGATTTACATTTGGTTGAGTTGTCAACTAAGGTGAATTCAACTTGAAATCAACAAAAAATGTGTTGAAATGACGTGGAAACAACGTTGATTGAACCAGTTTTTGCCCAGTGGGTAATTTGGATCCATTCCTCTGATGTAACAGAATAGATCAATATAAATACATTATTTTTTTCTCTATATTTAGTTGAACAACCAGACTGGTATTATCAGAAGAAGTAACGGTGAGAAGCCATATCCCTTTAGATTTCCCCGACCTGCTAGGTTTGGACCAATGGACAGTCTAGTTCTTCCCAGAGTCAGGCCTGAGGATGCAGGGACATACCAGTGTCTCCTCAGGGCCAACATAGGACAGACCAACAGAGATTCAAAGGTCACCCTCAATGTATCTACAGGTAAACTGTTACACGCTATTCTGGTTTGACTTAGAGCAGGATATAGAAATTGATAGTACTATAACCTAGGTTACAATGAGGGTTGATTCATTGATTGTTTGGATACATTGCTTTAATCACCATAAAAGCCACTGGGCCAGGCAAAAATCCAGTTTGCATGGGACAGTACAGGCCAGAGAATAACTCATGGAAGTGAGCATACTGTATCTTTCCTGGTCTTCTTAACTCTTATCATATATCCACAGATTGTGTGATCCATACTACAGTGGCAGTGACAGCATGGCAAAACGTGACTCACACTACCCCAATGTGTCCCATACAATTGGTTGAGGTCTCTGTCATATGGACTTCATGTGGATTCTTGATACTGGGCTTTGTCAAAATCGCTCTGTGTCTAATCTCTATTGGGGTAAATCAATATTCTTCACATCCAAATACATTTTCTGTATAGCCTTTATTAGCCCTATTTGGTTTCATGGTAGTAGAATATATAGCTGTTAGGCTACATTACTGGATATTCTCAAATATTACCTCCTCAAATGTACCATAGGTACATTGACATAAACTAGTGAGTGTGGAGGCATCTTACTTTAATAATGTTGGTCATGACAGACAACTATCAAAACTCCATAAAGGCAGGGGTTTTAAAGGCCCAGTGCAGTCAAAATTCTGTTTTTTCTGTATTTTATAACATATTGTACAACAGCTGATGAAGCTAACACTGTAAAACTATGAAAACATTTAATCAGTGTTATTTCCTGATGGTTTATGGTTTAAAATACAATCTACACAGGACCTTCTAATCAGCAGGTTTGCATGGATGGGAGTTTTGGCTTTCCATGGTGACATCACCATTCTGTAAATTGGTTAATAGACCAATAACAAAGAGAGTTCCAAACCTCTCTGCCAATAACAGCTCGTTTTAAATGTTCCCCTCCCCACTCAGACCACTTCCAGACAGCCCTAGCAAAATTGTTGCTTGAGAAATATTTTTTTGCAAAAAAACAAACATATTTTTTCCTATTTTAATGGAAAGTAAGGTACTTAATTGCTACCCATAAATAATTTGATATTGATATAAAAACTTCTGCATTGGGTCTTTATATTGTAGGTGAGATGATTCAATAGACAGGAGATCCACTCTGTGAGGTGACATTTACTCTCAAAGCGGCACCTCTCAGCAGCTGCCACCACATCCTCTTGTTTTTCTCCAAAGTGCGAACATTATATTCACATATTTTTTTTCTCAACAGGTTGTTCGAAACATCAAGAGGAGTCATAGCAGGAGAAAAAAACAACAACAGTGGTAAAGAAAATCTTGGTAAAAAACCCACGTTCTGAGCGCAGCGGTTTCAAGAACTGCTGGATTTTAGGTCTCTGGAAACATTTGTTAAGCTGCGTTAACACATGCAGACCAATTCTGATTTTTTCCCCGAACACATCAGATCTTTTCACATCAGATATTTTTCAACACTGATTGAATTGGTCAAAAATATCAGAATTGGGCTACCTGTGTAAACGCAGCCCTAGAGAGTTCACTAGGTCACCTGGATAAAAGTTTACATTTGTGACAGATGCAATCACTTAAAGTAAAACCTTACAATGTAATGAAAGGTGTAAATATCTGCTTCAAATATAGTTCTGCTTTGTTTTGCTAAAATCTTGCAATAATACCCTGAGCAGCTTTCCAGCAAATGCAGTTCTGTATACTTATTGTTGACCCTACTTATCACAGACTACCTTATCGATTTTATTCTGCCAATACCGGAGTTGATGAGTGAAGATGCATTGTTTTGATTTTCCTTCCAACCACTTTGTGAAAACTTTGATGCTGATGAGGTATGATTCATGTCCAGAATAGCCAGTAGCCCCTGCTGATTGTGCCTTATTGAGTAAACTCAACGCTGTTCAAACAGCAGGATGCTGTGAGGACAACTTAGGGCAGGGGTTCTCAAACTTTTTTGGTCCACAACCTAATTTTGATATGTGAAAATTCTTGCAACCCCAACCATTTGAAAAATTATGTAAAATTATGTAATTAACAGCCAATGTTTACTTTTTTACTTGGGGCTCTGGCAGTCAATTGAAAAACATTCTAACAGTATTTCTGATTGTCTTCTCAAATCACCATCACATACTTTTAATGTGGGGCTATGACAGTCAATTGCAAGTTAGTCTGACATAATGCATCTTATCTCACCACCACTAATGACGTGGGTGTGCTTGATGCATGTCGAGTCGGAGCTTCTCAAAGTCAGGGGGCGAGATCGACAGTGCGCACCACATCTCTGCTGTTACATCCAACCTGGATCAATATTTGGTTTTAATGCAGACGAGAGCACTGAAACCAGCTTCACACACATATTAGGTGGCGAAGACTAGCCTACCATGAGTTTTATGGTGCTTTCAAGACAACTGGGAACTCAGAAAAGTACGAGGTCAAATCATGACGTCAGTGATTGTTAGGTCGGAAAGTTGGAGCTCTAGAAAATCGTAATTCCCAGTTGGGGCACTTTTCTTTCCAAGTTCCTAGTTGTCTTCAACGCACTGAAGTCGGAAGTCAGACATTTCCGAGTTCCCAGTTCCTAGTTCCCAGTTGTTTTGAACGCGACCATTAATGCTCATAGGGAGACGGCAGGGTATTCCCTTTGAGTCAGGAACCAAAACTCCTCTGTAGTGAACTTGAATGCATTGTCTTCAGCATTCGGTCACATGACAGCTCGTCAGCTGTTCAATTTCACTTACTAGCATGTCAACTGAGCCAGGGTCACAGTCAAACGAATTGGGAAGTACAGTAGGTCCCAAAGTGCTCTTCGAAGCGTTGGAGGTGAGCAGTCATCACTCGTGTGGGACACTTACTGATGCTGTTTTCTGTTATTTTCTTTTAATTACACAGAAAGTCAACCAAGTCTGTATTCTTTAGATCCGTTGTGAATGACAGTCCCTCTCTTAATGTGAAAAATCTTTCCAACATTCCCCCTCAATAACCACCAAGCCTTGGTGTGAAATAGAACATTGTCATGCTCTGATCCAATATCTCCATGTAGTTTTGCGAACAGGCGTACAAGTAGTGGATGTGGTTTGATGTAGTTACAATCAAAGTTACCTGCTGCAGTAAATTCTGTGCTCAGCTCTTTTGCCGCCAGTTGCTCTCGGTATATCATACAATGGTCCATATGGCAGAGGGAGATCCATTCATAACTAGAGTGCAGAGGCCTGCATGCCGTCCCGCCATAGATGGAGCCCCATCTGTGCAAAAGCCCACCATTCAATCCCATATGGAATCTGTTTTCATCAATCAAATCAAATCAAATGTATTTATATAGCCCTTCTTACATCAGCTGATATCTCAAAGTGCTATACAGAAACCCAGCCTAAAACCCCAAACAGCAAGCAATGCAGGTGTAGAAGCACGGTGGCTAGGAAAAACTCCCTAGAAAGGCCAAAACCTAGGAAGAAACCTAGAGGAACCAGGCTATGAGGGGTGGCCAGTCCTCTTCTGGCTGTGCCGGGTGGAGATTATAACAGAACATGGCCAAGATGTTCAAATGTTCATAAATGACCAGCATGGTCAAATAATAATAATAATAATAATAATAATAATAAATCAATATAGCCATGCAGCACACTGAACATCCTCTATACCGTTTCATGCTCGGGAATCGTGAGAAAGAACCATATGTCCTCTTGAATAGCATCCCCCGAAATGTATAGCGAACAAAAGTCAATGCGTGAGCAACTCGGCCCTCACAGCTAACATTCATTTGGAGAACATAAGCTGGGGTGCTTGAGTAGTTCAGTCAGAGTTTCCTCTTGATTGCTAGCAATAGCATAACTTATTTATTTAACAGTGTTATCTGACAACGGTATTGATGTGAGTTTCTGTGCCTCTGCCTCCCCACACATTGTTTTCACCATATCAATTGCGGCCGGTAATATCAAAGTCTCAGCTATAGTGTGTGGTTTCACAGCGTAGTGGGCCTAGCCATTCCCCGTGGGAATGATTCAAGTGCGGCCTTTTCCCATGGTCTAAGGGCACTCCCTGGCTGAATTTCATTGCTAGAAATTAATCATTTTGATTTTGATTTTTAAGGTTAAGCACATTTCAGTGATTTTGAGATACAAAGAAGATATTATAATATATACTATATACACAAAAGTATGTGGACACCCCTTCAAATTAGTGGATTTGGTTATTTCAGCCACACCGTTGCTGACAGGTGTATAAAATCGAGCACACAGCCATGCAATCTTCATAGACAAAAATTGTCAATAGAATGGCCTTACTGAAGAGCTCAGTGACATTCAACGTGCCACCGTTATAGGATGCCACCTTTCCAACAAGTCAGTTCGTCTAATTTCTGCCCTGCTAGAGCTGCCCCGGCCAACTGTAAGTGCTGTTACTGTGAAGTGGAAAGGTCTTGGAGCTACAAAAGCTCACCCATGAAGTGGTAGGCCACACAAGCTTACAGAACGGGACCGCCGAGTGCTGAAGTGCGTACTGCGTAAAAATCGTCTGTCCTCGGTTGTAATACTAACTACCGTGTTCCAAACTGCCTCTGGAAGCAATGTCAGCACAATAACTGTTCTTTGGGAGCTTCAAGAAATGGGTTTCCATGGCCGAGCAACCACACACAAGCCTAAGATCACCATGCGCAATGCAAACCGTTGGCTGGAGTGGTGTAAAGCTCTAATTGGCCTCTGGAGCAGTGGAAATACATTGTCTGGAGTTTTGAATCACGCTTCACCATCTGCCAGTCTTACGGATGAATCTGGGTTTGGCGGATGCCAGGAGAACGCTACCTGCCCGAATGCATAGTGCCAACTGTAAAGTTTGGTGGAGGAGGAATAATAGTCTGGGGCTGTTTTTCATGGTTCGGGCCCCTTAGTTCCAGTGAAGGGAAATCTTAACCCTACAGTATACAATGACATTCTAGACGATTCTGTGCTTCCAACTTTATGGCAACAGTTTGGGGAATGCCCATTCCTGTTTCAGCATTACAATGCCCCTGTGCACAAAGTGAGGTCCATACAGAAATAGTTTGTTGAGATCAGTATGGAAGAACTTGACTGGCCTGCACAAAGCCCTGACCTCAACCCCATTGAACACCTTTGGGATGAATTGGAACGCCGACTGCGTGGAAGGCCTAACTGCCCAACATCAGTGCCCAACCTCACTAATGCTCTTGTGGCTGAATGGAAGCAAGTCCCCGCAGCAATGTTCTAGTGGAAAGCCTTCTCAGAAGAGTTGAGGCTTTTATAGCAGTAAAGGGGGGACCAACTCAATATTAATGCCCATGAATTTGGAATGAGATGTTTGACGAGCAGGTGTCCACATACTTTTGGTCATGTAGTGTATATATTTTTTTGGGGGGGGGTGTATATATTTTTCTTTGGATTTTTCAAATTCTCCTGCGACCCCATTTTTATATCAGGTTTGAGAACTGCGACCCCTTTTTCTCCAGCGACCTCATTTTTATACCCTTAATTTGAGAACTGCTGACTGATACCCTAACTACACCGCTCGCGTCGCGTGCGCGAGTGTTGCAAAATAAATTTAGGAATCTATGTTATTCAATTATTGCACCCACACTGCTCGCGCGCGTCATCGAGCGTCTGCGTTGCCAAGGGCTAAAATAGAAGTAATTTCTATTTCTGACGCAGATCGCGCTGCAAGTCCTGCCTCTCCCATCTCCTCATTGGTTTATAGAAGCAGGTACCCACGTGCAATCTCTTCATTGGTTATACCCAAGTGGGTGATTGAAAGACGAACTTTGTTGCCGGTCGTCATGGTAATACTATGAAAGTTTAGATGCCAATCACCACATAAGTTCAAAGATGAAAAAGCCTGGAAGGAGGAGAGATAACTAGAAACAATTCGGTTGATCGTTTTATGTGTGGATTAATTGCCGGAGTAGAGGACCTTGTGCATTTCAGGTAAAATAACAACTCAATGTTTATATCCCAGGACAAATTAGCTAGCAACAGCAAGCTAGCTAAATAGGACAAATTAGCTAGCAAGTCCAAGCTAGCTAGCTAAATTACCATATGTGTTTAATTCTTTTCGACCTGTCCCCAAATTAATGTAATTGGTTCAGAGTTTGTTTTGATATTTTAACCTGCGTGTCGTGATCGCGTTTGGTGTGGGGGGACAAAATAAATGTATGCACGATGGCGCACGATGGTGCACGCGCGCAGCCAGTTTGGGTTCCGTGTTAGGGTCAGGCTGTGGGGATTTCTATTGTTATTGTACTGTCATGTTATTAACTATGTAGGCCAGAATATTAAAATGTTAGAAGGCTCAGGTGTGTTTTTTTCTGTATTCTATTGTATTGTGCCTTGGTTTATTGTCTCATTTTAGTCTCATTTTAGTATCTAGGCTTATGCAGGTAGTGAATGGATTTTACCAGTTTGCACTTTTGTTCGCACAAGAAACACCTACAAATTTGTTCAATGTATTACCCTCCACATTAACATCAAATCTACTCAATTGGTCACATGCACACGATACAGTGAAATGCTTGCTTGCTAACTCAACTCAACAATGCAGTACAATAACAATGTTAATCAAGAATCAAATGCCAAATACAAAAGTCCCAAAATAACAAGTAGTAATAAAAAGTAGAATAAAAAAATCTAGATCATAACTGAGTGAACAGTCTGTGGCTTGGGTGAC
Organism: Salvelinus namaycush; assembly: GCF_016432855.1. Taxonomy (NCBI): domain Eukaryota; kingdom Metazoa; phylum Chordata; class Actinopteri; order Salmoniformes; family Salmonidae; genus Salvelinus; species Salvelinus namaycush. The sequence continues at coordinate 19,527,338 of NC_052320.1, forward strand.
CGGAGTCTGTGATGATCTTCTGGGCCTTCCTCAGACACCGGCAGAGGTTGTTATGCCACTCTGCCAGGGCTCCAACCTCCTCCCTGAAGGCTGTCTTGTCGCTGTCGGGGATCAGACCTACCACTGTCGTGTCGTCAGCAAACGTAATTATGGTATTGGAGTTGTGCGTGACCACGCAGTCATGGGTGAACAGAGAATACAGGGGGGGCGCTGAGCACACACCCCTGGGGGACCCCCGTGTTGAGAGTCAGTGTGGCAGAGGTGTGGTCGCCTACGCTGTCAGGAAGTCCAGGATCCAGTTGCAGAGGGAGGTGTTCAGACCCAGTGATTGAGATGACTCAGAAAAGCTACATTTTTGCATAAGAATCTCTCACATCCTCTGCTTGTAAGAGGGCACTATGTCATAACAAACTCACAGGTGTGAGATCTTAATTTGACCAGTATTGTCGCAGCAAAATAATCCTGCAGTAACAGAATTTGAACGTTTAGTCTAGGGTATTAGCTGGTCAAAATCAGGCACCATGAAAAGTGTAGCACTGTTAATATAACCTATGTTAGTGAATTTATGTAACACCTGTGGTGGAGGAAAATTCTTAGCAACAACAGAGTGATCAGCTTGCATTTATACCTCTGTCGTATCTCTGTCTGTCTGTGCTATGTTTCCCTGTTTAAAATTCCCCATCAAGAATGTATGTATAACCAACAACTAAGAAAATGATTCTTTGTTTCGTCATTGATAATCCTCCTCCTGCCCATAAATGGCTGTTGCTGTTTCAGTTCCTGTCCCTGCTTTCCTACCTAAAGGCAAAATTAAAGAGCTATAAGTCACTCTCTCCTTATTGTTCTCCAGCCTGTATTGGCCTTAACCTGTGTGTGTTTGTGGGGGGGGGGGGTTAGATGCTGTGCTGCCTGGTGCATTGGCTGACAACATCTACTGAGTACACAGAGGCTAACCCTGACTTGGCGTAAAGAGATTACACTGTCTGGTAGCATCAGATTAACGGAACATACTCTATGGATCACATACGCATCATTGAAATGTACAGAGGTGTGTCTTCTCATTGAGGGACGATTGAAATAGACTAGGCACATAGACTACACAAATAAATAGACTGTGAAAAAATGAGTACTCCACCTGTTGGTGATTTTTTTTTAAACAACCAGAACTGTGACGCAAACAATTTGGATATCACATTTATATAATAATAACAAATTATTATGTAAAAGTCATTTTTCTGAATTAAAATACGGTCAAAATATATATATATATTTGACATGTACTGTAGTTTATCATGTGAAAAATCATATAGGTTCATAGTACTATTCCTTGGTAGATGGCAAATCGTGCAGTGCACACACATGTTGAGCTTTTATGGATCCCTTTTTCTTAAATACATGCAATGAGATTCATTATCCCTGATTTGATACAGACAGGCTACAGCAGACCAGATTATATACAGTTCCGTGCTAAAGTATTCAGACCCCTTGGATTTCTTCACATTTTATTGTGTTCCAAAGTGGGATTGAAATGGATTTCATTGTAATTTTCTGTCAACAATCTACACAAAATATTCTGTAATGTCAAAGTGGAGATAAATAAAATAAATTCATTGCATAAGTATTCTGCCCCTTTGTTTAGGTCTGCCTAAATTAGTTCAGGAGTAAAATTTGGCTTAACAAATCACATTATAAATGACATAGGACTCACTCTGTGTTAAATAATAGGTGTTGACATGATTTTTGAATGACTAACCCTTCCTATGTCACCCATACAAAAAACATCTGTAAGACCCCTTAGTTAGGTATTGAATTTCAAGCCCAGACTCAACTACAAAGACCAAGGAGCTTTTCGAAAGCCTCATAAAGAAGGGTAGTGATATGTAGATGAGTAACAATAACAAATCAGACATTGAAAATCTATTTATGTATGGGCAAGTTAATAATTATGCTGTGGATTATATATTAAACCATCCAGACACATCAAAGATACAGTCCTCCTTCTGAACTGAGCTGCAGAACAGCTCAGGGATGTAACCATGATTGGTGATTTTAAAACAGCTACAGAGTTCAATGTCTGTGATGGCAGAAAACTGAGGATGGATCAACAACACTGTAGTGACTCCACAATAATGACCTAAATGACAGAGTGACAAGAAGAATACAAATATACAGAATACAAATATTCCACAACTTGCATCTTGTATGCAATAAGGCACTAAAGTTATACTTCAACAAAACACAGCAAAGGAATACACTTTTTGGCCTAAATGTAAAGCCTTATGTTTAGGGAAAATCCAACACAACACATCGCTGAGTAACTGCCTCCTTATTTTCAAGCATGGAGGTAGCTGCATCATGGTATGGGTATTGTAACGGATCTCCTCTTCGTCTGAGGAGGAGTAGGAAGGATCGGACCAATGTGCAGCGTGGTAAGTGTTCGTCATTTATTTAAAATGCACTGAACACTAAAATACAAAATAAACAAACAAAGAACAACCGAAACAGTTCCGTCTGGTAACTAATACAAAGACAGAAAACAACTACCCACAAATCATAGTAGGAAAACAGGCTACCTAAGTATGGCTCCCAATCAGAGACAACGATAGACAGCTGCCTCTGATTGGGAACCACACCAGGCCAAACACATAGAAACACAACATCATAGAAAAAGAACATAGACTGCCCACCCTAGTCACACCCTGGCCTAACCAAAATAGAGAATAAAAAGCCTCTCTATAGCCAGGGCGTGACAGGTATGCTTGTCATAGGCAATTACTAGGAAGTTTTTCACAATAAAAAGAAACAGGATGGAGCTAAGCACAGACAAAATCCTAGAGGAAAACCAGTTGCTTAACACTAGAGACTGGGAGAGGAATTCACCTTTCAGCTGGACAATAACCTACAACATGAGTCCAAATCTACTCTGGAGTTGCTTACCAAGAAGACAGTGAATGTTATTGAGTGGCAAAGTTACAGTTTTTACTTAAATCTGCTTGAAAATCTATAGCAAGACTTGAAAATTGCTGTCTAGCCATCATTCCCAACATCTTGACAGCGCTTGAAGAATATTTTAAAGAATAATGGGCAAATGTTGCACAATCCAGGTGTGTAAAGCTGTTAGAGACTTACCCAGAAAGACACACAGCTGTAATCGATGACAAAGGTGTTTCTAACATGTATTGATTGACTCAGGGAGCTGAATACTTATGCAATGAAAAAATTATAGTTATTTAATTTCTATGATTCTTTAAAAAAATGTCTTTGACTTTGACATTACAAGAGCATTTTGTGTAGATTGTAAAAATTTTAATTTCAATTTTAATCCCACTCACTTTGTAACACAATAAAATGTGAAGAAATCCAAGGGGAATTAATACTTTTGCAAGGCACTGTAAATCACCCTATTGTTTGTTTATTGTTGTTTTTTATTAATCTATCTATATTCACATTCTGCTAATGTGTTTTCCTTGCAGTCAAGGTAAGAATATGAATATTTCTAATTCATAAAATTAGTCACTCATGGATTTTAATCTTTCATGTTTTACTGTTTGCTTCTCACATTTTCACAAACACTACATACACATAAAAACATCATCACAATAACAAAGCCACTAAGCCAAACCTGCATGTCACAACAATGTCCATATACACAGTGTCCATATAACAATGTCCATATACACAGTATCCATATACACAGTGTCCATAAAACAATGTCCATATACACAGTGTCCATATAACAATGTCCATATACACAGTATCCATATACACAGCGCATTGAACAACCACATTGAAAGCCTTTTCTGTGCCTTTTTGAAAATGACCAACAACTACAACACTTCAGTATTTACAGTGGAAAATACTACAAGTAGCACTGAAACAACAGAGGATCTCCTTGAAGGTTTTGCGCATCTCGAGACTGCGGAAGGCATAGATAACGGGGTCTATGACAGAGTTACACATTATGAGCACCAGGTAGGTGGTAAAGTGGGACATGTAACAGACACAGAGCTGGTTCTTGGGACAGGTGATGAGGAGGATGAGGTGGAGGAAGAAAGGTGCCCAGCAGCAGACGAACACCCCTAGGAGGATGGTGATGGTGATGGCTCCCTTCATGCAGGTCCTCTGGGGCACCACACCCTCCGCGGGCAGAACAGCGATGCGCTTGATGTGAAGCCTCGCCAGCAGGAACATGTGAACGTACAGAGTGGCCATGAGCACCAGCATGGTGAAGAACATGATGATCAGACACACAACGACTGCCTTGCTCTCTGAGTAGACGATGAAGACTATCCCACAGAACACACATGTCAGCCAGATGCCACCGATGGCCAGGACAGCCCGCCGCATCGTCACGATGCTGTGGTAGCGTAGGGCGTAGAAGATGGTCACGTAACGGTCAATGGCGATAGCTAGAAGGTTACAGATTGAGGCCACCAGGGAGATACAGATGATGGAGTCAAAGAAGTTGTCCATGAGTTGAATAAAGTGGTCATCTGCCACAATCAACCGACTGTTCAGCGCAGCGATAACCACCGTCTCTAGTGAGTTGGAGACACTCACCAGCATGTCAGCAGCAGCAAGACTACACAGGAGTACATACATGGGTGAGTGGAGGTTCTTGTTCTTCACCACTGCCAAGATCACCAAGATATTCTCCAGAAGGCTGACGATCCCCAGTGTCAGGAACACCTCAGCTTGGATGTGGACTGCCTCACATAGACCAGGCTCGATGCCGGTCCCGGTGCCGGTCAGGTTCCCCTGTTCGTCCTCCCCGGCCAGAGACTCCCTGGTGGTTTCATTGAGCCGAAGGTCCAGCGGTAGCAGATGTCTATAAGTGTTGTTCATCAGGTGGGAATTTGGACAACAGTTCACTGAGGGAGATGCAGGAATGCAGGGATACAAGGTAGTGAGTGAGCCACCTGCCCCTTAAGAGCCTCTTCTGGAGCCCTGCTGCTGAACGTTTTTACTCCTCCTCTTAGATCAGAGCTAGAGAGAACTGTGGTTATCTGTTTTGCTCCTGAGCTCTGAGAGCACTGTAAGCCCCCCTGGTCCAATTCAATGAACACACAGACAGCCTGAACATGGGTGTTTGTGTATACACACAAATACACGTAAGCACACTTGTGCACACACACACACACACATTCAGTAGTTTGACATAGACTAAGTTGTTTCACGTTACGCAATTTTCACTTGACCTGATAATACTTAATCGATGACAGTAGCCCTTTCCTGCAGTCAAATTACCTAGTGGCCTCAGGGGTGGAATAATATTAATATTTTGTCATAACCAGTCATAAAATAATGCAATATATGTCACAACAGGTGTAAATATATGGGTCATGACAGTGTTACGAGATATTATGACAGGTTATGACAAGTTATGTCAGTTGTTATGACATTTTATGACATGGTTATGACTGTGTCATAAAGTGTTATGACAATGGCTGTCAAGTAAAGTGTTAGCAATATTTTTCTAAATGTCATAATTAATAAACATTATTTCAATTTTGTTATATTTCAGTCTTCGGTGATGTATATAAAGTGTAATATTGGGATACAAACTCAAAATTGACTACATTTCAACTCAATATCTGACATGGTCCAGGTGTCTTCTTTTTTGTAAGCCCATTACCATGTGTGTGAGGTGTATACTTTTGTTTCAAAGTAGATTTGTTTAAAACTACCAAGAAACTAGCCCACTGCAGTAAAGGGTGAATTCTATTTGACTGCCTTCTTGAAAGTAAAAATAACCTAGCTAATTGAGAAACTTACAGTTAATTCAACTGACAAGACTGATGGTGCATGTCAAATCTAAATAGAGAAGAATCATTGTTTCAAAAGTAGCTCTTTTGCACAAAATTATTTAAAACAAAGAGATTTGGTTGTGCACACAAAAAAATAGCATTTTAGCATTTAGTTCTTATAGTAGCTACTAGCTAGAACCTGAGACATATGTCTTTATTCTCTCTATGAGACTTGTCAGAACATATATGCATAAGAACAGGTCTAACCTTTTCATCCAAGATAGCATTGCACAACTGGCATGGATTAAGACTTTTTGTTGTTGTTGTGATCTTTACAAATGAGGTGGAAGACAGTTGATGTGCAGTCAAGCTGGAAATGCCAATATTCAGGGTCATAGCAGGTAAAAAGTAAACAGGGGGCCATTTTTTTCATCTAAGAGCATAGTTGCTTAGTTGTACTGTCTGCTAAGCGTAAACCACAATGTTATGTCCTAATCTGGTTCAACAGACACAGTTAGCCTGGGGATGAGGTTATTGTTATGACTCATGGCTTTCATAACCACGTCTTTATAACAATTCAATAATGATGAGATGGGAGACGGGAATCAGTTAAGCTATTGGCATCTCAACATACACAACTCCCATGAAGCTCTGCGGCAAAACCCCAATACACAACAGTTATGGTTAGTCCATTGCCTGTAGCTATGGCTGACTGTCTGTCTCTAACCTCCTCCTCACCTAATCTGCATGCACCCTGTTATACTGATTATGTTATTTAGCAGGAAGAATACCTAATAATATATTTATATGAGTAAAACTTCACTTGTGCAGATCACAAACTCGTTATTACCGTTGCTGAGGAGTCTTTCTTCCTTTAAGAAACTTTAATATTAATCGGTTTCCACACATACTGTATTTTTCACACATACCACAAACCAGTTTGTATGTATGACACATGTTATGACACTAGAGGGCACCTCTGCATCACAGATAATAGTTCAACTGTGGAAAGTACTGCTTATTCCTGTGACCAAGAGCAATGGAGGGTTGGCTCTGACCTCTAAGAGGCCACCAGAGTCGTGCCAGCAGTGAAGAGACCGTTTCTGGCCAGGGTAGTTATAAATGGCTTTAGAAAGCCGAATAGAGAGGCAGCTACTCCTGTGGGAGAGAAACAAGCCTGCCATTGCCTTCGATTGAGCATTGCCAGATCAGACAGTTGGCTACCAAGTTTTTATCCTGCTTTTAACACCAATGTCTTTTAAAGTAGCCTATGTCCTCACTTCACATTTGTAGATGGAGAATTTACGATTAGGCTTATCGCTTAAAGGAACGTCTGCAATGGCGGGAGCCACCATTGAAATCACCAATGAACTGAAGTCACCTTTTTATTAAACCAGCCACTAAAACAATAGAATGTATCTATCAATTATCTACCAAAAACAACTAAATGCTGCATTTACACAGGCTGCCCAATTCTTATTTTTTTTGCACTTATTGGTCTTTTGACCAATCAAATCAGCTCTGAATAAGAGCTGATGTGAAAAGATCTGATGTGATTGGTCAAAAGACCAATTAGTGAGAAAAATATCAGAATTGGGCTTCCAGGTGTAAATGCTGCCTATTTTAACTGTGTATAGTCACGTGTTACAGATTACCATTGTAATCTCCATGTATTTGGTCTCCATTTGTTTCCAAACATATGATTTCTGCAAAATTCGGACCTTTGTGGCACATGTCTGTGGTTCAAGTCCCTATCCTCTTAAAATGAAGTTTACATGGTTTACCTATGTGGCCCCTTCCCTTGTGTGATCAACCATGAATGATGATGGAAGCAGTTTTTGATGACTGTTGACATGGCTGGCATCCATTTTGCAGGGAGGAACCAGAAAGACAAGACTACTGGAATTGTTAAAATGTTGGTTATTATCAGTAAAACACAATAAATCACATACAAATTGTGCAATCACAGAGCAAGCTCAACGTGCGCGCGCATCCCTAATAACTTGAACAATGCGTTATGAGTTAACCTGTTAGCCAATAGTTAATCTTCTCCAAGAGTGCAAAAACAACGGAGTCAAAGTGATAAAAGTGAGGCTTCAAAATTCTGCACTCCGGCATCACATAACAAGCGTTGGTGCACTTCAATAAAATAATATTCGTCATGGAAATGGAAACAATATCAACGCTCGCTAAGAAGCTTTGGTGCGTCAAGAAACAACTTATTCTCGTCCTCACTCCGCTTATTCTCCTCCCGTTACTTTTTGGTCTACCGGAAAAGGTAAGTGGTTATTGGAAGAAACATAAATCTTGCTACTCTAACCATTTATTTCTCTAACTCACAAGAAAAAGTAGTTTTATAACTGTATATAACTAAGCCAAATTGCTGAACCACATAAAATTGTCATGACCTACTACTGAAAGTCAGGCAATGGTTAAATACAGTATTGCCACATAGCCTAAAACTGATATGATTAATAATATCCACACCTGCCTTTAAATCTGAACACCCATTAAACCAACATCTGTTGGAATAAGACTTCACTGAAATTAGAATCAGGATCATAAAACGTGCCATTAGATTTAAAAACAGGACATGGTCCCGCTTCATCATATAGCTAAAACATCAATCCTCACATTAATAACTCGACCCTAACTCCATTCACCCCTCTTAATCATAGCCATAACCCAATTGGAGACCTAACCAACCAATCTGAGACCTAACCTAGCTATTAATAACTTCATGGGCTTATTTATTTACAGTTCCCCCCTAATTTTGCAATTCCACACACAGAAAAAAAGTACATTCCTTATACATTTGTCTTTCCACAGCGTGATACAAACATTAATGAAATAGATAACCTTTGGCATTTACTCTTAATGTTCACCAACATGTTTCTGTTATGTTTTTCAGGAGGGGAAATGTCTGTATGTGGTGCTGCTAATGGCTGTGTTCTGGTGCACAGAGGCTCTTCCCTTAGCTGTCACTGCCATGCTACCTGTTTGCCTCTTTCCAACAATGGGAATTCTTCCATCCAAAAAAGTCTGCCCTCAGTACTTCCTCGATACCAATTTTCTCTTTCTCAGCGGTCTTGTGATGGCATCAGCTATCGAGGAATGGGGTCTGCATCGCAGAATAGCTCTGAAAGTTCTTAAGATTGTTGGAGTCAAACCAGCCTGGTGAGAAGTCTATATCGCCATATATACAACAGTAATACATTTATCATAATTTATATTTTGGGATTATTTTCCATTATCTAATATGAATCCACTACATATGGCAAAATATACATAATCATGTTTCTTTATTTTTTTTATTGAACCTTTATTTAACTAGGCAAGTCATTTAATAACAAATTCTTATTTACAATGACGGCCTACCAAAAGGCAAAAGGTGTCCTGCGGGGACGGGGGACTGGGATTAAAAATTAAAAAATAAATACAATATAAATATAGGACAAAACACACATCACAACAAGAGAGACAACACAACACTACATAAAGAGAGACCTAAGACAACAACATAGCAAGGCAGTAACACATGACAACACAGCATGGTAGCAACACAACATAACAACAACATGGTAGCAACACAACATTGTGGCAGCACAAAACATGGTACAAACATTATTGGGCACAGACAACAGCACAAAGGGCAAGAAGGTAGAGACAACAATATATGACACAAAGCAGCCACAACTGTCAGTAAGAGTGTCCATGATTGAGTCATTGAATGAAGATATTGAGATAAAACTGTCCAGTTTGAGTGTTTGTTGCAGCTCGTTCCAGTCGCTAGCTGCAGTGAACTGAACTGAAAAGAGAAGCGACCCAGGGATGTGTGTGCTTTGGGGACCTTTAACAGAATGTGACTGGCAGAACGGGTGTTGTATGTGGAGGATGAGAGCTGCAGTAGATATCTCAGATAGGGGGAGAGTGAGGCCTAAGAGGGTTTTATAAATAAGCATCGCAAAGGGTATACAGAGATGACCAGTTTACAGAGGAGTATTTGTAAGTCGCTCTGGATAAGAGCGTCTGCTAAATGACTTAAATGTAAATGTATAGAGTGCAGTGATGTGTCCTATAAGGAGCATTGGTGGCAAATCCGATGGCCGAATAGTAAAGAACATCTAGCCGCTCGAGAGCACCCTTACCTGCCAATCTATAAATTATGTCTCCGTAATATAGCATGGGTAAAATGGTCATCTGAATCAGGTTTAGTTTGGCAGCTGGGCTGAAAGAGGAGTGATTACGATAGAGGAAACCAAGTCTAGATTTAACTTTAGCCTGCAGCTTTGATATGTGCTGAGAGAAGGACAGTGCACCGTCTAGCCATACTCCCAAGTACTTGCATGAGGTGACTACCTCAAGCTCTAAACCCTCAGAGGTAGTAATCACACCTGTGGGAAGAGGGGCATTCTTCTTACCAAACCACATGACCTTTGTTTTGGAGGTGTTCAGAACAAGGTTAAGGGTAGAGATAGCTTGTTGGATACTAAGAAGGCTTTGTTGGAGAGCATTTAACACAAAATCCGGGGAGGGGCCAGCTGAGTGTAAGACTGTATCATCTGCATTTAAATGGATGAGAGAGCTTCCTACTGCCTGAGCTATGTTGTTGATGTAAATTTAGAAGAGCGTGGGGCCTAGGATCGAGCCTTGGGTTACTCCCTTGGTGACAGGCAGTGGCTGAGACAGCAGATTTTCTGACTTTATACACTGTACTCTTTGAGAGAGGTAGTTAGCCATCCAGGCCAAAGACCCCTCAGAGACACCAATACTCCTTTGCCGGCCCACAAGAATGGAATGGTCTACCGTATCAAAAGCTTTGGCCAAGTCAATAAAAATAGCAGCGCAATATTTCTTAGAATCAAGGGCAATGGTGACATCATTGAGGACCTTTAAGGTTGCAGTGACACATCCATAACCTGAGCGGAAACCAGATTGCATTCCCGAGAGAATACTATAGACATCAAGAAAGCCAGTTAGTTGATTATTGACAAGTTTTTCCAACACTTTTGAGAAACAGGGCAAAATATAAATAGGCCTAGAACAGTTAGGATCAGCTTGATCTCCCCTTTAAATAAAGGACAAACCGTGGCTGCCTTCCAAACAATGGGAACCTCCCCAGAAAGGAGAGAGGCTAAAAAGGTGGGAGATAGGCTTGGCGATGATAGGGGCAGCAACCTTAAAGAAGAAAGGGTCTAAACCATCTGACCCAGATGTTTTTTGTGGTCAAGTTTAAGGAGCTCCTTTAGCACCTCGGACTCAGTGACTGCCTGAGGGAGAAACTTTGTAGCGGGGCAGGGGAAAAAGAGGGAGAAGCATCAGGGATAGTCGCATTAGAAGGGGTGGGAGATGAGGAAATGTTGGACGGGCAAGGAGGCATGGCTGAGTCAAATAGGAATCCTGACTTAATGAAGTGGTGATTAAAGAGCTCAGCCATGTGCTTCTTGCCAGTAACAACCACATCATCAACATTAAGGGACATGGGCAGCTGTGAGGAGGAGGGTTTATTATCCAGGTCATTAATCGTTTTCCAGAGCTTCTTGGGGTTAGACCCACAGAGAGAGTACTGCTCCTTAAAGTAACTAACTTTGGCCTTCCAGATAGCCTGAGTGCACTTATTTCTCATTTGCCTGAATAATAGCCAGTCAGCCTGAGTATGCGTGTGCCTTTCGCCAAATGCAATTCTTAAGGTGGAGTAACTCGGCAAGATCACGGTCGAACCAGGGGCTAAATCTGTTTTTAATTCTCATTTTCTTTATGGGGGCGTGTTTGTTAACAATACCACTGAAAATTTCAAAAAATAAGGTCCAAGCGTCTTCGAGCTGATTCTCTACCATTTTACATAGGCCAGTTGTTATCAGAAATGTTATTGATAATCATAGTATTGATTTGTCACTCCACTTACACCTGACCCATGTGCCCATCTCTCTCCCCATACAGGTTGATTTTGGGAATGATGATCACCTCTGCCTTCCTGTCCATGTGGCTCAGCAACACAGCAACAACGGCCATGATGCTTCCCATTGCTAACGCCATCCTGGAGAGCCTCTTTGGGGACCTGGCCACTCTGAAGGAGAACTGCAAGGTGAAAGAGGAGACAGAGGGTGAGTTGCTGTGTAGGGTTTCTCCAACTGTCCCACACACATCTAGCGAAAAGATTAAGACCTATACAGTAGCTAAGCCAGGACAAATTTAGTCTATCAACACTGAAGGGTAGAATTAATGCTAATTGTTTGTAGTGCTTACCCAAGGGTGTCAAACTCAAACCATGGAGGGCCAAGTGTCTGCTGATTTGAGTTTTTTCCTTTCAATTTGTGTCCAGTTAAGACCTATACAAACAAGTGAGAGGAGTTCCTAACTGATCAGTGACCTTAATTCATCAATCAAATAAGAGGGAGGAGCGAAAACCCACAGACACTCGGGCCTCTGTGGAATGAGTTTGACACCTGCCTTACACAGACAAACAGACTATACTTTAATTTTCTATAGCTAAGAATGATGCTTCCACATTAAAACTGTAATATGTAACTCAGGGTGTGAACTATCATATTGCCTTCAGAGCACAACATGTCAAGTTATTCAATATTCAAATGGTAATTTATTGATTATAGTAGCCACCTTTCAAGTCATTTATTAAATATGACAGCGGTCTACAGACAAGCTAGTTAGAAAACTGGAACTCACAGGCTTTGATTACATATAAATTGTTAATATCTCTGTTATAGCTTGTCTCATTCATACTATAGCTATGTATACTGTAGCATCAAACTAGTTGGTTTATGGGAAACATATTGATTCTCCTTAGAGGCAGTTACACTTAGATAACCCCCTAAATCTCCTTCAAATTGGTATTCAATATGGAATTATTATGTCTAAGCCTGTCCTTAAAAATATTTAGTCATTTGTCACTGCACAGTGAACAATGGAGAGAATAACTCTAACAACCTGTTAACTTCAACATCCATCAGGTCAATCACAAGTAAAGCTGCATTCACTACCCTCTGAAAAACAGATCTTGTCTATAGATGGGTAAGAAAGGAAGCATAAACAAACAATTTTAGCTCTCATGTTGGATTCATGGTTATCATGTAGCTATTTACTAGCATTGTTACAATCTGTTTGGTTACATTTCCCTATATTATATCTTAAGAACTGATGGGATGGTGCGGTCAAATGGGAGGACTGCACAGGAGATCAGGACAGAGTCAGAATACCAGATGAAGGTGTGGAAAGGCTTCCTGATCTGTATCCCATACGCTGCCAGTATCGGAGGGACTGCCACCCTGACAGGCACGGCGCCAAACCTCATCCTCATTGGACAACTTAAGAGGTACCCAAGTTGAGGACTTGACTGATCTCTCTTTCTCCTACTGTATCTGTACATACCCTCTCATAGACCTCACAGGCCCATCAGATAGAGCAATAAAGGTATGTAAAGGAGAAAAAGTATCCCTGAGAAGGTCTATGAAAGGGTTTTAACCATTATGAAAAAAGATGAGTACTGTTCTGTTTCAGACTTCAGAAGTCCCTCTGAAAGCCCCAGTGCAGTCAAAAATTTGATTTTCCTGTGCTTTATATATACACTGAGTATACCAAACATCAATTTGTCGGGCGTAGACTACAAGGTGTTAAAAGCGTTCCACAGGGATGCTGACCCATGTTGACTCTAATGCTTCCCACGGTTGTGTCAAGTTGGCTGGATGTCGTTTGGGTGGTGGACCATTCTTGATACATGCGGGAAACTGTTGAGTGTGAAAAATTCAGCAGCGTTGCAGTTTTAGTATAAGAGCTGTTTGAAAAGACTGTCGGAAATTTCAGCCGGTTTTGGTGGGATGGAGTTTTGGCCTGCCTGGTGGCATCACCAAATTAGTCAATAGACCAATAAGAAAGAGTTCTAAACCTCTCTGCCAATAACAGCTAGTTTTCAGTTTCCCCCTCCCCACTCAGACAGTCCTAGCTAAATTCTTTCCTGAGAAATTGCTCTTGCTAAGAGGCAAGAGCAATATGATATTGAGGACCTTTAAAGGCATATGACACCAACCTGACAACCTGAGTTAGGATTTTACTGGCAAATAGCTGTGTTTGAAGAACATGTTACATTTTAGACCATAAAATACTACTTTTTTCATGTTTGCTGTACCGTTTTTGACAGTTGCTTATTTGTGTCCTAGTTACTTCCCAGAGTGCGACTTGATAAATTTTGGCTCTTGGTTTGCATTCGCCTTTCCTCTCATGGTGCTCTTCCTCATCTTGGCATGGCTGTGGATTTCTTTCCTCTACGGGGGCTTGAATACGCGGTATGGTGCTCAAATCAAATCAAAGTTCCTCAAAAGTGTGTAATATAAAAACGTGACCATAGATGATTATATATGCAGTCTGTGTTGGAGTTCTAAGATTTTTGCCTGTACACTTTTTAAAATAATATGAAGTAATACATTTTCCTACCTGTCAGATACATTCACACTATTTTAATACTATTTGTTGTGTTCAGGTTATGTGTGAAGAAACAGGACGAAAGAGCACAAGCAGAGAAAAAAGCAGAGGCTGTTATTGATGAAGACTACAGAAAACTAGGCCCCATAAAGTAAGGGACTCTAGCCTTATCTCTAGACTAAATCACAGGCAACATGCTCTAATCTTAAATCATGCCCTATACCAGGGTTGGCCAATTCTGGTTCAGGAGGGCCACATTGTTCGCATGCTTTAGATTGTTTATTTTATTCAGTTGGATGGAACAAAATCCTGCTACAACCCTCCAGGACTAAGGATTCCTCAATGACGGGGATTCCTCAATGACAACAATTTCCATCTTCCATTTTAGTTTTGCAGAAGGATCCATCGCATTCTTTTTCATTTTGTTTGCCGTTCTCCTGTTCACAAGAGATCCCAAATTTGTAACTGGATGGTCCACATTTTTCAACAAAGGGTAAGACAGATAAGCTTGCTACAAGCTAACAAGGCACTACCCGTTACCTCGGAAATGTCTGTATAATTCACTGGAGGCATGAGGAAACCAGCTGCATCATGACTTCCTCTTCTCTGATTCTCTTTCTACTGTAGGTATGTGTCAGATGCGACCACTGGAGTGATCATTGTGTCAATCCTATTTTTCTTCCCTTCCCAGAAGCCCTCTCTTAGCTGGTGGTTTGATTCTAGAGGTCAGTACTTGAAAGGACATGTCCCAAATAATAAGAAATATTTTGGAATATGTAGATGGGAAATACCACTGCCTCTAGTCATATCACCTTTCTGTACTGATATAGAGGACACATTGGATGTTTTCGAATCAAAAGATTAGATGGAGCAGCTGTATGCATATACTGTAGATCAAGGGTTTTAAACTCACATTATTTAAGCAATAAGGCCCAAAGATTGTGGTATATGGCCAATTATCCTCAGCTAAGGGCTGTTTTTAAGCACGACGCAACACTGAGTGCCTGGATACAGACCTTAGCCGTGGTATATTGGCCATATAACACAAACCCGAGGTGCCTTATTGCTATTATAAACTGGTTACCAACGTAATTAGAGCAGTAAAAATCAATATTTTGTCATACCCATGGTATACGGTCTGATTTACCACGGCTGTCAGCCAATCAGCATTCAGGGCTTGAACCACCCAGTTTATAATATTAATTATACCATGGCATTGTTGAATACTTCCCTATAACGCATGGTATATTTGCACGGTAGAATTCAATGGCTATAGTTCATTCTTCCATGTTCTATATTTGAGCTGCTTTTGAAAACAAAAGTCGAATTGAAAACATTATTGGCATTGTTGAATTCGATTTTCATAATGGCAAGCTAGAATTCATGGTTTGGTTAGCCTAACTAGCGAGCCTGTTTGGTTACCACGGCAACTACTAATGCACTTACTAGCTACTTCAGTGGATGTTGAACACATTTCTACCAGCAAATGAACACATTTCTTTAAATTATAGCCATGGTATAAAAGGGATAATCAACTATGCATTCTCTGGAAAATAATGAAACTCCTTGGAAGGTCATTTCCACTCTGCTAGCACGTTGTTGAACACACCTTCTGCATCGTTCATTATTTTCCATAGAATGCAGAGGCCTTTGTTGATTATCCCTTACATCATGCCTCACCAGAAATAAATTACAGTACAGATGTCGTATCTTAATTTGATCACGCTGTTGTTACAGGAATTTTCCTGCACAGCGTAGAATACACTACACTTGTAGTGTATTCAAGGTTTAAAAAGGCTTTTAAAGTTTGGAATTTCTACTTTAAAATTTCAAACTTAATTTGCCCTAATGAAAAATGTATCAACCTCTACAAAAAATGACAATTAATTATAATCCATATAATAACTCACATTTCCTGTTGCTGAAGGATTATTCTACTGCTGTAGCAAACTGGCTCCAATTAAGATCCTACATCTGTATCATTGACTACTATCAAAGTAGAATATTCTTTCTTTCTTTCATTAGTCCATTTCTGAAGTGCAAAACTTGCATTGGCTCTGTTGTTAGGTACTGTAAATCACCTGAGGAATGTTAATGACGTAGATTAGTCTGAGCAGCATTCTGTTGTGAGGTAAGACTGTAGCCCCTTTGTTTGTGTGATTATTATTCATCTCTCAAAGTGTGTCGCCACACTTTGGTTTGCTCTGTTTACTCTGCTCTACAGCTGAAGTTAGAAGTTTACAAACACCTTAGCCAAATACATTTCAACTCAGTTTTTCACAATTCCTGACATTTAATCCTAGTAAAAATTCCCTGTCTTAGGTCAGTTAGGATCACCACTTTATTTTAAGAATGTGAAATGTCAGAATAATAGTAGAGTGATTTATTTCAGCTTTTATTTATTTCATCACATTCCCAGTGGGTCAGACGTTTATATACACTCAATTAGTATTTGGTAGCATTGCCTTTAAATTGTTTAACTTGGGTCAAACGTTTCAGGTAGCCTTCCACAAGCTTCCCACAATAAGTTGGCCCATTCCTCCTGACAGAGCTGGTGTAACTGCGTCAGATTTGTAGGCCTCCTTGCTCGCACACGCTTTTTCAGTACTACCCACACATTTTCTATGGGATTGAAACATTTCTGGCCCAGCGGTACCGGAGAGAAAAACAAAACACCAGCCATGGCCATATTTTGACCCTTAACCCTTATTTTAACCTCTAACCCCTACCTTCCGCCTTTTCTTTATTACTCCTTTTCAAGGCCCCTTGCAGGTTAGATATTCTGATATTTCGGTGGTTGACCTGGATTTGGCTGGTGGGCCGAGGTTGATTGTATACCTTGTCATGTTTTCCTCAGCATCAAATACTCCATATGTTCCTCTCCTATCATGGAAGAAAGCACAGGAATGTGTCCCATGGAATATCATTTTGTTGCTGGGTGGAGGCTTTGCCATGGCCAAGGGATGTGAGGTAAAATCATAGAATTTACATATAGAATCAATATGCCCTATGGGTAAAACCTGTTGATGTTTAATGATGCACAAAGATATGAAATCCCTTTAACTCACATTCAAATATCTATTGTGTGGTGATTTATATACTTTTTACCTATTTCTGCTACTACTGAGATGGGGGCTGTCTGTTGATGCTCTGTCCCTGTTGTATAATATAGGAGTCAGGACTGGCGGCGTGGATAGGAGCCTACCTCCAGCCTATTGCCCAGGTCCCCCCTGCTGTGGCCGTCATGTTCATCACAGCTTTCCTGGCCTGTTTCACAGAGTTTGCCAGCAACACCGCCACCATTATCATATTCCTGCCCGTCATCGCTGAACTGGTGAGCTGTCATCTATGACATGACCACAACATTCAACATTTAGTTAGATGTTTCCATTATTGAGATTGACGTACCCTGTGGGTATGAAAAGGACAGGCCTACTGTAGTAGGTAATCATTTTGAAGGAAGACATGTATTTTGTGTGTAGTATTTGAATATCCCTTGTTATCTACCAAAAAGCCTTGAACTACATTGGATGACTAATTCATGGATTAGTATTCCCCATGGGAAAATATGATGGGGAAATAGGTGCTCTCTACTCTAATCTCCCACAGCAATTTACCTTTTTAGTGTTTGCCATGGGGTTAACAGATCTGTCAGCGTAGCACCATGGCTGTTGGGTCTATTTGTATGTCTGTTGGACATTAACTACAGTTATCAGTAACCAGTTGTCTTTGGCTGGGAGTGACAATGTCCTGCAGTATCGTTCAATCGTATCATCCAGTATCACCATGACAAGTGCGCCATACTTACTTATCTTCAGTGAAATTCCCAAGCCAAATAAATTACGACTAACAATTTGGAATATCGTTCCCAGTTATTGAATTAGAGATGGATTCACTCACTCACTCCTTACTAACGTGTGTGCTCCTTGTGTTTGTCTGAAGAAAAGTGTTTAAAAGTGTTATTAGTTTTGCATTAATACAATTTTGTCAAAAGAATAGCAACAAATGTGTTTGTCTCCTCTTGACAGGCTATGTTTGTCAAGGTGAACCCTCTTTACTTTATGATACCTGCGACAACAGGATGTTCATTTGCCTTCATGTTGCCAGTCTCCACCCCTCCCAACTCCATTGCCTTTGCATCTGGCCATCTTTTGGTGAAGGACATGGTAAGATCCTTATGCCGATATACTGTATGACCATATGTCAGACTGTTCCTAAACTTAAAGGTACTGTATTCTAGCATATACATCTGTTTGGTTTCTCTATTTACAGGTGAAAACAGGCTTTGTGATGAACATTTTGGGCATTTTATCGGTTTCTCTGGCCATGAACACTTGGGGTCGTGCCATGTTCAGTTTGGAGACTTATCCAGACTGGGCTCGTCCAGTCAACATGTCCAGTACTGTCACAGATATACAGTTCCCCTCCGACTCACCTTTCAACCTTACTAGTTTACCGTAGATCTGAAGCTTATCCAGTATAATTATTATACTGTATTATATAGTAAATACTGGATCATAATTTCTGAATATGTACAAAGTCAATAACTATAGACTTGGGGAGAATTAGCTGTTACTTTAAGTAATTTAGCTTATGGTATGATGGCTATACCATGTTTCTAAGGTAATGTCCTTTCTCGATCAGTCTACTGTATATGAGTTTTGATTTTTTAACGGTTTATATTTTGTTCAGGCTCTCATTGTGATCTACTTACTCTGTCATGTAGATTATACCAATTTCTATCAGCTCATTTTCTTGTTTGTCACAAACCCCTGCTCTCCCCAGATGTGTCCTGTGTTTTGCCTTGATTTGTTTTAGGTCCCTATGACATGTTTCCATTGGAAGATAATTTGTTTGGGCAGGGCGGGGGGCGACAGAATAGACAGTGGTTGGTCTGTCTGTTGTTGCGTTCTCTTCCACAGTTATACAACAAGTCATGTCGGGCATAGTTTTTGTCCAGACACCTGTGATGTCTTGTCTCATCTCTCGCTATGCTTGCTGAAATGAATTGCATCTTAGTGACCTCTGATGGTCATTGTGCCACATTGCACTGATCACTGTGTGCATCTCATACTGTACCTCACTGTAACATTCCCTGGATAGTGTTTGTGATGGTAATCCTTATTGATTAGGGTGTTAGCAGTCTGCTTGATGATTATAAACCCAATCCATTTCATGACAGTGAACTCTCATCCTCCAAGTCCTCCACCTACTGGTAAATGACACTTGAACTCAATCCTCCATTGACCTTTAGCTGTGTAAACTGTGACTGTCTTGACACATAACAGGAGTTTGTGAATTATTCATAAAACATACTTACCTAGGCCATGGGGGTCACTGGCTGCATGTGTTTTAACATATTTTTGTAAGTTACACACAGAAGGTCATTTTTACTTTTCATTGTGTCTTTTAAAACCATAAATCATGATTTTCTGATCTTATTTTATTTGAAATAATCATTAGAAATGTGGTGTGTGGAAATCGAAATAACTATTTTCTACCATAGATTTTATTTAGTGTAATACGTTTAGCTTTATCAATGCACATTTTGTAGATTTGTTATTTTCTTAATACTTCTCGTTACCAAATAAAACTGAATGGCAAATGAGTTAGTGTCTTTTTTCGTCAATCCATGGAATTTATATATTTAGCTGATGTCAGTGAGCAGGCACCAACAGACATGCAACACAGTAATGTATATAACAGAAGAACTTGAAACCATGGGTTAATATTCAGAAGGGGGCCAAGCCTCTATAGTCATTTTTAATCATTGACCCAAGTGACACAGCATAATATGTAGTAAGGAGAATAGACAGTGCAATCAAGTCTTATTTAACAGCCGTGTGTCTGACAGCACCAAACAAGATACTCAACAAGCCAAATGAGGCGAACAACATTTGAAAGAAGGTTATATTGAAATGTGGTTTGAACACAATTTTTACATATGTGTCTTAAACCAAGCAGACATACAGTATTTTGCCTCCTATTTCTCTAAAGAATGGTGCAGGGCTGTAAATTCCTTATAATGTCTGTTTGGTGTTGTAAAGTGTCTGCAATCTCAAGGTTTGGCACATGGTTAACTCTGCAGAACCCGAAGGTAGTTAGTTACTCAGTGTGAGAGAGGGGTCATTGGGGTAGGCCCCAGTAAACAAGACAAACTACAACAGAACACAAGAAACGCAGCAGCACAGAACACACATTAAATAGAAGAACTTACTACGAAATGTTGGAAAAGAAAGTTTGACAAGTCGTACCATACATGAAATTGCTAGACCTTGATGCTCAACCAATCAAATATACAGTAAATGATTTTACCTAGCTGAACATTTAGTTTTGGAAGACTCTGACACATACAATTGATTTGGGGTTGATTAGATCCTTTCCTTTTTCAACTTGTCGAAGGTTCTCTACATGCTCATTGATTCCCAGATAATAAAAATACTTCCTCCTATTAGTCAGTAGAAGTATAAATGACTTCGCACAGGGTTATGTTTAGATCTATAAATAGGACACAGATGTAGGATCTTCATTTAAGCCAGTTTGCTATAGCAGAAAAATTATCTTGGCGCAACAGGAAATGTGAATTATTATGTGGATTATAATTAATGGAATTTTTTAGTAGGGGCTGATACATTTTTTGTTTGGGCAAATCAAGTCTGACATTTCAAAGTGGAAATTACAAACTTTAGAAGCCTTTTAAAAACTCAAATATACTACAAGTTTGCATTTCCTGCTTAGCAGGAACATTCTCAGCAACAAAAGAATGATCCAATTAGGATCTTACATCTGTACCACACTGCTCATATCCCGTAGCACCTTTCAAATCTCCAATACTTCCCTAAATTATTAGTCACCAAGTATTGCATTTGAACAACTTTCATCATTTTCAGCTCACACTTTTCCCCAATAACTTGATTCATAGGTTGTCCATGTGAGTGAGTGCGTTAGCATGTGAGCATGAGCAAGAGCCCTTCTGTCCCCTTTGAGAACAATCTTACACATATCTATGTGACATTGACTCTGAATGATAAGCTCCTTTTTCAAAAGTTACCCATGCACTGGGAAAGGGAAAGTGCAACTGAAGGTTTTGCCCGCTCTTTTTTAAACTCATCTGAGCTTTTTCAAGAAGCAAAGCGAGATCTCGTTAGATAAGCTATCAAAGTAAAACAGGAAGAACTGAATATTGTTACCAGACAGAGAAAATGTGATAAATTTACTCACATTGACTTGTCAGAGATCAAAAAGAGGTGTATTACAGTAAGCAAGCAGATTGAGAGTGACTTTTTAAATGCCAAGAAACTGCTAGAGGAGTATACACTTCTGTCAAAAAGAATTCTGGTGGCTCACTTTGCAATATATCTGATAGCTGAATCAGCCTGATACCTGAAGTCATGTCATTTCAGTTAAGTTTGACAATGTTTACATCACAAGACAGTTGTTGCAAAAGTCATCTGATGATGGAATCCAAATAAAACCAACTAACCTGAAAAATATGGTTAATTCCACAAGTTGTAAAATAACAAAACAGGAATTTACCAGATGTCTTGCTCCAATAGTACACTCTTAGAAAAAAGGGTTCTAAAAAGGTTATTTGGCTGGCCCCATTGGAGAACCCTTTTAGGTTCCAGGTAGAACACTTTTGGATTCCTTGTAGAACCCTCTGTGGACAGGGTTCTACATGGAACCCAAAATGATTCTACCTGGAACCAAAAGGATTCTACCTGGAACCAAAAGGGATCTACCTGGAAACCAAACATTTTTTTCAAATGGTTCTCCTATGGGGACAGCCAAAGAACCCTTTTAGGTTCTAGATAGCACCTTTTGTTCGAAGAGTGTATTGGTGACTTTGTATTTCATTGTTATTTTTGTGTACCATCTAGTTACAGTGAATGGGCCTTGGCTGTTGGATGTTCCAGCTACATCTGTCAGCATAGCTGTGAAAAATATAAGGTATGTCAATATTGATACTTTTCGAAATGCGATCAGGCACATCCCAGAACATAATGTGACATTACATAATGTGTAGCCTTGAGATCAATAATAATATGAAATTGAATAACACATTGAACAAATGGTGACTGGATTCTCTTTTCTTTGACAGGTTCAGCTGCGCTTCCCAGGCCTACAGTATGTATTATCCCAGCTATCTGTGGGATACAGAACTGGCAAACTTCCACAAGCAGTATGACTGGACATTCAGCCCAGAGGCATTACGCTGTGATGTAGAGCCATCTGCACCAGACCTGAGAGTGAGGGTCTTATTGGCACTACTGTGTCTGGTGGGATACATCATGGTGTTTCTGGAGTTCTACACTAGGAGCATTCTCAGAAAAGTGTCTGCATCCTTCTTCAAAAAGCAGTAGGAAAAGATAATTCATTTCTTATTGAAGAATACAGGTGAAACAGGGCAAAAATTTTAACAAAACTTTTTAATTTATGCTTTCTATGGACAACAGACCCACTCCAACTCGCAATACCGCCCAAACAGATCCACAGATGACGCAATCTCCATTGCACTCCACACTGCAGTCTACCACCTGGACAAGAGGAACACCTATGTGAGAATGCTGTTTATCAACTACAGCTCAGTGTTCAACACCATAGTGCCCTCCAAGCTCATCACTAAACTCAGGACCCTGGGACTGAACACCCTCTGCAACTGGATCCTGGACTTCCTGATGGGCCGCTCCCAGGGGATGAGGACAGGCAACAACAAAACTGCCACGCTGACCCTCAACACGGGTGCCCCTCAGGCGGGCATGCTTTGTCCCCTCCTGTACTCCCTGTTAACCCACGACTGCACATGACTCCAACATCATTAAGTTTGCTGACAACACAACAGTGGCAGGCCTGATCACCAACAACGATGAGACAGCCTGGCAGCGGTGCCAGGACAACAACCTCTCCCTCAACGTCAGCAAGAGAAAGGAGCTGATTGTGGACTTCAGGAAACGGAAGGCCGAGCACACCCCCATCCACATTGGCGGGGGTGATGTGGAACGGGTAGAGAGCTTCAAGTTTCTCGGTGTCCAGATCACTAAGGAATTAAAATGGTCCACACACATCAACACAGTCATGAAGAAGGCACGACAATGCCCATTCCCCCTCAGAAGGCTGAAAAGATTTGGCATGGGCCATCAGATCTTCAAAAAGTTATACAGCTGCACTATTGAGAGCATCTTGACTGGCTGCATCACCTCTTCGTATGGTAACTGATTGGCATCCGACTAGAGGGAAGTGCGTACAACCTAGTAGATCACTGGGGCCGAGCTCCTTGCCATCCAGGACCTCTATACCGGACGGTGTCAAAAAATTGACAAAGACTCCAGCCACCCAAGTCATAGACTGTTCTCTCTGCTACTGCACAGCAAGCGGTACCGATGCACCAAGTCTGGAACCAACATGACCCTTTAGAGCTTCTACCCCCGAACCATAAGACTGCTAAACAGTTAACAGAATAGCTATCCGTACTATCTGCATTGAACCTTTTTGGACTTACTCTTTTGACTTATCACGTATGCTACTGTTTACTATCTATCCTGTTGCCTAGTCACTTTACCCCTACCTATATGTACATATATACCTCAATTACCTTGTACCCCTGCACATCGACTCGTTACTGGTACCCCGTGTATATAGCCAAGCCATTGTTACTCATTGTGTACTAATTCCTTGTGTCATTATATTGTTTCTATTATTTTTCTCTCTATATTGTTGGCAAGGGCCCGCAAGTAAGCATTTCACTGTTAGTCTACACCTATTGCTTACGAAGCATGTGAGAAATAAAATGGGATTGATTTGATTTGAAGCTTGACTTGCTGTTATTATTTGTAGTTTAGGGAGACCTCTGCTGTAGAACTAAAGAACTGCTTTTAATGCTTTTCCCTGATCCTGTTTTAATTTCTTGCCATTATAATAGTAGTGAATTATTTTAGAATCTCAAAAAAAAACTCCTAAGTCTCTACAACTGTCAGCTGAGAGAATTTGTCGATTACATTTTTCAATATTTCCAAATTCAACTGATTCTGTAATATACAAAATAGATTGGAAAAAACTTAAACTCCAAAGTGACACAAGCAGGCTTATCCCTGTGTTAAAATACAATCAATGAATCCAGTGCCAACATCCTGCCCTCCTTGATTCAAAGGGCCTGTTGAGGACAGGACAGGGCATCCTGTTATTGAGTCACAGTAATATGACCTTTCTCCTGGTTGTGGAGCACCACTTTACGCCCAGACTGCCTCCTCTCAACAATACACTCATGTGACCATGTTTCTAGACTAAATAAATACCATATAACATACAATCCCAAGTGTTTTCACTCAATCTTTTATATTGTAAAAGGTTGACGCTTTAAAAGATGTTGATAAAACACATTTTACTCCGCTTGAGGAACAGGACCATTTATGACTTTATTTCTTACTGCAAGGAAGAACTCCACAATCCACAGACGACAGTTGGTTTGATGTCTACATAGCCTCACTAGGTGTCACTAAGTGCATTTGAGATGCTTTTATGGCACAAGTAGGTTATGAAAAACACTCATTATACTCTTTACATGATCATAAAACTCATTGAAAATCTGTGTCAATAAACCATTTTTACAATTAAATTTATTAGACTCAGATTCATGTTCAGAGGGGAAGTATTTTGGCACAGTCTTACAGTTTGACATTTCATATGCACAAATTAATTAATAAAATAATGTTTTAAAATCCACATATAACAAGCATGATTATTGTTTTAGTGTTTTGGTATTACTGTTTATTATTTCTGGTCAATGATGGTTTAGATTGTGTAAAACTTATTTTCATATGACACATAAAACTAATTTAATGTCTCTCTGAGAGCAAAAACTGTTTCTGTAACTCTTGGACTTATGTTGGAATACAAAAACTGTTTTAATTTGTCATATATTAAAAAGGCTTCTGCATTTTTATCAGCACATTACTTTCAACTCCGAGAAGGCATCAGAAGGCTATTTTAGCCAGTGTATTAATATAATGCCTGTTCATCTATTTTTAATCCAGCCATTTTGTCCCTTTTCATTTTTTGTCATGTTTACCCCATACTTCAAGACTTTGTCAAGATAATATGCTTTGTTGCTGTGAGGCCTGGAAAAAATGTATAAGTCCTATAATTTCTCTTGTCATAAATCTTTGGTTCTGTACCAAAATAAAAATAAAGTGAATCAATTGTATAATATCTTGCCTGTAACTTTATCTATTGATTCTAATCCAAGCTAGCATACAAGAAAAATGTCACTAATTAAGCATCAGGGAAATGTAAAACGAGCTTTGTCAAATGGGGTGATTATGAGAGACCCATGGTCAAAAGTGATCTGCCTGAGCAGTGTATTTGTACATTACATAGCTTAATTTAACAATACAGGGACGCAACAATCTTTGACTGAAGGAAAGCAACCACTCAGAATTAGCTATAGCATGGACAGCTCTGTCCACCTGCTGACAGAGTAGGGCTGGAGTAGCCTACTCTCTGATGCGCTCCAAGACGCTCATTAGATGTGTTGTCTTTGTTTGAGAGAAAACCAGACGAGGTTTGCTAGATGATGAGGTTGGCTGAGTGCTGAGGGGCTTCAATTAGTAAGCTATGTTGTGTTTCAAATGGTATTAATTTGTAGATGTCCATCATCCATTTCATTTTTTATGAATTACAATTCGTATGATGTGTTAGGAATTTGCTAAATGTATGATATGTTACAAATGGCTAACTTTAGCTGAGCTAGGGGTACGAGTTAGAGGTTAGGGGTTAAGGTTAGGGTTAAGGTTAGGGTTAGGAGTTAGGTTAAAGGAGGGGGGTGCATCATCAATATTAGCTGGTCTCAATTGCCCAAAAGAAGACATAAAAAGAACCCTGCTCATCTTCATGATAAAAACAAGGGACATATTTCCAGCATTTATGCAACCATTGTGTACACACTTCATAGTTTAGTAATTAATATTATATTGTCATTGCTAGTGATAGACAGGGCTGAGTTGTAGTCTATAATTTTGCTGTGGTTAACTGCTGGGTTATCATCACCTCGCACAGTCACAGTCATAGTCATAGACGTTGATAACGTCCCATAGGAACAAACCTAATCAGATGGCCCAAAGCAGCAGTAAGGACACTGCACCATTTGATGTGTGGCTGAATATGGAGATGGAAAGAGAGATAGAGTGATAGAGAGAGAGAGAAAGAGAGAGAGCGAGAGCGAGAGAGAGAGAGAGAGTGTTCAGAGATGAGGGAGTAGTACAGCATTACTGAGAGACATAGTAGTCCTTTTACTACTGTCTCTGTGGATATCAGCTGGACTTGGTGAGTTATGAAGCTTAGACCATTCCTAACCATGGTCGCTAAACTGCCTATTTTCAGTTATTGTAATTGTTATATAGTAGCTCTTTCATTCATTTCAAATGTCTTTGTCATCTCACATGATGATTGACTGATATGTGTATCTTATTATGAAACAAAATAATTGGTTCGCTATAACTTTTGATATATTCTGGGCAATCTTGGAATCATTTGTATCTTAATTCTGTTCCACCTCAAGGCAAATTAAAGCAGAAGAAATGTGCCAACACAAGTAAAACACCATGGAGAATACTAATGACACTTTTCAAGATGTCATCAATTTCACACAGAATGAAGTTCTGATTAATATGCCACAGAACTCTATGGAAGTACAAGTTATAACAATTGTTCTCGCACTTATAATATGCGGAGTTGGGATAGCGGGTAATATAATGGTGGTGTTGGTTGTGCTGCGCACCAAGCACATGATGACCCCTACTAACTGTTATCTTGTCAGTCTGGCTATTGCGGACCTTATTGTCCTTTTAGCGGCAGGTTTACCAAATATTTCTGAAGTAGTCGACTCTTGGATATACGGCTATGCTGGGTGCCTTTGCATCACATACCTGCAATACCTGGGTATCAATGTATCATCCTGCTCCATCACAGCCTTCACCATTGAGCGCTACATTGCTATCTGCCACTCCATCAAGGCGCAATTTATTTGCACTGTGTCTCGGGCGAAGAGGATAATTTCTTTTGTGTGGATTTTCACCTCGCTTTACTGCACGATGTGGTTATTTTTAGTGGACACGAACGAAACTGTCTACGCCAATGGGGTGTTGGTCAGCTGTGGCTACCGTGTCTCAAGAAACCTCTACATGCCAATTTACTTTCTAGACTTATCTTTGTTTTATGTCCTCCCTCTGATTGTGGCTGTTGTGCTGTACGGTCTCATCGCAAGGATTTTATTCATGAGCCCCTTGCCAACCAATCTCAACGGCAATAGTGAAGGTTCTATACACCAGGGACGCTCCAGCAGCACAGTCAAGGTGTTGGGCAAATCAAACAAGGGTGCAGTGACGTCAAGAAAACAGGTAGGCTCATCAGATCAGGAGGATAGTAATAAATGCTTCATAAAGGCTTCTAAATTGACAATAGTGTACAAAATGTGTTCACAGTAATAATTTAGAATACAGCATTTGACAGTTTATCAATGTAGTATGGGATTACAACAATCCTAACTGGACACATCATGTGGGCATACTACTTGGATTGTAATTCAAGAGAGGGAGGATGCATCACAGCAGGCTCATAGTAATGGTTTCAAAGTCCATGGAATTCTGTTATTATCACCTCTGTTTACCATCATTAGACTGTTCTACACTACACCAGAAAAACACTGTTTTGTTTTTGCAATTTGATTTGCAGGCATAAAGTGCCTTTCATCAGTCAAAAAAATGTATATAATAATAATAATATATTTTTTTAAACTACCAGCAACATTTGAGTCAATTATCGCACTGTGCATTTTTCATTTTGTTTGCCCTGTGCCCCATAATTTAGGTTACTAAGATGCTTGCAGTGGTGGTGATTATTTTCGCCCTGCTCTGGATGCCATACCGGACGCTGGTGGTGGTAAACTCTTTCATGGACCCACCCTACCTAAACACATGGTTCCTGCTCTTCTGCCGCTTATGCATCTACACCAACAGTGCCATCAACCCTATCATCTACAACCTGATGTCTCAGAAGTTCCGGGCCTCCTTCAAAAAGCTTTGCAAGGGAAACGGACTAGACCCAGAGAAGGTTACCAAGTACAATGTGCCAGTGTATTACAGTGTCATGAAGGACTCTTCCCATGAGAGCCCTGAGCAGACAGAGCGGGAGGATATCAGCAGCTATGGGAACACTGGTGGTAAGAGGGTCAACTTCACAGATAAGTGTGGGAACACCGGCACTATGTTCAGCGTTGCCTGATAGACGGACAAAATAGAAATAAGTTATTTGTGTAAAGTGAGGTTTTATAAAGTGAATGTGACGTAATTATTTTTGCCATGTGTCAGAAGTCAGTAGGCTACTAGCGCTTTTTTTTTTTACATATACTTTTTTGTAGTTTACTTGTATTTACTGTTCGAATATATTGTGCAATCTTATAGCACAGGCCAAACCTCAGAATTTCTAATTAAAAACCCATTACCTGCTTGTTAAAAGACATTAAGTCACCCAAACAATCTAAAAGATTGGCTATAGAACTCCTTGAGGGTTCCTTGGAGACTATCCTGGGTTTAATCTTTGCATTTATCAGAAACACTTTAATACTACATTGTTTCAACTAATTCTTACTCAGTAACAGCTTCCGCAAATATTTTTTGGGGGTTTACTCAACTTTTCGGTCCAAGTGTTACCTGAACTACTATTTAAAAATGTGTTGGCCCAACTTAGCTCCAACTTGAGAAAACGTAGGCAAAAATTCTGTCAACTATAAATTATTGTTAGGTCATCTTACCTAAAAAAACGCTGTGGAACTAGTTGTGACAAACAAACAGAGCTTTTAACGTACAATGTTTTCAACTTACATATTTTACATTTTGATATACATGATTACATTGTGCATGTTCATTTATGCTGTAATTTATATTCAACATGGGATTTGAACTCATAACATCTTTCTTCACAGCATTCTTATCTTCCTGCTATGTAGTCACAACCATGTCTGTGTCAATGACTGATTTCACCTCTATTGCTACACTTTGCAATTCAAAGTAAATCTCAATTCTGTGTACTTTTAAGTACACTCAAGGAAAACTATTGTATTTATCATAGTGATTATGGAGTAACATTAAAACCTCACCAGCATAAGACAACTATACAGAAAAAACTAAAATTGCTGAAATAAGTAAATCAAACCAATGATGAGAGAATAGTCAGATAAACTGATCATTTGCACAGACTTGGTAGTTAGTATAAGAGGATGATCGGAATGCCATGAACCAAGAGTTTGTTGTGTTTTCAAATCCCAGGTGAGGTCATGTTGAATAAGAATTACTGTATCAATGAACATGCACAATGACATCATGTATGTCAAAGTGTATCAAATATGTAAGTTGAAAACATTGTGTGTGTGTGTGTGTGTGTGTGTGTGTGTGTGTGTGTGTGTGTGTGTGTGTGTGTGTGTGTGTGTGTGTGTGTGTGTGTGTGTATATATATATATAAAACTAGTTCCATAGTCATTTTTAGGTAAGGCAATACGGTGCGGTGCAGCGTCTCCTCTAAATAAATAGTGGGGGCACACCTTACTGGTAAAATATGTGCCTATCACAATAATTAAAACAAAATGTCAAGAAAACTGTAAGCTATTACACCATTATTTTTCATTACCACATGTCAGAGAAATGAAAAATGAGCGAATGGACTTGAAAACTGGTGGTATAGCAGCCTGCACTCCAAAATGTGATGTGAATAATGAGCGAATGGACTTGATAACTGGTGGTATAGAAGAAGCCTGCACTCCAAATTGCGTTGAGTAGAGTGGCCGTAACTGAGACCCGCGCAGACAGCAGTGGACACATCAATTCTGGCCTAATGACAATCGCCAAATGTCAATACACTTTTTGGTGTTTGGTCTCTTTCCATTCACCACTGTTTGGAGGCTGGAAATATGTTGCGAGTGGATGAACGTGCACTGGTAGCCTAGTAAAGGAGCCCTTTGCAGTGACTGTTTGAGAATCAGAGGAAAACACTATGACTGGTTGTGTTAATGCCACAATAAAAGGTAATACATTTTAAAGTTAAATGATACATCTTTATTTCTAGGCCCACACAGAGCCTATTGAATTAATAGGGATTCTACAGTGTCATCAGAAAGTACGAATACCCCCTGATTTATTCCACATGTTGTTGTGTTATATACAGCCTGAATTCAAAATGTATTAAATTGTTGATTTTTTTTCTCTCACCCATATACACAAATACCCCATAATTACAAAGTGAAAACATGTTTTTAGAGATTGTTGCACATTTCTTGAAAATGAAATACAGAAATATCTAATTTCATTAAGCATTCACACCCCTGAGTCAATACATGTGAGAATCACCTTATGCAGTGATTACAGCTGTGAGTCTTTCTGGGTAAGTCTCTAAGAGCTTTGCACACCTGGATTGGACAATATTTGCATATTATTCTTAAAATAATTCTTCAAGCTCTGTCAAGGTGGTTGTTGATCATTGCTAGACAGCCATTTACAAGTCTTGCAATATATTTTCAATCTGATTTAAGTCAAAACTGTAACTAGGCTACTCAGGAACATTCAATGCCATCTTGGTAAGCAACTCCATTTTATATTTGGCCTTGTGTTTTAGGTTATTGTCCTGCTGACAGGTGAATTTATCTACCAGTGTCTGTTGGAAAGCAGACTGAACCAGGTTTCCCTCTAGGATTTTACCTGTGCTTACTGCAGCTCTATTCCATTTATGTTTTATCCTAATAAACTCCCTAGTCCTTGTCGATGACAAGCATGCCCATAACATGATGCAGCCACCCCGATGCTTGAAAATATGATGAGTGGTACTCAGTGATGTGCTGTGTTGGATTTTCCCCAAACATAATGCTTTGTATTCAGGACAAAAAGTTAATTTCTTTGCCACATTTTTTGCAGTATTGTGCCTTATTGCAAACAGGATGCATGTTTGGGAATATTTGTTTCTGTACAGTCTTCCTTCTTTTCACTCTGCCATTTAGGTTAGTATGGTGGAGTAACTACAATTTTGTTTATCCATCCTCAGTTTTCTCCTATCACAGCCATTAAACTCTGTAACTGTTTTAAAGTCACCATTGGCCTCATGGTGACATCCCTGAGCGTTTTCCTTCATCCCTGGCAACTGAGTTAGGAAGGACGCCTGTATCTTTGTAGTGACTGTGTGTTTTGATACACCATCCAAAGTGTAATTAATAACTTCACCATGCTCATTACCCATCTACCAATAGGTGCCCATCTTTGCGAGGCATTGGAAAACCTCCCTAATCTTTGTGATTGAATCTGTGCTTGAAATTCACTGCTTGACTGAGGGACCTTACAGATAGTTGTATGTGTGGGGTACAGAGATGAGGGAGTCATAAAACACATCATGTTAAACACTATTATTTTACACAGAGTTAGTCCATGCAATTTATTATGTGACATGTTAAGCAAATGTTTTACTCCTGAACTTATTTAGGCTTGCCATAACAAAGGGATTGAATACTTATTGACTCAAGACATTTCAGCTTTTCATTTTTCATTAATTTGTAAACATTTCTAAAAACATATTTCCACTTTGACATTATTGGGTATTGTGTGTAGGCCAGTGAATATTTCTGAAGGCACTGTATATGTAATTCTATGATTAGGCCCATCCATTTATTTGATGCGCGCACACATAGGAGGTCCCGTACCAGGAAGAAATTAAATCTACTTACACCCCTGCATATGAGACAAGTTGAGCAAACAAATCAGTATTAAGATGACAGAATATTTGCCTACGTTTTCTCAAGTTGGAGCTAAGTTTGGGCCAACTACTTTTTTGTTGTTCAGGTAACACTTGGAATAGTTGAGTAAGTTGAGTAACCCCCCAAAAATGGAACCAGCTACTTAATAACAATTGGTTGAAGCAACTAGATTTTTTTTACAGTGTAAGAACAGCAGGTGGATGGCAGGTGGATGGACTAATAATTGATCAATTAAGAACTAGGGAGAAACACTAGAGACTGCGGTCTCTGTGTTATGGACTGCTATTATAGAGTAATTTCTGAAAAGAATAGACTTGAATGTCAGATGACTTATATTGTCACAAAACAATGTAGATTGTGGGTCCGTTTGATATCGGCTTGTTGGCCACTTGACACCACTGAAACTATTGTGCTCATCACATTGTACAGTATCTGTTTTGGTCTGTATATGTTGAAGGATGTAAATCTATGTGTACAATGTGAAAGTGTTTATGATGCAATGTATTGTAAATATACTCCATATAACTTTTTAGCATTTTCAAATACAGCATTTTCTCATACTGTGTGTAACAATGTATAGAAATGTCATAACAATCATAGCTCTTTGGGGACTTGATTTTTGTGATTAATTATAGTAATTAACTGAATTAAAGGTGACCAACCGACATGATTTTGTCAAATTTTTCTGTTGGAAAAACAACAACAACAAGTTAGTGATGGCTGGGTATGGTGTTAGAAAATAATACATTTATCAGAGAAACATTCCCTTTTAGTTTGCATCGTGATGCCCCCCCTTCCCTTCACCAGAGTCTGTTAGTTTGACAGTAATGCTGTGCTTGGTAAATAGTGGAGCTGTCAGATCGCATATTTATACACTCAGCTCTGCTGCGCTCCCAACAGTGCTCCAGATGCTTGCCAGCCAATGAGGTGACAGGTCCAACTACAAGCACCGCCGTCTTCTCACACGGCGTCAGTGATGATCATAGTCATTCATAAACAATGGAGGTGTATCCACACTACAACAAACATTCATTTACATTGTGTTCTGCTGAACCAAATGAATATTTATTGTTACAGTACGTCCACTCTATCCTGTTTTCTAAAAAATAAAATACAAATCTGCCTTTAGATATTTTTTCACAGGATTCTGAATTAGGGGCTGAAGAGATTTCTTCCAATCTTCCATATAATATCTTCCTTCTTCTTTCTCATCAAGCTTTACATTTAGAGCCAGAGAGCGTTAATTTCTACTGTTCATTATCTCTTTTAATCCCCCTTGTGCTATGAGCTGCTTTCTTAGAAACCAAGATGCCTACCTCAAGGTTTTAAATAAAATAAAAATGTATTGGTCACATACACATGGTTAGCAGATGTTATTGCGAGTATAGCGACATGCTTGTGCTTCTAGTTCCGACAGTGCAGTATCTAACAAGTAATATCTAACAATTGCACAACAAATACCTAATACACACAAATCTAAGTAAAGGAATTGAATAAGAATATCTAAATATAAATATATGGATGAGCAATGTCAGAGCGGCATAGGGTAAGATGCAATAGATAGTATAGAATACAGTAAAAACAGATTTTTTCACAATTCCTCACATTTAATCCTTGTAAAATTTCCCTGTCTTAGGTCAGTTAGGATCACCACTTTATTTTAAGAATGTGAAATGTCAGAATAATAATAGTGATTTATTTCAGCTTTTATTTATTTATTTCATCACATTCCCAGTGGGTCAGAAGTTTACATACACTCAATTAGTATTTGGTAGCATTGCCTTCAAATTGTTTAACTTGGGTCAAACGTTTTGGCCTTCCACAAGCTTCCCACAATAAGTTGTGTGAATTTTGGCCCATTCCTCCTGACAGAGCTGGTGTAACTGAGTCAGGTTTGTAGGCCTCCTTGCTCGCACACTATTTTTCAGTTCTGCCCACAAATTTTCTATAGGATTGAGGTCAGGGCTTTGGGATGGCCACTCCAATACCTTGACTCTGTTGTCCTTAAGCCATTTTGCCACAACTTTGGAAGTATGCATGGGGTCATTGTCCATTTGGAAGACTCATTTGCGACCAAGCTTTCACTTCCTGACTGATGTCTTGAGATGTTGCTTCAATATATCCACATCATTTTCCATCCTCATGATGCCATCTATTTTGTGAAGTGCACCAGTCCCTCCTGCAGCAAAGCACCCACACAACATGATGCTGCCACCCCCGTGCTTCACGGTTGGGAGGGTGTTCTTCGGCTTGCAAGTCTCCCCCTTTTTCCTCCAAACATAATGATGGTCAATATGGCCAAACAGTTCTATTTATGTTTCATCAGACCAGAGGACATTTCTCCAAAAAGTACGATCTTTGTCCCCATGTGCAGTTGCAAACCGTAGTATGGCTTTTTTATGGCAGTTTTGGAGCAGTGGCTTCTTCCTTGCTGAGCGGCCTTTCAGGTTATGTCGATATAGATCTCGTTTTACTGTGGATATAGATCCTTTTGTAACTGTTTCCTCCAGCATCTTCACAAGGTCCTTTGCTGTTGTTCTGGGATTGATTTGCACTTTTCGCACCAAAGTACGTTCATCTCTAGGAGACAGAATGCGTCTCCTTCCTGAGCAGTATGACGGCTGTGTGGTCCCATGGTGTATATACTTGCGGACTATTGTTTGTACAGATGAACGTGGTACCTTAAGGCGTTTGGAAATTGCTCCCAAGGATGAACCAGACTTGTGGAGGTCTACAATTATTTTTCTGAGGTCTTGGCTGATTTCTTTTGATTTTCCAATGATGTCAAGCAAAGAGGCACTGAGGTTGAAGGTAGGCCTTGAAATACATCCACATGTACAACTCCAATTGACTCAAATTATATCAATTATCCTATCAGAAGCTTCTAAAGCCATTGTCACGTTCCTGACCTGTTTTCCTTGTTTTTGTATGTGTTTAGTTGGTCAGGGCGTGAGTTGGGGTGGGCATTCTATGTTATGTGTTTCTAAGTTTAG
This sequence comes from Salvelinus namaycush, assembly GCF_016432855.1. NCBI lineage: Eukaryota > Metazoa > Chordata > Actinopteri > Salmoniformes > Salmonidae > Salvelinus > Salvelinus namaycush. The sequence goes on from NC_052320.1 coordinate 19,562,293, forward strand.
GTTATTTGTCTATTGGCCTGATATGGTTCTCAATCAGGGACAGGTGTTTTACGTTTCCTCTGATTGAGAACCATATTAAGGTAGGCTGTTCTCACTGTTTGTTGGTGGGTGATTGTTGCTGTGTCTGTGTTTGTTACACCACACGGTACTGTCTCGTCTCGTTCGTTCGTTCTTTCCTGTTCGTGCGTTCATTGTTTTTTATGTTCACAAGTTCAGGTCTGTTTAACGTCGTTTGTTGTTTTGTAGTTTATTCAAGTGTTCTTCGTGTTTCGTCTTCATTTAATAAATCATTATGTCTACATACCTCGCTGCGTGTTGGTCCGATCCATGCTCCTCCTCGTCAGAGGAGGAGAGAAACCGTTACAGAATCACCCACCAACCAAGGACCAAGCGGCGTGGGAGAAAGCAGCAGCAGCGATCGCAGGATTCCTGGACATGGGAGGAAATACTGGAAGGTAAAGGTCCATGGGCACAACCTGGAGAATATCACCGCCCTCGTGAAGAGCTGGAGGCAGCTAAAGCCGAGAGGCGGTGGTATGAGGAGGCAGCACGGAAGCGAGGCTGGAAGCCTGTGAGTCAAGCCCAAAAATTTCTTGGGGGGGGGCTACAAGGGAGTGTGTCGAAGTCAGGTAGGAGACCTGCGCCAATTCCCCGATCTTACCGTGGAGAGCGAGAGTACGGGCAGACGCAGTTGTATGCGGTAGAGCGCATGGTGTCTCCTGTACGTGTGCATAGCCCGGTGCGGGTTATTCCACCTCCCCGCACTGGCAGGGCTAGATTGAGTATTGAGCCAGGTGCCATGAAGCCGGCTCAACGCGTCTGGTCTCCAGTGCGTCTCCTCGGGCCGGCATACATGGCACCAGCCTTACGCATGGTGTCCCCGGTTCGCCTACACAGCCCAGTGCGGGTTATTCCACCTCCCCGCATTGGTCGGGCTACGGGGAGCATACAACCAGGTAAGGTTGGGCAGGCTCAGTGCTCAAGGGAGCCAGTACGCCTGCATGGTCCGGTATATCCGGCGCCACCTCCCCGCCCCAGCCCAGTACCACCAGTGCCTACACCATGCACCAGGCTTCCTGTGCGTCTCCAGAGCCCTGTTCCTCCTCCACGCACTAGCCCTATGGTGCGTGTCTTCAGCCCGGTACCACCAGTTCCGGCACCACGCACCAAGCCTCCTGTGCGTCTCCAGAGCCCTGTTCCTCCTCCACGCACTAGCCCTGTGGTGCGTGTCTCCAGCCCAGTACCTCCAGTTCCGGTACCACGCACCAAGCCTCCTGTGCGCCTCCAGAGTCCTGTGCGTCCTGTTGCTGCTCCCCGCACTAGCCTGAAGGTGCGTGTCCTTAGCCCGGTACCTCCAGTTCCGGCACCACGCACCAGGCCTACAGTGCGCCTCAGCCGGCCAGAGTCTGCCGTCTGCCCAGCGGCGCCTGAACTGCCCGTCTGCCCAACGCCGTCTGAACTGTCCGTCTGCCAAGCGCCGCCTGAACTGCCCGTCTGTCCTGAGCCTTCAAAGCCGCCCGTCTGTACTGAGCCTTCAAAGCCGCCCGTCTGTACTGAGACTTCAAAGCCACCCGTCTGTACTGAGCCTTCAAAGCCGCCCGTCTGTCCTGAGCCTTCAGAGCCGTCTGCCAGACAGGAGCCGCTAGAGCCGTCCGCCAGACAGGAGCCGCTAGAGCCTTCCGCCAGACAGGAGCCGCTAGAGCCTTCCGCCAGACAGGAGCCGCCAGAGCCTTCCGCCAGACAGGAGCAGCCAGAGCCTTCCGCCAGACAGGAGCAGCCAGAGCCTTCCGCCAGACAGGAGCAGCCAGAGCCAGCCAGCCATGAGCAGCCAGAGCCGTTCCAGCCAGCCATGAGCAGACAGAGCCGCCAGCCAGCCATGAGCAGCCAGCCAGCCAGGATCCGCCAGAGCCAGCCAGCCAGGATCCGCCAGAGCCAGCCAGCCAGGATCCGCCAGAGCCAGCGAGCCAGGATCCACCAGAGCCAGCCAGCCAGGATCCGCCAGCCAGTCCGGAGCTGCCCCTCAGTCCGGAGCTGCCCCTCAGTCCGGTGTTGCCCCTCATTCCGGTGTTGCCCCTTAGTCCGGTGCTGCCCCTAAATCCAGTGGGGTTAATTTGGAGGGTGGCCATTTGGAGGAGGCTACGGAAGCGGGGTTTGACTATGGTGGGGTGGGGACCACGTCCGGAGCCGGAGCCACCACCGTGGACAGATGCCCACCCAGACCCTCCCCTAGACTTTAGGTGGTGCGCCCGGAGTTCGCACCTTGGGGGGGGGGTTCTGTCACGTTCCTGACCTGTTTTCCTTGTTTTTGTATGTGTTTAGTTGGTCAGGGCGTGAGTTGGGGTGGGCATTCTATGTTATGTGTTTCTATGTTTAGGTTATTTGTCTATTGGCCTGATATGGTTCTCAATCAGGGACAGGTGTTTTACGTTTCCTCTGATTGAGAACCATATTAAGGTAGGCTGTTCTCACTGTTTGTTGGTGGGTGATTGTTGCTGTGTCTGTGTTTGTTACACCACACGGTACTGTCTCGTCTCGTTCGTTCGTTCTTTCCTGTTCCTGCGTTCATTGTTTTTTATGTTCACAAGTTCAGGTCTGTTTAACGTCGTTTGTTGTTTTGTAGTTTATTCAAGTGTTCTTCATGTTTCGTCTTCATTTAATAAATCATTATGTCTACATACCTCGCTGCGTGTTGGTCCGATCCATGCTCCTCCTCGTCAGAGGAGGAGAGAAACCGTTACAGCCATGACATAATTTTCTGGAATTTTCCAAGCTGTTTAAAGGCACAGTCAACTTCTATGTAAACTTCTGACCCACTGGAATTGTGATACAGGAAATTATAAGTGAAATAATCTGTCTGTAAACAATTGTTGGAACAATTACTTGTGTCATACACAAAGTAGATGTCCTAACCAACTTGCCAAAACTATAGTTTGTTAACAAGAAATTTGTGGAGTGGTTGAAAAATTAGTTTTAATGACTACAACCTAAGTGTATGTAAACTTCCGACTTCAACTGTATATGAGATGAGTAATGCAAGATATGTAAACATAATTAAAGTGGCATTATTAAAGTGACTGGTGTTCCATTTATTAAAGTGGAACCTTTAAAGGTTTGCTCAATTAAGGTTAGTATGTTTCACACTGGGGAGTACCGCTGAAACATGTTTTCTAAAGATTTGCATCAGATGAGATTTGCTACACAGTTCACATTTATGAATTTTACTTAAAATGCCTGCAGAAAATTACCAGGTGAGATTAAAATAGAGAGGTAGGAATGAAAAGGAGGACATTCTGTCTGCAAGAGGTTTCAGTCGCAAACTTTTCGACTTCAATGTAGACCGTTTCTTCACATAATGCAATATAATGTGGGTAATGCATCACTGATCCACAATGATAACAACATGTTATTTTGGTGGATGGTGTCTAGTCCAAAGGAATCATATTATTTAAATATAGATTGCAGGGTAGACACTCATACCCATCCATGGCCATGTATAACCTGAGTATCAGACCATTCAGACTGCAGGTGTAGTGTAACATTTATAATGCAGTTATACAAAACCGCTCTAACAACTATGTATCATGCTTTTCACGTGGCCTTCTAAGCCTCATTATGATAGGGATGGAGGTAATTCATCCACCTCAAGGGTGTCTGCCTCCTCACTATTAGGATTCAAACAAGCATAATCAAAGGTCAGCAGAGACAGACAATGGCCATTCTGCATGGAGAGGTGAATCATATCAGTGTTGATTTCAGGATGTCTATTATGCAACACTGAAGAGTCTACTCAAAGAGTCTCTTTTTTTTTCTTCATTTCATGTAAATTAATGCTCTCTCCTGTCTGAAAATGAATGTATTAATTGCCTGGAATATCATGTACTGAGTTGACACTGATAAACAAGCCATCATTAAGGTGTCTATATCTGTTACTGCTCAAGTCCAAGAGTTAAACCTAATGCCTTTTATTACCCTGTTTCTAACAGAGGATAGTTTCAGCTTTGTCTACAGTTTTTTCCTTTTATGAATCGCTGTATACACAGTATGTACAGTATAGGTTGCATTTTCTTGAGAAGCATAAAAGGGTGACAAAGAGCTATAAAAAGTCTAAGACGAAGAAAGACGAGGAAGAGGATGAGGAGGAAGAGGAGATGGAGAGGAAGAGGAAAAGGAGAAGGATAGGATTATTTCAAAGTATTAGCTGATTTTAGGGGTTTATACTTCAGACGTACGTTTATTATTAGACATGAACTCCAAAGAAGGAATAGCCTAGGCATGTACTTCATATTTGGTCAATCAGACCCATCAGACATAATCAAGTCTGTGAGCAGAGCTGAAGCAGATGGAAACGTGAGAGCACCCATTGTAGTCTCAACGATTTTCTCATGGCCACTGCAATTTTGATGGCAATCAAATTAATTTATTCAGCAAAGACAATATCAAATGAAACATAACTGCGAGCAGCAATGAACGGGGTTCACAGATGTCAGAAAGACCACAAGATCAGTTAATTAACAAAGCAAGCACTCTCATGTAGGAACTATATTCCTTTATGTGCAATCAGTGTAAGCATTACAATGTTTATATCTCAATACCACAAGGATGACGCAAGTGAAGTTTAGTCTAGTGCCGTAGGTTGGTTATATATATTTGATTATTATATGGTTATATATTTAATGCAGGAGGCAATCGTTCTTAAAGTCATTACTTAATGTGTTGTCTTTGTATACCAATTCTATTAATTTGACTAATGGTTTATGTTAAGATTTGTGAAATATTTTCAGTGTTAGTGTATTGGTGTAAATCAAATCAAATTAAATGTTATTTTTCACATGCGCCGAATACAACACCTTAGTGTGAAATGCTTACTTACAAGCCCTTAACCAACAATGCAGTTCAAGAAATAGAGTTAAGAAAATTTTGACTAAATAAATGAAATAATTTTTTTAAATGAAAAGTAACACAATAAAATTACATAACAATAACGAGGTTATATACAGGGGGTACCGGTACCGAGTCAACATGCAGGGGTACTAGTTAGTCAAGGTAATTTCTACCTTGACTAACCTGGGGGGGGGTGCATGTAAATACTCCGGGTGGCCATTTGATTAATTGTTCAGCAGTCTTATGGCTTGGGGGTGGAAGCTGATAAGAAGCCTTTTGGACCTAACCTTGGCGCTCCGATACCACTTGCCGTGCAGTAGCAGAGAGAACAGTCTAAGACTTGGGTGACTGGAGTACATTTTTTGGGCATTCCTCTGACACAGCCTAGTATATACAGTTGAAGTCGGAAATTTACATACACCTTAGCCAAATACATTTAAACTCAGTTTTTCACAATTCCTGATATTTAATCGGAGTAAAAATTCCCTGTTTTAGGTCAGTTAGGATCACCACTTTATTTTAAGAATGTGAAATTTCAGAATTATAGTAGAGAGAACTATTTATTTCAGCTTTTATTTCTTTCATCACATTCCCAGTGGGTCAGTAGTTTGAATCTTGAAGAACACTCTGACCTTAATGGCCATGTACTCTTATAATCTCCACCCGGCACAGTCAGAAGATGACTGGCCACCCCTCAGAGCCTGGTTCCTCTCTAGGTTTCTTCCTAGGTTCCTGCCTTTCTTGGGAGTTTTTCCTAGCCACTGTGCTTCCACAGCTGCATTGCTTGCTGTTTGGGATTTTAGGCTGGGTTTCTGTATAGCACTTTGTGAATGGCTTTCAAAAAAGATGGAGGAAAATCTATACTGACGGACCTTATTGATCCTTGAGGCAAATTTGTTCTGCATGAGGAAATACACCTACATACCAAGCTTCAAGTATCTAGGTCAAAAGGAGCGATGGATATGAGGGTTTAAGTGAGACTGCTTGTAACAGCGCCCTCTATAGGCCAATTGGTGCCATTATTTTTTTACCAAGTTACTCATGGCTTATAGTTTCTCTATGCAAAAAAAAGTAAAAAATAAATATCAATCTATACTTAAGTTATTTGACCAAGGAAAAGTAAATAATACGATTTCACAGAATAACAATAGGTTTCACAGTTTTGCTGATTACCCCTAATTAAAGAGAGTATCTAATCACATTGAATTAATTTACATCTCTGTTCAGTATGCTCTGAGGTGCATATGAATAAGGAATAGTCCAAATATTTAAAATGGTCTCATCTCCCAACTAAACTGAACATTTAATTATTGGTATAGGCTATGTGTGTCTTTCAGATGACTGGCAAAAAAGAGGCACAAATGTCATTGGCTTAGAGACAACTGAAGCATATATCAAATCAAATGAAATTTTATTAGTCACATGCGCCGAATTCAACAGGTGTAGACCTTACAGTGAAATGCTTACTTACGAGCCTCTAACCAACAGTGCAGTTTAAAAAAATACAGATAAGAATAAGAGAAATAAGTAACAAGTAATTTAAGAGGAGCAGTAAAAAATAACATTATATACAGGGGGGTGCGGGACAGAGTCAATGTGCGGGGGCACTGATTAGTTGAGGTAGTATGTACAGTGGGGCAAAAAAGTATTTAGTCAGCCACCAATTGTGCAAGTTCTCCCACTTAAAAAGGTGAGAGAGGCCTGTCATTTTCATCATAGGTACACTTCAACTATGACAGACAAAATTAGAAAAAAAAATCCAGAAAATCACATTGTAGGATTTTTAATGAATTTATTTGCAAATTATGGGGGAAAATAAGTATTTGGTCACCTACAAACAAGCAAGATTTCTGGCTCTCACAGACCTGTAACTTCTTCTTTAAGAGGCTCCTCTGTCCTCCACTCGTTACCTGTATTAATGGCACCTGTTTGAACTTGTTATCAGTATAAAAGACACCTGTCCACAACCTCAAACAGTCACACTCCAAACTCCACTATGGCCAAGACCAAAGAGCTGTCAAAGGACACCAGAAACAAAATTGTAGACCTGCACCAGGCTGGGAAGACTGAATCTGCAATAGGTAAGCAGCTTGGTTTGAAGAAATCAACTGTGGGAGCAATTATTAGGAAATGGAAGACATACAAGACCACTGATAATCTCCCTCGATCTGGGGCTCCACGCAAGATCTCACCCCGTGGGGTCAAAATGATCACAAGAACGGTGAGCAAAAATCCCAGTACCACACAGGGGGACCTAGTGAATGACCTGCAGAGAGCTGGGACCAAAGTAACAAAGCCTACCATCAGTAACACACTACGCCGCCAGGGACTCAAATCCTGCAGTGCCAGACGTGTCCCCCTGCTTAAGCCAGTACATGTCCAGGCCCGTCTGAAGTTTGCTAGAGAGCATTTGGATGATCCAGAAGAAGATTGGGAGAATGTCATATGGTCAGATGAAACCAAAATATAACTTTTTGGTAAAAACTCAACTCGTCGTGTTTGGAGGACAAAGAATGCTGAGTTGCATCCAAAGAACACCATACCTACTGTGAAGCATGGGGGTGGAAACATCATGCTTTGGGGCTGTTTTTCTGCAAAGGGACCAGGACGACTGATCCGTGTAAAGGACAGAATGAATGGGGCCATGTATCGTGAGATTTTGAGTGAAAACCTCCTTCCATCAGCAAGGGCATTGAAGATGAAACGTGGCTGGGTCTTTCAGCATGACAATGATCCCAAACACACCACCCGGGCAACGAAGGAGTGGCTTCGTAAGAAGCATTTCATGGTCCTGGAGTGGCCTAGCCAGTCTCCAGATCTCAACCCCATAGAAAATCTTTGGAGGGAGTTGAAAGTCTGTGTTGCCCAGAAACAGCCCCAAAACATCACTGCTCTAGAGGAGATCTGCATGGAGGAATGGGCCAAAATACCAGCAACAGTGTGTGAAACCCTTGTGAAGACTTACAGAAAACGTTTGACCTCTGTCATTGCCAACAAAGGGTATATAACAAATTATTGAGATAAACTTTTGTTATTGACCAAATACTTATTTTCCACCATAATTTGCAAATAAATTCATTAAAAATCCTACAATGTGATTTTCTGGATTTTTTTTTCTCATTTTGTCTGTCATAGTTGAAGTGTACCTATGATGAAAATTACAGGCCTCTCTCATCTTTTTAAGTGGGAGAACTTGCACAATTGGTGGCTGACTAAATACTTTTTTGCCCCACTGTACATGTAGGTTGAGTTAATTAAAGTGACTATGCATAGATGACAACAGAGAGTGGCAGTGGAGTGGAGAGGGGGGTGGGGCAATGCAAATAGTCCGGGTAGCCATTTGACTCGATGTTCAGGAGTCTTATGGCTTGGGGGTAGAAGCTGTTTTGAAGCCTCTTGGATGTAGACTTGGTGCTCAGGTATCGCTTGCCGTGTGGTAGCAGACAGAACAGTCTATGACTAGGGTGGCTGGAGTCTTTGACAATTTTTAGGGCCTTCCTCTGACACCGCCTGGTATAGATGTCCTGGATGGCAGGAAGCTTGGCCCCAGTGATGTACTGGGCCGCACGCACTACCCTCTGTAGTGCCTTGCGGTTGGAAGGCCGAGCAGTTGCCATACCAGGCAGTGATGCAACCAGTCAGGATGCTCTCGATGGTGCAGCTGTAGAACCTTTTGAGGATCTGAGGACCCATGCCAAATCTTTTCAGTCTCCTGAGTTTTGTCATGCCCGCTTCACGACTGTCATGGTGTGCTTGGACCATGTTAGTTTGTTGGTGATGTGGACACTAAGGAACTTGAAGCTCTCAACCTGCTCCACTGCAGCCCCGTCGATGAGAATGGGGGCGTGTTCGGTCCTCTTTTTCCTGTAGTCCACAATCATCTCCTTTCTCTTGATCCCGTTGAGGAAGAGGTTGTTGTCCTGGCACCACAACGGCCAGGTCTCTGACCTCCACCCTATAGGCTGTCTCGTTGTTGTCGGTGATCAGGCCTACCACTGTCGTGTCATCGGCAAATTTAATGATGGTGTTGGAGTCGTGCCTGGCCGTGCAGTCATGAGTGAACAGGGAGTACATGAGGGGGCTGAGCACGCACCCCTGAGGGGCCCCCGTGTTGACGATCAGCGTGGCGGATGTGTTGTTACCTACCCTTACCATCTGGGGGCGGCCCGTCAGGAAGGCCAGGATCCAGTTGCAGAGGGAGGTGTTCAGTCCCAGGGTCCTTAGCTTATTGAATAGCATTAATGGCACTATGGTGATGAACGCTAATGAATAGCATTCTCACATAGGTGTTCCTTTTGTCCAGGTGAGAAAGGTCAGTGCAATAGAGACTGCATCATCTGTGGATCTGTTGGGGCGGCATGCAAATTGGAGGGGGTCTAGGGTTTCTAGGATTTCTGGGAAGATGGTGTTGATGTGACCCATGACCAGCCTTTCAAAGCACTTCATGGCTACAGACGTGAGCGCTACGGGTCGGTAGTCATTTAGGCAGGTTACCTTAGTGTTCTTGGGCACAGGCACTATGGTGGTCTGCTTAAAACATGTTGGTATTACAGACTCGGACAGGGAGAGGTTGAAAATGTCAGTGAAGACCCTTGCTAGTTGGTAAGCGCATGCTCGCAGTACACATCCTGGGAATCCGTCTGGCCCTGCGGCCTTGTGAATGCCTTGTGTGATCGGCTGCGTAGAGCGTGATCACACAATCTTCCGGTAGAGCTGGTGTTCTCATGCATGTTTCAGTGTTATTTGCCTCGAATCAAGCATAGAAGTAGTTTAGCTCGTCCGGTAGGCTTGTGTCACTGGGCAGCTCTCGGCTGTGCTTCCCTTTGTAGGCTGTAATGGTTTGCAGGCCCTGCCACATCCGACGAGTGCCAGAGCCGGTGTAGTACAACTCGATCTTAGTCCTGTATTGATGCTTTGCCTGTTTGATGGTTCGTCGGAGGGCATAGCGGGATTTCTTATAAGCTTCCGGGTTAGAGTCCCGCTCTTTGAAAGCGGCAGCTCTAGCCTTTAGCTCAGTGCGGATGCTACCTGTAATCCATGGCTTCTGGTTGGGGTATGTACGTACGGTCACTGTGGGGACGATGTCATCGATGCACTTATTGATGAAGCCAATGACAGATGTGGTGTACTCCTCAATGCCATTGAGGAGAAACAAACAGTGATTACTTGCCTAACGCTTCGAACACACCGACTGCGTCATTGCGTTTCGATACACCAGAAGTACATTCATTTCCAATGGAACGCTGCATTTGCCTTGCAGCATTGCGTTGCAGAGGCAGTTGCAGTGCGTTCTGTGTGGTGCATACGTTCGATAAATCGAACGTATGTATCAAATTGTATGAGTGGACTTGACAGAAAGTAGCAAAATATGAATGTAGATTTTTTTTTTGCACACATTCAGTAAAAATGTGGGATTATATAAAAACATAGACATGCATAGACATGAACATGATAAGCCAAACCATTACCTAGCATAACTGTAGTTATTAGATAGCTATCATGGACATGTCACCTACTGTACACATAGACACACACGGTTATTTGACCAAATTATCAGGGGTACAGTAGTATCTACCATTTCCATTACTATTTATCTAGCATTCACACTCTTTCAAACATGAAAATTTGGTAAAGTTATCAGGGGTAGTAACTAGCATAATTTATTTGACTATTTATTTCACACACACCTCATTGGCTAGGTTAGCAAGCTAGGTTAGCTAGCTAGCTAACGCTAACTAGCCACATCTAGCACAAGCTCACTACTAAACTGACCTGGCAATCCTACTATCGTGGACACTTGTCTCCAAGCAGCATTTTTTGTGTTTATGTCCCTGTAGCTGTCAGCAGTTGTGTCAAAAAGACACGGTTTTGAGGATACTGCGAAAATGATTCTCTCCTCCATGTGTCCAACCGCATGCGACCATTTGCAAAAGGTACCTGCATCAGTATAGTTGCCTAGCTGCGCAAAATGTTATGCAGCAGTGATGCAATGACGCAGTCGGTGTGTTCGAAGCGTAAGTCAATAGATATTGACCAAGTTGGCCAAATCAAACTGTTCCATATCGAATAATAGAATGGGGTTTCAGACAAGGCTGGCTCACAGACCAGGACAGGTAACCTATTCAAGCCCAGAGCAGTTGATGCAGAATGACAAATCATTGGATCATGAATAGGATACATTTAACAATAAATGCCATATGCATATAGCCATGCAACAGCAACTGGAGTTATTTGAAAGCATCAACAAGCACGATCAAGTTGAAGAAGTAGACACACAGTATAGTATGCTTTGGTATGATATCATGGCCAATGGTGTGAGTGTAACAAGCTGTAGCATTTATAATTAAGCTCTTTAGAAACAATTAACAATGTTTTACTTCTCTATTGTCTCAAGGTTGATATATTTCTATTACCAGGACATTTATTTTCTAGGGTTTATTAGCATTACAGTGCTTATTTGATGTGGGAGTAAAACGAGTGGTTGTTATGAGACAGCCTGAGGTTCACATAGTGCTGGGCCTCTGCTTTTATCCCGTCACCCAGTAAAGTAACGGTGCGTGTGGCTTGGGTGATCTGTCTACCGTTCCACCCTTTCTCCCTAAGCATATGGCTCAGAGGTTGCCTCTTTCTATCAGTCAACAGAGAAAATCTTATACCAATTCTGGACGAAAATGGTTGTCATCCATCTTATTAATATTTCAGTCCTGTGTTATCATTGCCACCCAGATTTATTGAACACCAGTCACATTTTGTCACTGCCAGTGCCGGGATGGAAGTTTGACCATATTAATCTTCAGGCTGTGCTCAGCCTCTTGAAAGTTGAAAAGATTTCAGAACCATAACACGCTCCAAGCTGGAATGCCTTTTCCAGATCCAGATACTTCCTCTTGATCTCAGAAAGTGGCAAGCCTTTTCCTAGGAAAGAAGGCCTACTCAATCAACAATGGATCAAGACGTCAACTAAAACACCTTTCCTAACAGCACATCAAACAGGAAGAATTCAGAAAATGTTGGGGTGAGTGTAAAGTATGTTGTGTGATATTTGTATGTTTTTCCTTTGTTATTACAATGTATAATATAGTTATTACAAGTAAACATACAATGTGTAACCTAACCAAGGCATGTTTGGTGCCTGCGGACTGCAAACTTAAATGTATTCACAGATTCAACTTCAAGTGTCTTGTAAAAGACCACCAACACCAGGAATATTGCAGTGAAGTGCTGTTGAACTATTCTATCTGAGATTGAAGCTTCAAAGAAAGTCTCCTGCAAAAAAACAATTTCCTGTGGACTTCTATTTTTATATGATTGCCTTCTAAGCTACAGTACACATACTAGTACACATACTAACCTTTTGCTGCACAGTTCTTGTTTTAAGCAGATGTCTTAGCCATATTGGAATATTATTTCAATATTTTATGAAGTGTCAATGGTATGTCCTGTCTGCTCAGTCTAGTAGATGCTTTGTTACCTTTAATTGTGACTGAGGGGATGGTGTGACATCTGTCAGAGGAAGCAAAAACAATAAACAATTATCATTTTGGAGTTAACACAATTATTGATTTGTTAATCAATCAGTGGCTATGGTTGTTTTTAGAGGTGGATGACTATGTTTTCCCTTGTCAGCATTCACATTACGTGAACCCCAGTTAAGACAATTATAGACACCGTCAGTCACAATGTGGAGATGGAATAAAAACATGAGTCATCCTTTAATACGTCCATTTGCACAAGAGCAAATGCCATAACAGCTGTCTGATGCTTCTACTCAAAGTCATAAACCTATAGCAAATATTGACGATCGATTTGTGGCCATCACACTGTACCCTGACCTTTCCATAGGGTTACATGTTTGGTTTTGTTGTTAGTGGTGTTAGTCATGTTCTTTCAAACGGTAGAGGCTCTGTCTATTTCTATGATTCATCTCCTATAATAATCTATCCTTCTATCTGTCTATTTCACAAAATAATATATCAGTTCCATCAGTTCTGTGGATTTCAATGGATTTCAAGCAATTTCCAGACTGATATTTCTAACTTTCTACCTCTGGAAATCAGACACTCCTCTGAGGCTCTGAAGCCTTGTCAGCCAAAGCTTAAGAAAATAGCTTAGAAGTTGTACTGTATGCCTGGAATCTGCACTTATATTTTGAAATCCTCAGGGATAAAATGAAGATACAGTCTGAAGACATCTGAGGTGACTACTTTAATGGATTGCACATTGTCCCATTGCCTTGTATCGATAAATATTGTTAGTGATCAACCACAGTGATATGCATAGGTGATATAAAAGTTATACACTGTTATATAAATCTGTTATGACAAAATGTCCTAAATGCAATGTTACACTATTCTTTATTCTAGCACTAACACTTATTACAGCCAAAGAGCCTGAAGGCAAATGAATGTGTAAGTGGGTACAACAAAGTAATTTGCAATACAGCTAAATCAGTCATGCCCACATTTCTGTCCAAAGTGGTCATGTATTTTCTTTCTATTCCTGATTAGTAACCTGACCACACATCGGTGCTACACAATAAATAGATGTATTTACCTGGGAGAAAAGTCTGACTGGTGATTTACATTTTGTGATTCTTTCCACATTAAAGTCTTATCAAAACATCACTGGCTACAAATGAATGTTCTGGATGTATGGGTACATACATACATACATACTCCCCCTCTCTGGCGCTCGAGGACGCCAGGCGACCCATCATTACTCACACCTGTCAACATCGTTACGCGCATCAGCGCTTCATGGGACTCACCTGGACTCTATTACCTTATTGATTGCCTCCCCTATATCTGTCACTTCCTCAGTTTCATCCCTGTGTCTGCATTAATGTCATTTTGTTCCCCCTGTCCAGATGCTGTTCTTGTTTTGTTTCATGCCCATTTACCCATTAAATCTTCACTCCCTGTACTTGGTTCTCGTCTCCCAGCATCTGTCCTCACAGATTTGTCGGCCTGGCTCCCTCGATCCTTTTTCCCCAAAAAATTGTGTTTCAGCCTAAATTTAAAACGGATGAAATTTTGGTTTTGTGTCACTGTTCTACACACAATACCCCATAATGTCAAAGTGGAATTATGTTTTTAGAAAAGCTGAAATGTCTTGAGTCAATAAGTATTCAACCCCTTTGTTATGGCAAGCCTAAATAACTTTAGGAGTAAAAGTTTGCTGAACAAGTCAGATAAGTTTCATGGACTAATGTCACACCCTGGCCTTTGTTATATTGATTTTCTTTATTAGTTTAGTTAGGTCAGGGTGTGACATGGGGGATGTTTGTGTGTTTTGTATAGTTTAGGGTGTGTGTATTGTTTAGGGGGTTTTGTAGAGTGTATGGGGTTGTGTTAAGTGTAGAGGTTTAGGAAAGTCTATGGTTGCCTGGTTTGGTTCTCAATCAGAGACAGCTGTTTATTGTTGTCTCTGATTGGGAGCCATATTTAAGGCAGCCATAGGCTTTAGGTGATTGTGGGTAATTGTCTATGTTCTATGTTGCATGTGTGCACTTAGTTCGTTTTAGCTTCACGATCGTTTGTTTTTGTTCGTTTAGTAAGTGTTTGTTTTTCTTCATTAAAAGAAGATGTCTTTTTTCCACGCTGCGCCTTGGTCCACTCATTCGTCTCATAACGATCGTCACAGAATTACCCACCACAAAAGGACCAAGCAGCGTGTAAAGCAGCAGCAGGAGCTATATACACAGGATTCTTGGACTTTGGAGGAGATACTGGATGGTAAGGGACCTTGGGCACAACCGGGAGAATATCGCCTCCCTCGTGAAGAGCTGGAGGCAGCTAAAGCCGAGAGGAGGCGATATGAGGAGGCAGCACGGAAGCAAGGCTGGAAGCCCGTGAGTAAAACCCAAAAATTTCTTGGGGGGGGGCTACAAGGGAGTGTGGCGAAGTCAGGTAGGAGACCTGCGCCAACTCCCTATGCTTACCATGGAGTGCGAGAGTACGGGCAGACACCGTGTTATGCGGTAGAGCGCATGGTGTCTCCTGTACGTGTGCATAGCCCGGTGCGGGTTATTCCACCTCCCCGCACTGGCAGGGCTAGATTGAGTATTGAGCCAGGTGCCATGAAGCCGGCTCAACGCGTCTGGTCTCCAGTGCGTCTCCTCGGGCCGGCATACATGGCACCAGCCTTACGCATGGTGTCCCCGGTTCGCCTACACAGCCCAGTGCGGGTTATTCCACCTCCCCGCATTGGTCGGGCGACGGGGAGCATACAACCAGGTAAGGTTGGGCAGGCTCAGTGCTCAAGGGAGCCAGTACGCCTGCATGGTCCGGTATATCCGGCGCCACCTCCCCGCCCCAGCCCAGTACCAACACCACGCACCAGGCTTCCAGTGTGTCTCCAGAGCCCTGTTCCTCCTCCACGCACTCGCCCTATGGTGCGTGTCTCCAGCCCGGTACCACCAGTTCCGGCACCACGCACCAAGCCTCCTGTGCGTCTCCAGAGTCCTGTGCGTCCTGTTGCTGCTCCCCGCACTAGCCTTGAGGTGCGTGTCCTCAGCCCGGTACCTCCAGTTCCGGTACCACGCACCAGGCCTACTGTGCGCCTCAGCCGGCCAGAGTCTGCCGTCTGCCCAGTGCCGCCTGCACTGCCCGTCTGCCCAGAGCCGTCAGAGCTGCCCGTCTGCCCAGAGCCGTCAGAGCTGCCCGTCTGTCCCGAGCCGTCAGAGCTGCCCGTCTGTCCCGAGCCGTCAGAGCTGCCCGTCTGTCCCGAGCCGTCAGAGCTGCCCGTCTGTCCCGAGCCGTCAGAGCCGCCCGTCTGTCCCGAGCCGTCAGAGCCGCCCGTCTGTCCCGAGCCGCTAGAGCCGTCCGCCAGACAAGATCAGCCAGAGCCGTCCGCCAGACAGGATCAGCCAGATCCGTCCGCCAGCCATGACCAGCCAGAGCCGTCCGCCAGCCATGACCAGCCAGAGCCGTCCGCCAGCCATGACCAGCCAGAGCCGTCCGCCAGCCATGACCAGCCAGAGCCGTCCGCCAGCCATGACCAGCCAGAGCCGTCAGCCAGCCATGACCAGCCAGAGCCGTCAGCCAGCCATGACCAGCCAGAGCCGTCAGCCAGCCATGACCAGCCAGAGCCGTCAGCCAGCCATGACCAGCCAGAGCCGTCAGCCAGCCATGACCAGCCAGAGCCGTCAGCCAGCCATGACCAGCCAGAGCCGTCAGCCAGCCATGACCAGCCAGAGCCGTCAGCCAGCCATGATCCGCCAGAGCCGCCAGCCAGCCAGGATCCGCCAGAGCCGCCCGCCAGCCAGGATCCGCCAGAGCCGCCCGCCAGCCAGGATCCGCCAGAGCCGTCAGCCAGCCAGGATCCGCCAGAGCCGTCAGCCAGCCAGGATCCGCCAGAGCCGTCAGCCAGCCAGGATCCGCCAGAGCCGTCAGCCAGCCAGGATCCGCCAGAGCCGTCAGTCAGCCAGGATCCGCCAGAGCCGTCAGCCAGCCAGGATCCGCCAGAGCCGTCAGTCAGCCAGGATCCGCCAGAGCCGTCAGTCAGCCAGGATCCGCCAGAGCCGTCAGTCAGCCAGGATCCGCCAGAGCCGTCTGCCAGTCATGAGCTGCTCCTCAGTCCGGAGCTGCCCCTCAGTCCGGAGCTGCCCCTCAGTCCGGAGCTGCCCCTCCGTCCAGTGGCACCCTCTGGGATGGTATTCAGTCCGGGACTCGCCGTTCCAGAGGCGCCACCAAAGCGGGTAGTGACTATGGTGGAGGGGGGTCCACGTCCCGCACCCGAGCCGCTGCCATAGGAAGGCCCACCCGGCCCCTCCCCTTCTGTGTCAGGTTTTGCGGCCGGAGTCCGCACCTTTGGGGGGGGGGGTACTGTCACACCCTGGCCTTTGTTATATTGATTTTCTTTATTAGTTTAGTTAGGTCAGGGTGTGACATGGGGGATGTTTGTGTGTTTTGTCTAGTTTAGGGTGTGTGTATTGTTTAGGGGGTTTTGTAGAGTGTATGGGGTTGTGTTAAGTGTAGAGGTTTAGGAAAGTCTATGGTTGCCTGGTTTGGTTCTCAATCAGAGACAGCTGTTTATTGTTGTCTCTGATTGGGAGCCATATTTAAGGCAGCCATAGGCTTTAGGTGATTGTGGGTAATTGTCTATGTTCTATGTTGCATGTGTGCACTTAGTTCGTTTTAGCTTCACGATCGTTTGTTTTTGTTCGTTTAGTAAGTGTTTGTTTTTCTTCATTAAAAGAAGATGTCTTTTTTCCACGCTGCGCCTTGGTCCACTCATTCGTCTCATAACGATCGTGACAACTAACTCTGTGTGCAATAATGGTGTTTAACATGATAAATGACTACCCCATCTCTGTACCCCACACATCCAATTATCTGTAAGGTCTCTCACTCTAGCAGTGAATTCCATACACAGAGTAAATGATAAAGACCAGGGAGGTTTTCCAATGCCACGCAAAGAAGGGCACCTATTGGTAGATGGGGAAAACAACAAAAATCAGATATTGAATATCCCTTTGAGCATAGGGAAGTCATTAATTACACTTTGGATGGTGTATCAATACACACAGTCACTACAAAGATACAGGCGTCCTTCCTAGCTTAGTTGACGGAGAGGAAGAAAACCGCTCCGGGATTTCACCATTAGGCCAATGGTGATTTTAAACCAGTTACAGAGTTAAATTGCTGTGATAGGAGAAATCTAAGGATGGATCAACAACATTGTAGTTACTCCACAATACTAACCTAAATGACAGAACGAAAAGAAAGAAGCTTGTACAGAATAATATATACAAATATATTAATATAAACATGCATCCTTTTTGCAATAAGGCACTAAAGTAATACTGCAAAAAAATGTGGCAAAGAAATTAACTTTTTATCCTGAATACAAAGCATTATGTTTGGGGCAAATCCAACATAACACATTACTGAGTATCAATCTTCATATTTTCAAGCATGGTGATGGCTGCATCATGTTATGGGTATGCTTGTCATTGGCAGGTACTAGGGAGTTTCTTTGGATAAAAAGAAACGGAATAGAGCTAAGTACAGGCAAAATTCTAGAGCAAAACCTGGTTCAGTCTGCTTTCCAACAGAAATTGGGAGACAAATCCACCATTCAGCAGGACAATAACCTAAAATGCAAGGCCAAATATACTTACCAAGACAATGTTTAATGTTCCTGAGTGGCCTAATTACCGGTTTGACTTAAATCGGCTTGAAAATCAATGGCAAGACTTGAAAATGTCTATCTAGCAATGATCAAAAACCAACTTGACAGAGCATGAAGAATTTAAAAAAGATTAATGGTCAAATATTGTACATCCAGGTTTTCCAAGCTCTTAGAGACTTACCCAGAACAACTCACAGCTGTAATTGCTGCCAAAGGTGATTCTATCATGTATTGACTCAGTGGGTTGAATAGATACTGTATCTAATCAAAATATATAAAAATTTTATTTTCCATTATTTAAAGCAGTTTTTTAAATTACAGAGTATTTTGTGTAGATCGTTGATTTTAAAAATTTAAAAAAAAAAAATGTTTAATCCCACTTCGTAACAAAGCAAAATGTGGAAAAAGTCGAGGGGTGTGAATAATTTCTGAAGGCACTGTAAATGTAATTCACTACAAGAATCAACAAGGTTTCCCACCAAAGTATAATTGCAAGTGCAGACTTTGTGAAACTGCAATCCATCCAATACATTTTAGATGTGAATCGACTAAATATTTGGCAGGAATGAAAGACTTTCAAAAGAAGACAGAGGATGTCCTGAAATGGACACTACATCTGAGACTGCAAAGGCTGTACACATAAGAAATACATCAGTACACTTCCATTTTACTAGTAATTTCTGTGGCCATTTCTTGACAATACAAGTGGAGCATACAGAGAACCCAAGGTTATTGTTGGGTTGCTGCTGCATAACAAACTATATACATCTCAAACTTCATTAAACCGTTCAGCGATATGATAACTTTTTTGGTCCACAGGCATCTAATGGCTGTAGTATGGTGTAGGCCTAGTAGATGTTATGGAAATCTATTTGATATACAGTGTCACAAGACTGACTGGAGTGTTTACGGACATATTCAATCTCTCCCTATCCCAGTCTGCTGTCCCCACTTGCTTCAAGATGTCCACCATTGTTCCTGTACCCAAGAAAGCAAAGGTAACTGAACTAAATGACTATCGCCCCGTAGCACTCACTTCTGTCAGCATGAAGTGCTTTGAGAGGCTAGTTAAGGATCATATCACCTCTACCTTACCTGACACCCTCGACCCACTTCAATTTGCTTACTGCCCCAATAGATCCACAGACGATGCAATCGCCATTGCACTGCACACTGCCCTGTCCCATTTGGACAAGAGGAATACCTACATAAGAATGCTTTTCATTGACTATAGCTCAGCCTTCAACACCATAGTACCCTCCAAAATCACTCCCTGTTCACCCATGACTGCGTGGTAACGCACGCCTCCAACTCAATCATCAAGTTTGCAGACGACACAACAGTAGTAGGCCTGATTACCAACAATGACGAGACAGCCTACAGGGAGAAGGTGAGAGCCCTGGCAGAGTGGTGCCAGGAAAATAACCTCTCCCTCAACGTCAACAAAACAAAAGAGCTGATCGTGGACTTCAGGAAACAGCAGAGGGAGCACGCCCATATCCACATCGACAGGACCGCATTGGAGAAGGTAGAAACCTTCAAGTTCCTCATCGTACACATCACGGACACTCTGAAATGGTCCACCCACACAGTCAGTGTGGTGAAGAAGGTGCAACAGTGCCTCTTCAACCTCCGGAGGCTGAAGAAATTTGTCTTGGCCCTTAAGACCCTCACAAACTTGTACAGATGCACAATCGAGAGCATCCTGTCGAGCTATATCACCGTCTGGTATGGCAACTGCACTGCCCGCAACCGCAGGGCTATCCAGAGGCCGATGTGGTGCGGTCTGCCCAACGCATCACTGGGGGCACACTGCCTGCCCTCCAGGAAACCTACAGCACCCGATGTCACAGGAAGTGTGAAAAAGATCATCAAGGACATCAACCACCCGAGGCACGGCCTGTTCACACAGCTATCATCCAGAAGGCAAGGTCACTACAGGTGCATCAAAGCTGGGACCGAGTGACTGAAAAACAGCTTCTATCTCAAGGCTATCAGACTGTTGAATAGCCATCACTAGCCGGCTATCACCTGCTTACTCAACCCTGCACCTTAGAGGCTGCTGCCTTAAATACATAGACATGGAATCACTGGTCACTTTAATAATGGGACACTAGTCACTTTAATATTGTTTACATTCTGCTTTACTCATCTCATATGTATATACTGTATTCTATTCTACTGTATTTTAGTCAATGCCACTCTGACATTGCTTGGCCTAATATTTATGTGTTTCTTAATTCCATTCTTTTACTTTTAGATTTGTGTATTGTTGTGAATTGTTGGATACTACTGTACTGTTGGATTTAGGTACACAAGCATTTCGCTACACCCACAATAACATCTGCTAAATATGTGTATGTGACCAATAAGATTTGATTTGATTTATTTTCTAGATCAGGCCTATGAACTGAACATTCTATCGTCTTCAATTAATTTTCATGAAAAACACAATGCCATGATTGAAAAGCACCTATTGTTTCTTTGCCATTATTGAAACTGCGAGTGATGCAACAAGTGGAACTCAATGGATTTTCTCATGGATTTCCCAAGGGTAGAGTATAGTCAACAAGTTACGATACTCTCTTTGACATACAGTATATTCACAAGAAAACAGTACAATCTGTTCTTTATTGCATACTGTATTATAGGAAACCGTTCGGTCCATAAAAATTGTCACCTCAAATCTTCTGCGTACTGTACTTCTGGGGATTTCACTCGGCAGGTTCTGTCTTAAAAATAGTGCAAATTCTGCTCCTAGAGTGTATACAACTAAATCTATTTCTATGTCTGTTTCCCAAACTTTGGCTAGATGAGTCATCTGAAACATCAGACTGAATTTATTCTCTGTTGACTTTGCCCATGCTACAGCCATTTTAAATTCATGGAGTCGATGCCACAGTTCCTCGGCTGGACGGTGTACCACTGGACCATTGAAGTGAAAAATGCCTTCCATTTATGGAGGTGAAATGGTCACTCAATCAATACACTCTCTTCTTTCCAATCAGCAGTGCCATAAAGAATCCCACGTAGAAAGGTCTTGAAAATTGATTAAACTTGCAGTTTGATATGTCAGTGAGCAACAGTGCCCGTAGGTATAAAATATATTCTGCATATTTTTCTCTGGTGAGGAAAATCTTTTGCTACACATGGTGTGGTCATATTTGACATGGCTAGGTGGCAGAAAAAGTCAATTGGGACAACTAATAAAATCCATAGTCCAACAGTGTTTTAAAGAATACCAAACGTCTATTTAAATGTACTTTTCAATATTTTGGACATCTGCTTATGTATAGCTGCTTGAAGAGGCCAAGAAGG
Organism: Salvelinus namaycush; assembly: GCF_016432855.1. Lineage (NCBI taxonomy): Eukaryota > Metazoa > Chordata > Actinopteri > Salmoniformes > Salmonidae > Salvelinus > Salvelinus namaycush. The sequence goes on from NC_052320.1 coordinate 19,583,626, forward strand.
TGATGGTATCACAACAGGAGGAGACAGCAGAAGCAGAATATAAACTCTGTCTATGTCATCTCAACATGCAAAAAAAGTATTTTTACACCTTGTTAAATAGGCATGATCTCCTATCTGAGTAATTCCACACAAGCAGAAACTGTGCACTCAGTTATAATCCTGAGCAATAAAAGAGAGTGCATAATGTATCCAAATCAATCTTTATCATAAATCCAATCCTGCAGTTTGACACCTGTTCATAACTCTCTACTGAGGTTATGACACCCCTGCCCTGTGCAATATGGATTAAGGCAGTTAAAGAAAAAAATGTATGAACATCTTCAGCTGTTGTGAGTCTGGTGACTCTTCATTAAACTGCATTCAGTTAGAAACTTCTTGGAGATTTGAGCACAGCTTTTTAAAATCAGAACAACAGACAAATGGACCTCGTCAGCACATACAGTGCCTTCGGAATGTATTTAGACACCTTGACTTTTTCCACATTTTGTTAGGTTATAGCCTTACTCTAAAATTGATTAAATAATTTTCCCCCCTCATCAATCTACACAAAACACCCCATAATGACAAAGCAAAAACAGGTTTTTAGATTTTTTTTGCAAATGTATAAAATAAAAAAATGAAATATCACATTTACATAAGTATTCAGACCATTTACTCAGTACTTTGTTGAAGCACCTTTGGCAGCAGTTACAGCATCGAGTCTTCTTGGGTATGACGCTAAATTGGCACACCAGTCAGATTAATCTCTACAGTGTCAACCCTCTGAGGAGACTTCCCTTTGTTGTCTTTTAAACCCAATATTCTTATCCTGGCATTACTTTTGAGGGATATATATGAGTCTTATAAATGTCATGGTGGCCTTAAACAGTTAAAGAGTTTATTTGCAAAACGCTGTACCTACCAATTTCATACTTGCTTTTTTTCCATCAGAAATGATTGCTTATGGGTACCTTCATGGTGTGTAAAATATGATTGTTCTAAAAAAAATATTAATATATTTTGCTAAATGCTATATATACATTGTTTAGCTGGAATGGATTGTTCGTATCCTGTATATCTGACTGTGATATGTGGTTGTCTCACCTAGCTATCTTAAGATGAATGTGTCCTTCCTATAAGTCGCTCTGGATAAGAGCATCTGCTAAATGACTAAAATGTCAAATGTTTTACATACAGATCTCATATTACTGTATTGAATTATTATTATTTATTTAAATATTGATGTCACAAATGAATCATTTGTACATTTCTTTATAAAAAATGTAGTTATTTGTTACATTTGACTGTGTAAAACCTAGCAGTACTAATTACTTATCTGAGAGTGAGGCAGATATACACTGAGTTGTACAAAACATTTGGAACACGTTCCTAATATTGAGTTGCACCCCCCTTTTCCCCTCAGAACAGCCTCAATTCGTCAGGGCATGGACTCTACAAGGTGTCGAAAGTGTTCCACAGGGATGCTGGCCCATGTTAACTGCAATGCTTCCCACAATTGTGTCAAGTTGGCGGGATGTCCTTTGGGTGGTGGACCATTCTTGATACACACGGGAAACTGTTGAGCGTGAAAAACCCAGCAGCGTTGCAGTTCTTGACACACTCAAACCTGGCCTGGCACCTACTACCATACCCCATTCAAAGGCACTTAAATATTTTGTCTTGCCCATTAAAAAAAACAACAACAACATTTAATTCCAAAACGCTATTCATAGCGTTTTGGAATTAAATTCTCAGTTCTCTTTAAGGAGCATCAAGATTCCGTCTCTTTAAGAAGTGTCTAGAATCATAACTTTAGCTTTATCTATCTTTCAAATGGGAGGGGTTGCCTCTGGTACGGTCACATCCAAATTATTGACACCCTTGATAAAGATGAGCAAAAATATTGTATAAAATAAATAATACAAATACCGAGCTATATTGTATGCTACATTTAAAAAATATATATATTATTTTATACTCATTCAGTTGCTCAGAGAGAAATATTTAATTGAATACTTTTTATTACTCAAAAAGATAGGGGTGCCAATCATTTTGACACCTAACGATTATTTTAATCTGCATTAACATTCAACTTTTTTTTTGTTTATCTCAGTTCAACAAACGGCATTGTAGCCTTTAATGGCTTACTGTGTCACTGGGGTATAAAAATGAGGTAACACACATGTAAAATCCATTTGTCATCCATCACCATGGGGAAAGGCAAAGAGCTCACAAATGAAAAGAGACAAATCGTTGTTGACTTTCATAAATCAGGCAATGGGTACACTGGAACAGTGGTAAACTTGCTTGGTAGAGGGCCCAAGTGTGTCTTGTCCCCATGCACAGTGAGGAAGGTGGTTCAGGGGGCAAAGAAAATTCCAAGGGCCACAGATGGAGAATTACAAAACTTTGTCCCATCTTGGGGTCACCAAGTCTCCAAATCTACAATTAGACGCCACCAAACCAATGGGCTATTTGGAAGAGTTGCCATAAAAAAAGCTTTATTGTGAGCAACCAACAAAAGCAAACGCCTGGAGTTTGCTAAACAGCATTGGCTCTTGGATTGGAACCAGGTGCTATGGTTAGATGAGACGAAAATAGAGCTCTTTGGCCACGGACACGAGTGATGGGTTTGGCCTTGAAAGAAGGTTGCATATGCAGAAAAGAACGTCATACCTACTGCAAAATATGGAGGTGGATCTTCGATGTTATGAAGCTGTTTTGTTTCCACTGGTCCTGGGGCCCTTGTTAAGGTCAACAGCATCATGAACTCTACCAAGTATCACGCAGGACAATTTAGCCTAAAACCTGGTTGCCTCTGCCAGGAGGTTGAAACTTGGCCGCAAGTGGATCTTCCAGCAAGACAATGACCCCAAGCAAACACCAAAATCCACAAAGTAATGGTTAATTAACCACAAAATCAACATTCAGTCTCCGGACTTGAACCCCATTGAAAACCTGTGGTTTGAATTGAAGAGGGCAGTCCATCAGCACAGACTGAAGGATATCAAGGATCTGGAAAGATTCTGTATGGAGGAATGGTCTGAGATCCTTCCCAATGTGTTCTACAAACTCATTAAACATTATAGAAAAAAAGGCTAAGTGCCATTATCCTCGCAATGGGAGGGTGCACTAAGTACTAAAAAAAGGGGTGCCAATATACATTTTTATCTGAGCATGTGCGTTCCCATAAAATATTATAATTATTTGAGCATACAACCTAGCTCAGTATTTATATTATTTATTCTATACAGTCTTTTATGCTCATCTTTTTCAAGGGTGACAATAATTTCGGATGTGACTGTATATGCATATTCCGTAAAAAATCTTGAACCTACAGTATAAACCCCAAGGCTCCTTTGTCAGATTTTTGATATATTATGTTGTTTATTCAATCTCGCCAGATATGTTTATTCAATCTGGTAATCATCTGGAAATAATAATGGCTCAGTGAACAGTGCATCAAAATATTCCAGTGGGTAATGTAAACCCTGTGTCTGTAAATCTCTCTCGGTACATTGTGAGATAGTTTATAGTTTCATAAATAAACTGTCAGTCTTATATATATAGATGGTACAGTATGTGTATAATCAAAAAATAAACATCAGTGGTTGATAATGTCATCATGAAACACCATTTCATTTATCAATCTTGTGAGTTCATTTTTCTCTGTTCTTACAAACCATTGATTGGTCATTTGCATATTCACTGAGATATGAGACTACATTTAATGTGTATTTAATGTATGAGCTGTTGACTCATCACATCCAGAATCTCACCTGTTTTCTGGACCACTCACTTTTCCTAGAACGTAAACTTCCATATTCCATCCCTGACATGTTAACTTACATCATGCCTGACTCATGACGAAACACATCTGGCAATGGGTTCAACCAATCTTACATTTTCCTCTGTTGTAAATCTGTATGACTAGAGAGACATCATGTGGACAACAACAGTATTCCCTCACCTCTGATCTGCACAACAAGCTTGGGACAGATGGTCACTTCTTGCACTGATGCTGTCAGCCGTTCAGTGTCCACAGATGAGAGGAACGCACGCATGAGTAGGATGTCCTCAACACAGCAAAGACAGAGGGAACAGATATAACTCCTCCACCTAGAATACCATACAAAGTGACAAATAAGTAGCAGTCTTATTTCTTCTCATCACAGATTGTAATTCTGACAAGGATATGCCTCATGTCCGGTAAGATTACTTATTTTCAGACTCTTAAAACAATTCATGCAAACAGTATTTGTAAACTCATGATCACAAATACTCTCTGGTAGGCATATGTCTGTTACGTCTGATCAAAATACGTGATACCACCTATTAATTATCAAAGTGGAAGTTGCTATACAACTCATGTAATGCCTGTTGTATTTGACTATTTAGTAATAAACTGACAATGAGGTGTTCATGTGTCTGACTATATAAATATATATTTTCACAGGGAGTCTCTATTTGGCAAATGGCTGTGTCCAGTTTTAATTTGTTATCAAAAATGTAAAGTTTATCATCCTGACATCTTAATTATATTCTAATAGCGGAAATCACTTGATTGGTGCCATAGAAAGTGATAGTGTTTTCTGTGTGACTTACAAGCAGAAGGACATGAGCCTCACTACTCCACTAATAGGCCTCTAATTCAATTATCTGGGGATCTGCCTGAAAGCTTATAAGGTCCTTTAACATAGAGTATACTCTGTTGATTAAGGCAACCCAATTTATCCTTGTGTGCAGAGGTAAGTATGCGATCAACAAGGTACATGTACACATTGAAAGTAATGGTTTGAATGCTGAAGGTATTGCTTTTTTGTCCAGATTTTTTGTTTTGTTTAATTGTGTTACATAGTTTTCAATATTTTTTCCAGCTTTTGAGCCCACCTGCAAGCAACATGGTGTATTCTAAAATATATCATGCCTTTTTGGGGTTTTGGAACGGTATGTCCTACTGTTGGGGTGTTTGTTTTCTTAGCATTGTTCTGTGACTGGAGAACTTTACCATATGTTCAAAACAAAGAGGCCCAATGACTCAGTCGGCATCAAGCCACCCCTCGTTTCCTCATCTGCATCCTCTATTTTAACAAAAGGGTCAAGAAAAAAAAGTGTGTGACCCAGATAAAATCTCAGTTTCCTTTTCTGGTTCCTGGGGATAGGGTTGTGGAGTACAGAGGGATTTTTCTTGAAATACATCGTATTCATGCAATCTATTATCTACCTTAGATGTAAATGTGAAGTCTAGATATGAAGAGTCCAGTTTGATCATTTATAGTCTGCCTATTACAGATGTCATATCATTTTCTCTGGCTGTATTTGATTCTCCTCTCCTCTTGTTGCAGGTGCAGGGCAGGAAATGGTCTGATTCACACACTTTTCACAGGAGCTTCCTGTTTCCTCAGCACTTACATTCTAACAACATGAAGCATTCGTCACATTCTTTCCTTGAATTAATGAAGCAAAGTCCTGTCCCAATGGAATACTGACAATATACTGGCTTGGTGTTGACTGTTGACGTATGCTCCCAAATGAGATGAAACCAGGAAAACAACACGGTTACACGGATGGCCTTAATTGCTAAATAAAAGCACGGTCATTATCCAGACCTGTTGAACTTCTGCTCCAAGATGGCAGACCCCAGCTCACTCTTGGTCACTGATGGGGCAGTGCTGAGCCAGGCTGAAGTAGATCAATATATCCTCTCTGGCTTGGCTGAAGTGGATGCATGTGAGTTGGGGTTCACTAGGAAGTATGACCTCATCCCATCCATCGTCTGCTCAGTATGCCTTTTGTTAGGCCTAATCTACTGCTTTTTTGGTAAGTTCCTGACCTGTAATAGAGGACAGTTGGAACTTCCACATGTGTACTCTCAAGACTTACACATTAAAGACATGATAGGCATATCTGCAATTCAATTACAGTATTTCCACAAAACACTCTAATGCTCCACTAGATACATCATCATTTAACCTCATCATACTAACTGAAATGATTTCCTCAGCTAACTCTAAGCCTTATAGTAAAAACAGGAGGGCCAGGTGTTTGACCTAGGCTAGCCAGGGTTATAATGGATAAGCTCCAGACTAGGAGAGAGGTAGATGGGTCACCTGGTTCTGTTGCATTCCTCTGAGAGAGAGTCAGAAAACAGCCACCTGGGATGATGCAGGCAGCTTTCTGACCTGGTACAAATCCATTAAATGTTGATGTCTGATATAAGAAACGCTTACTACGCATCATGTGATGTAACTTTCTCTCTAATATTCTGTAAACTGTACAGTATACCAAACTCTGACATCTAAACATTTATTTTTAATAAAAAACAATCCCTACTTAGTCAAACCTAGTTCACTTTAGTACATTTTGTTTCCTTCTCCATCTTGTTACTTAACATCCCTCCACTTGTCTCTCTTTCTTTAGGATACCGCTGCTTTAAGATGGTCATGTTCCTGTCAGGCTTCATGTTTGGATCTGCGCTAGTCTGCCTGTTGTACCTTAAGGAGCCTGTGCTGGATACCCAGTTGACTATGGAGACCAAAGCAGGTATCCTCCTGGGAGTGTCTGTACTCTGTGGCCTGGTGACTATGCTGGTACAGACTGTGGGGCTCATCATTACTGGCCTAGAGCTGGGGTGTCTGCTCACCCTTGCCAACCTACTGGTTGTCAGACAGTTTTACAGCCTTACCCCACTATGGGCGCCTCTCGGTGCACTCCTAGCCACGAGCACCTTTTGTGCCACTCTCACACTGCAGTGGCAGAAACTATTCACTGTGCTCTCCACGGCTGCAGTCGGAGCCGCTGTGGTGATGGCATGCGTGGACTACTTTGTAGAGACATCTCTGCTGGCTGGCCATGCGTACGACATCCTGTCTCAGGTTCCCCCTCGGCCCCTCTGCTGGTACAGCTGGGTTATAACAGGCGTGTTTCCTCTATTTAGTCTGATGGGGGTAATGGTGCAATGGATGCTCACTGCCAAAGGAGTGTCCCACACAGAAGGTGAGTGGCACAGTTTCATACAAAATATGGAACACTTATTTCCTCGATGTCATTACTACTTCATTCGACACTTAGGTTAAACTGACCGGTTACAACATAATTCTGTTTTTTTGTCCCATGCTAATTTACTCTGAATGCCCTCCAGTACCTGTCAGTGGACGACAAAAACAGGTCCAACTGATGCGAATCAGACAGAGAGATGCCCAGAGACGACCCCAGCTGGGCACTTACCGCCATCGCAAGCCTCCAATTCTAAAGCGTTATGCTGGAGACGTCCTGGCCCCAGTGAGTTACTTCACTCCTAATGGGCATGTCCTAATGGGCATGAATGAGCTTGATTCAAACACTTTTTTGAAAAACGTTATGCACATAGCTAATAGACAATTAGTTGCATGTCATGTTTTGAAAGATTGCATTTTTTTCTATCATCCTAGACAGAGGATCAATGCAACAATGTTTTTTCTTTACCACTTTACCTTACAGAGTTACATCCAGAGCCTTCGTGACCGCCAGATGGGTACAGGCTCCTCTAGCAGCAGCATCATCAGCAACAGCACAGTCAACCACACCATGATAGACTTTGAGACAGGCTTCATGGTTCCCCTGAATGCCTCCTCCCTAGTCTACAGGGTCTAAGGGACAAACACCAAATAGTAGGCATCACCTCCCAGTTCCACTAAGGTGCCCAACACCTCTCTCCAGCAGACAATTCATAGACTGTTGTAAAAAGAAAAACAGACAGATTCTTGAGACAAGAGATTCAGCCAACTAATTCACCTTGTTGTTTTGTTTATTATTCTATGTCTAAGGTATCAGACAGTCAATCGTAATATAACCATTGATCATTCCTCAATTAAATAAGTTTGCTTTATTTTGTTCAGTTTGCTAATATACATTTTTGTGAAGATATCCATTGTTACAGTTGTTAGGTTCCAATTTTGAGTAAATAACTCACGGACACTAGAGAAGCTTAACCAAGTTTAATTCTTCCAGCTGTAATTCAGACAAAAAACATTTCACACAAGTATTAATATTTAACCCTGTCTCCTAGGCTGAGTCTCCTCCTCCACAACTGAACAGCCAACGCATCTCTGTTGCTAGACAGAACCTTAGTGATATCTGTTCTTCCTCACTTCATCTAACCTCACCTCTACCCAAAGTGCTCACTCCTCCCCAACTCAAGGCTGTCATGGTTATTGATACCAGACTGTGTCTCTTCTCCTCCTAGAGGATCCCTGATGCCTAACAATAACATATCCTGACACAATGTAAACATTATAAACTCAGCAAAAAAAAAGAAATGTCCCTTTATCAGGACCCTGTCTTTCAAAGATAATTTGTAAAAATCCAAATAACTTCACAGATCGTCATTGTAAAGGGTTTAAACACTTTCCCATGCTTGTTCAATGAACCATAAATAATTAATGAACATACACCTGTGGAACGGTCGTTAAGACACTAACAGCTTACAGACGGTGGGCAATTAAGGTCACAGTTATGAAAACTTTGGACACTAAAGAGGCATTTCTTCTGACACCGAAAAACACCAAAAGAAAGATGCTCAGGGTACCTGCTCATCTGCGTGAACATGCCTTAGGCATGCTGCAAGGAGGCATGAGGACTGCAAATGTGGCCAGGGCAATAAATTGCAATGTCCGTAATGTGAGACGCCTGAGACAGCGCTACAGGGAGACATGACGGACAGCTGATCGTCCTCGCAGTGGCAGAACACGTGTAACAACACCTGCACAGGATCGGTACATCCGAACATCACACCTGCGGGACAGGTACAGGATGGCAACAACAACTGCCCGAGTTACACCAGGAACGCACAATCCCTCCATCAGTGCTCAGACTGTCCGCAATAGGCTGAGAGAGGCTGGACTGAGGGCTTGTAGGCCTGTTGTAAGGCAGGTCCTCACCAGACATCACCGGCAACGACGTTGCCTATGGGCACAAACCCACAGTCACAGGACCAGACAGGACTGGCAAAAAGTGCTCATCACTGACGAGTCGCGGTTTTGTCTCATCAGGGGTGATGGTCGGATTCGCCTTTATCATCGAAGGAATGAGCGTTACACCGAGGCCTGTACTCTGGAGCGGGATCGATTTGGAGGTGGAGGGTCCGTCATGGTCTGGGGAAGTGTGTCACAGCATCATCGGACTGAGCTTGTTGTCATTGCAGGCAATCTCAACGCTGTGCGTTACAGGGAAGACATCCTCCTCCCTCATGTGGTACCCTTCCTGCAGGCTCATCCTGACATGACCCTCCAGCATGACAATGCCAACAGCCATACTGCTCGTTCTGTGCGTGATTTCCTGCAAGACAGGAATGTCAGTGTTTTGCCATGGCCAGCGAAGAGCCCGGATCTCCATCCCATTGAGTATGTCTGGGACCTGTTGGATCGGAGGGTGAGGGCTAGGGCCATTCCCCCCAGAAATGTTCGGGAACTTGCAGGTGCCTTGGTGGAAGAGTGGGTTAACATTTCACAGCAATAACTGGCAAATCTGGTGCAGTTCATGAGGAGGAGATGCACTGCTGTACTTAATGCAGCTGGTGGCCACACCAGATACTGACTGTTACTTTTGATTTTGACCCCCCCTTTGTTCAGGGACACATTATTCCATTTCTGTTAGTCACATGTCTGTGGAACTTGTTCAGTTTATGTCTCAGTTGTTGAATCTTGTGTCGTGACGTTGTATTAGTTAATGTGACGACTGTTGCTCATCAAATGATTAAAGGTTTCTAATTGCGTGATTAAATGAATCAAGCAATTATTAACTCATTAACCTGGGGCACCATGAAAAAATTAGTTTTATTGAGTTTCTATTTCCCAAATTAACTCAAAGAATATCAGAATATCGATTTTACAACAGTCACTAATTAATCAGTTTCCTCTACAATCTCATTCTGAACGTCGCATAATCCGGGAATCTGCACGGACCCGGGTCCCACCAATGAGTTCGTACCACACAAATCTTAGTTGATTATTTATTTACTAGAAAGCTAAAATGATGATAACATATACACATACACAAAACACAGTCTAGGCTATTGATTAGAACATAGTATAACGTCACCCAAAATGGGTGCTTGAAAGGGGTCTTCTGAGGACAGACAGCTCTGTAGCTCAGAGCTCACAGCGTAGGAATGAAACAGTGTAAATACCACGATTCGATGGAGAGTGGAGGCTAGGTGGTCCGGCTTGAATTCACCCGCTTAGACACAGCTACTCATCAGTAGCATGGGTAGAAAAAGATTTCTTTGTCTTCAACCTTGGGTTGAGTTTTGGGTTCGTTGACTTTTTAGACCTCGGCTGCAGCTCGGGTCACTTAGTCTGATCTGTTCATTCTTAACTCACATGTCTTATACCCTCGGGTAAGAAGTGGGCGTAACCGCCTTTAGGGCAATTCTCTGGGTGTACCAAGTTAAGAGACAAGGTCTAGATTTTACTCAAATCCAATTTTAGACAACTAACTTCACATTTCATCTTTACCAAAACATTCTCTTTGATTTGGACATTTTCCACACAACGTACAATGTATAAACATCAAGCATATCCTAGGAAAACTCTTACATTTACAATGTTTTCGTAATAACGTCATCTATTAACCTTTAATAACGAAACAAAAATGACATACATTTTCATATTCCATCTATCGTCATGACCACCATTGTAGTTGACGGAAACCATTGTTCCAAAGTCCCTTTATTGCATGTTTAATGTTCTGAGGCTGGTTCTCCATAGTGAGAGGACAAAGGAATGTTGTCTGTGGCCAAAGATTTACTATGGGTGTGAGAGGTCATAAAACCCCCACATCTTCAGACCCCTAGATCTCTCCTCCTCTGTTGGGGGTGAGAGATAATCTGTAGGGTTGTGGTTTCCTGTAACCTGACCTGATCAAGACAGTCATGACACTTGTTATGTTCATACAAATATTTACACATGTTAAGTTTGCTGAAAATAAACGCAGTTGACAGTGAGTGTTTCTTTTTTTGCTGAGTTTACATCACCCTCTCTCCCTCAGTGACATTGTTAATTGTTAGGTTCTAAGATCTCCACCTGTCTCCCCTAAACATTAGCAAAGCCATCTAACTCCTAAAGATAACCATTAACTTCTGATGTAAAAAACATTCTCTACCATCCCTCAGATACCATACTTCTGATCTATCATGTATCTAGTACAGCAATGTTCAAAGTTTACCCAGAATCCAACAGTTTTATGCACAGTGTACAAGAGGGTGAAATACAATGTGGGGGATACATTACGTACATTGTACATGCCTTGCACAAGAGATAGTATATAAAACATTTTTGTCGCTCTTCTGTTGTCAAAATAAATAAACATCCTTAAATGTTACTATATTTCACCTCATAGGGTTAGGTGATATACTGGCTAGGCTATAGTATCATTACAGTGACAGTCTGGTTCTGGAGGTTGATGTCTTACTGTACAAATGAAATACCACTGACCTCTAACAACCTATAGATCACATTGCAACCATTTTTCACAAGTTCTGAGAGGGTAGCCCTTATCCATAACTTGGTTATTGTTGATGCGCCAGTACTAGTTACCTTTGAAAACTTATAGATGGCTGTTTGTCCATGTGAAGGCAGCATTCAGGTTGTAGGATACCCCAGAGAAGAGATGTGAGATGGTTTTGGGATGCGTGCTGGAGTCCATTGCCCCAGCTTCAGCCCACTGCCAATACTGAGAACACTAAGGAATAGAATGAAAGGTAACTATTATCTTGTCGCTACATCCCACTCATTCTGAAATGGTTTAGACTAGAGGGTATATTACATGTTCACATATTATCCACAAAACATTGTTTGTTTGTTTATTTGCTCCTTACCTTGAATAATATCACTTTGTTATTCCAGTTAAAGTACAAGGCTGAATTAACATTAGAATGAATGCTGTCCAAGTATTTGGGAGTTTGAATCTTGTATATCACCACACTTTGTCTCCTGAGTAAAGAACATGACAGTGACACATGAAAACTACAATTCTGAGAGAAATTCCAGAACTGAAACAGGGACAGTGTAGCCTGGTCCAAGATCTGTATGATATCTTGACGACTCCTATGTATAGGTAGAACAATGTTTGGTAATGACAACGAAGTTGGCAAGTCAGCACAAACTGATTTGGGACCAGGCTAGGAATAGTGTGAGTCAGGGCAAAAAGGTATACCTTTTAGGAAGTAGGACTTGTTGGTCCTCTAAGAGTAAACAGCTGCATTGAGGCTCCCTGGTAGATCCTTCCACAGCACAGAGATCAGGATGGGTGTGTTGTAGCCAGTAGTGTCAGACACTGTCCACACATACTAACCACTGAAGATGTGTGTCTTGCAAAAAGGACCTGGGTGGTGGATAAATATCAGACAAACAAACACTTGTAAATACTGTATATCCAAAGGAAAGCGCTGTGCTATTTTGCAGTTTCACATATAGTTTACATTGTGTTTTGTAGGACAGACATTGGGATAAAATCTTTACGGTACCTACCTAACATAATTGCATCCATGGTACCCTTGTAAGAATGTGGTGGACCTGCCTCTAGGATTGGATGATTTGGCTTTCTGGATACTGTGGGACGATTGGCTGGCTTCCCTAAAGGAGAACAGAAAAGGCAAAGGTTTCAAACAAATAACGTCTTGAACCGGTCTTTATCATCTACAGTTGAAGTCGGAAGTTTACATACTTAGGTTGGAGTCATTAACACTCGTTTTTCAACCAATCCACAAATGTCTTGTTAACAAACTATAGTTTTGGCTAGTCGGTTAGGACATCTACTTTGTGCATGACACAAGTCATTTTTCCAACGATTGTTTACAGACAGATTATTTCACTTAATCACAATTTCAGTGGGTCAGAAGTTTACATACACTAAGTTGACTGTGCCTTTAAACAGCTTGGCAAATTCCAGAAAATTATGTCATGGCTTTAGACGCTTCTGATAGACTAATTGACATCATTTGAGTCAATTGGAGGTGTACCTGTGGATGTATTTCAAGGCCTACCTTCAAACTCAGTGCCTCTTTGCTTGACATCATGGGAAAATCAAAAGAAATCAGCCAAGACCTCAGAAAAGTCTAGTTCATCCTTGGGAGCAATTTCCAAATGTCTGAAGGCACCACATTCATCTGTACAAACAATAGTACACAAGTATAAACACCATGGGACCACGCAGCCGTCATACCGCTCAGGAAGGAGACGCGTTCTGTCTCCTAGAGATGAACGTACTTTGGTGCGAAAAGTGCAAATCAATCCCAGAACAACAGAAAAAGAACTTGTGAAGATGCTGGAGGAAACAGGTACAAAAGTATCTATATCCACAGTAAACCGAGTCCTATATCGACATAACCTGAAAGGCCGCTCAGCAAGGAAGAAGCCACTGCTCCAAAACCGCCATAAAAAAGCCATACTACGGTTTGCAACTGCACATGGGGACAAAGATCGTACTTTTTGGAGAAATGTCTTCTGGTCTGATGAAACAAATATAGAATTGTTTGGCCATAATGACCATGGTTATGTTTGAAGGAAAAAGGGGGATGCTTACAAGCCGAAGAACACCATCCCAACCGTGAAGCACGGGGGTGCCAGCATCATGTTGTGGGGCTGCTTTGCTGCAGGAGGGACTGGTGCACTTCACAAAATAGATGGCATCATGAGGTACGAAAATTATGTGGATATATTGAAGCAACATCTCAAGACATCAGTCAGGAAGTTAAAGCTTGGTCGCAAATGGGTCTTCCAAATGGACAATGACCCCAAGTTGTGGCAAAATGGCTTAAGGACAACAAAGTCAAGGTATTGGAGTGGCCATCACAGAGCCCTGACCTCAATCCTATAGAAAAGTTGTGGGCAGAACTGAAAAAGTGTGTGCGAGCAAGGAGGCCTACAAACCTGACTCAGTTACACCAGCTCTGTCGGGAGGAATGGCCAAAATTCACCTAACTTATTGTGGGAAGCTTGTGGAAGGCTACCCAAAACATTTGACCCAAGTTAAACAACTTAAAGGCAATGCTACAAAATACTAATTGAGTGTATGTAAACTTCTGACCCACTGGGAAAGTGATGAAAGAAATAAAAGCTAAAATAAATAATTCTCTCTACTATTATACTGACATTTCACATTCTAAAAATAAAGTGGTGATCCTAACTGACCTAAGACAGGGAATGTTTACTAGGATTAAATGTCAGGAATTGTGAAAAACGGAGTTTAAATGTATTTGGCTAAGGTGTATGTAAACTTCCGACTTCAACTGTACATACAACATCCACAGGAAATCAAAGTCTTACTACGGAAGTATTTGATGTTTTATCAGATATTGATCACATAATCTGTATAAACAAAATAAATAATCATCCAGCCCTAAACACAGAGAGCTTGGATTCCAGAGATGGCATCAGGATTTAGTTTGAAGTTGGCACGGTAACCAGGGTAAACGGGTCCCATTAGAGCCTCGTGGTGCTGAGAGTGACCCAGGCCAAGGACGTGACCAATCTCACGGGCTGCTACAATCCTCAGTTCACGGCCAGAAGACTTCCCCTCTGTCCACTACTTGTCTTTGTCAAAATGCACAATGCCTGACTCCCCTTAATGACAGAGGATTGTTTCAGACAGGTGAAAATACAGATAATATCACGTTCAGATGCATATACAGCAGATCGTCCCCATCAGACTCATGTCAGTTGAGATCTGAAAAGCCTTCTTTCACACATCCAAACTGCAGTGACAGTTGTACGCCTATGGAGCACTCTGACTCTCACCTGGTCTGTCAAAGGGCACTGGACAAGATCATTGTTATGAAACACGATTTTGATGTCTGCTCTTTACAGAAACAACACCTCCCAGAAATTCAGGGGTGACATCTTACTTCAGTACCTAAACGCAGACCGCAGGGCCACACATGTTTTTGCCAGGCCCAAATCTGGGGTGTAGCTATAGATGCAGTAGGTCAGCATTATCTTACACCAAGTAGAACCTGTGGAAATGGGCATTAGTTAAATATAGCAGTCAAAAATAGCTGTAAAGCTAAAACATTTATGGCAAGGCTTTGTTTTTGCCATAAAGATTATCTAACAATGAATCCGGAAGAGAATAAATAAAGTGACCCACCCATGACTTGATATTTGAGGGATTTGTCATTGAAGGAGTTCTCAAAGGTTGTTTCATCATTGCCAATGTGGCCTTATTAAGTGTTGCTGAGACGGCTAAGTTAGTTGCCTTCTGGAAGTATCCAAAGGTTCTTATAGTTAAACACATATGTAGTATATTGAGTATGTAAGACTGCCAAGCTGAAGGACAGCCTAAACAACAAAAGAGAGAACATGCTACGAAGTGTGATTTTTGGTGGTTACCTCAGTGCCCCTGTCATTTCCTAAATCTGATCTACATGGCTCATACTGTTATTCAGTGGAATGTGCAGGTAGCCATAGTTCCTTAAATAATGTTCTATGGAACTCTGTAGTTTATGGTTTTACATAGTTTTATATAATTGTCTGCCCACTGGGACCTGTTTCCAACCACATAATAAATCATTAGAGGAATGCATTCTGGGATTAGTTTCGAGCAAATAAAAACTCCAGACACCGACAGCAACTCATAAAGTACACAGCCCACTTACAACTCTCCCAAAAGCTATCCCCTTTCAACGAATTAAATTACCTCTAATACTCTAGATCACGTCAGAGGAACACAAAATAATTAAGTCAATATAACTAACAATAACTTTTAAAGGTCTATTCTTGGTCAGTTTAAATGACAATTGAGACAGGGTTACAATACAGATGGTGTATTCAATGCACCTTATATTGCATAATTAATGAAAAATGAAACAGTGATTCACACATAGGGAAAGACAGTGAAGGATTTCCTAAATGTATCACTGAAGTTGCTCAATCAAGATGTGTTTCTTTCTACATTTCTCAAGATAAATATAATGTAGTCTGTGAGATAAAAACCTAATCCTCCAGTAATGTCAAGTTTCACAACTGTCCTATGAGAGAAAAACAACTAACCACATTTCCGTTCTGAGACAACTGTTAATTAGTATGCTTATATATAAGATCCACTAATTTAACACGTCAATGTCACATTTTTGCCTCTTGATGTCACCAGGGCCCAGTTTTTCAAATCGTTTAATCTGGTTCAGAATGATCTGGATTCTGTAATCCTCTTTTTTGCAATGCAAGATCAGATTGATCTAGCTGTTTTTGAGACGGTTTTTCAGCAAATAACCAGATAGGATCATTCTGATTCAGATAACACAATATCAAGATCACAGAATCCGGCATTTCAGGCCTACACCTTGCCATCTACTGGACAGGCTATGGTACTACTTCAACACTGTCATAATGAAACAGATATGAGTAAGGTAAAGGGAAAGTGGGATAGCTAGTCAGTTGTACAACTGAAAATCATTCAACTGAAATGTGTCTTCCGCATTTAACCCAACCTGAGTAAACTACATTAATAAAAGGTACCTAGATTAAAAATGGTCTGCATATCACATAAGTACATGCATTTATTTGACACTTCTCAATATAACAACTGACCACATGACTTTACTACAACCAATTTAACATTACCTTTGGTTTTCAGATGCAAAATAGCTTTTTAAACCTTGTCACCTTAGTTATACTGAACAAAAATATAAACGCAACCATTTCAAAGATTTTGTTGAGTTACATAAGGAAATCAGTCAATTCAAATAATTGAATTAGGCCCTAATCTATGGATTTCACATGACTGGGCAGGGGCACATCTATGGGTGGGCCTGGGAGGGCATAGGCCCATCAGCTTGGGAGCCAGGCCCACCCACTGGGGAGCAAGGCCCAGCCAATCAAACATAAATACTCCTCAGCACCCCCTCTGATGATCCCGCAGGTGAAGTAGCCGGATGTGGAGGTCCTAGGCTGCCGTGGTTACACGTGTTCTGCGGTTGTGAGGCTGGTTGGACATACTGCCAAATTCTCTAAAACGACATTGGTCGAGAAATCAACATTCAATTCTCTGGCAACAGCTCTGGTGGACATTCTTTGCAGTCCCCATGCAAATTGCACGCTCCCTCAAAACTTGAGACATCTCCGGCATTGTGTTGTGTGACAAAACTGCACATTTTAGTGGCCTGTCATTGTCCCCAGCACAAGGTGCACCTGTGTAATGGTCATGCTGTTTAATCAGCTTCTTGATATGCCACCCTGTCAGGTGGATGGATTATCTTGACAAAAGATAAAACGCTCACTAACAGGGATGTAAACAAATGTGTACACAAAATTAGAGAGAAATAAGCTTTTTGTGCATATGGAAAACTTCTGAGATGTTTTATTTCAGCTCAAGAAACACGGGACCAGCACTTTACATGTTGCATTTATATTTTTGTTCAGTTTACATTAAAATGTCTTGGTTGTAGTGCCATTCACCTTTCTAAAACCACCCTTCCAGTGAGATCAAGATAATCCAGATTTTCGGCATCAAAACTATCCTAAATCGCCATTGAAAAACGACATTTAATCTTGATTAAAAGGTCAGATTGAAAAAAAAGGTCAGACCAAACCCGAATCCCTACACAGAGGACCAGAATCACATTCTAACATTTAATCCTATCTGATTGCCGAAATCAGATAAAAAAACAGCACAATCCTCTATATCCCCTGTAATCACAGGGATTTACATTATTAGTTGTTTACAATGTTGTAAACCATGAACCTCTTCATTATGTACACAAATTCAAACTGTATTTGAAGTAATCCAATCATTTCAGTACACAGAGATGGGTCAACAAACAGGTATTCTTTTCAATAGGGGATTTTTCTATCTTTAATGCAACTAACTAATATATAATATTTTATGCTATTCTTGACAGATAAAGATAAAGATAAAAACTAAGATAGAAAATGCACGAACATACTAAGTACACAAATAAATGCTATTACAACTATAATTGAATGGCCAATAAGTTCATAGCCAAGCATAGGGAATCAGTTCAATTGTTTTAAAAGTACATTTTAAATGAAGAGAAAAAACCTGGCTGGCTCATTGTTGTTTGGTAATTGGTTTTGGACAAAGTGTGGGAAAAGCATGATCACTTATTGTCAACAACATAACACGTGAAGTGTTGGGTTTATGTACACTTGATATTCCAAAAGCCAAAGTTCATGTTCATTGGCTGTCTGATAATAACAAATATCCAGAAAATGTTCAAGGGAAGCTCATCAACGCAGCTGTAAATGTCAATTTCTTTTAGAACTGGGTGTTTGTATTTTTGAACAGTCTAACTTCCACAACTGGTCTGCTGCACTTTTTACAACATTTTCAATCTCATGAATCCTCCTCAAGCTGCAGTAACTCAACCTGTAAGGCTTTGGCCCTTCCAAGCTTCTCCTGCTGCTCTTTTGTAGCTTGCTTGATTTCCCCAGAGTCCAGTTTCTGCTGCAGCTCCTCAACCTGCCTCAGCTTCTTTTTTATGTTCTTGATCTTCTTGGCCTTCTCTGCTGTTGCAGATGAAGTGTCATTAGTAGCTCCAGCTGGGTTAGATGCAGACGTCACACTGTCACCGTCCTCTGCAAACGTCATAGTCTCAACAGCATTTGTTAGTGTATCCACATTGCTATCCGGGCCTTGCTGCTTGCGCTTTTCCTTGCGTTTCATGTTTCGCTTGGCTGTCTTGGAGAGCCCAGCTGTCTCATTCTCTGCAATGCCGGGGATCCCCTGCTGCTGCCTTGCCTGGGCCGCATTGCTGGGGCTCATACCCGGTGGCAGATCGGGCTTGCCCTTGAAGAACTTAACAAATTTATTCTCGTAGCTGAAAGCAAAGAGGAAATGAGGAAACAACCAATCTACAGCAGAGGCTTCTAACAAAGCCATATAAAAGGTTGACTTGACAGAGGTACAGAACCAGTCAAAAGTTTGGACACACCTACTCATTTAAGGGTTTTCTTTATTTGTACTATTTTCTACATTGCAGAATAATAGTGAAGACATCAAAACTATGAAATAACACATACGGAATCATGTAGTAACCAAAAAAGTGTTAAACAAATCATAAATATATTTTACATTTGAGATTCTTCAAAGTAGCCACCCTTTGCCTTGATGACAGCTTTGCACACTCTTGGCATTCTCTCAACCAACTTCATGAGGTAGTCACCTGGAATGCATTGCAATTAACCTCTCTAGGGTACGTGAGACGTTAGCGTCCCACCTCTTCAACAGCCAGTGAAACTGCTGGGCGCCAAATTCAAATACAGAAATACTCATTATAAAAATTCAGAAAACAAAACATATTTTACATAGGTTTAAAGATTAACTTCTTGTGATTTAAAAAATGCTTTACGGCGAAAGCATACCGTACGATTATTTGAAAACATAGCCCAGCAGACAAATCATTACAAACAGTAACCAGCCAAGTAGAAGAGGTACACAAGTCAGAAAGAGATAAAATGAATCCCTTACCTTTGATGATCTTCATATGGTTGCACTCAGCAGATATTCATTTACTCAATAAATGTTTCTTTTGTTCGATAAAGTCTCTTTATATCCAAAAACCTCCGTTTTGTTCACGCGTTTTCTTCAGTAATCCACAGGCTCAAACGCAGTCAAAACAGGCAGACAAAAAATCCAAATTGTATCCGTAAAGTTCATAGAAACATGTCAAACGATGTTTATATTCAATCATCAGGTTGTTTTTAGCCTAAATAATCGATAATATTTCAACCGGACAATAACATTGTCAATATAAAAGGTAAACAAGAAAGGCACTCTCTCGGTCGTGCGCATGAAAAAGCTCTGTGACACTTTAGGGTCCACTCATTCAGACTGCTTACTTCCTCATTTTTCAGAATACAAGCCTGAAACAATTTCTAAAGCCTGTTGACATCTAGTGGAAGGCATAGGAACTGCAATTTGAGTCCTAAGTCAATGGATACTGTAATGGCATTGAATAGAAAACTACAAAACCAAAAAAACAACTACTTCCCGAATGGATTTCTCTCAGGTTTTCGCCTGCCAAATCAGTTCTGTTATACTCACAGACACTGTTTTAACAGTTTTGGAAACTTTAGAGTGTTTTCTATCCAAATCTACCAGTTATATGCATATCATATCTTCTGGGCCCGAGAAACAGGCAGTTAAATTTGGGCATGCTTTTCATCCAAAATTCCGAATGCTTTTCAAATACAAAAGTGAAATGCTTACTTACCTAACCAACAGTGCAAAAAAGGTATTAGGTGAACAATAGGTAAGTAAAGAAATAAAAACAACAGTAAAAAAGTAAAGTAGCGAGGCTATATACAGGCACTGGTTAGTCGGGCTGATTGAGGTAGTATGTACATGTAGATATGGTTAAAGTGACTATGCATATATGATAAACAGAGAGTAGAAGCAGTGTAAAAGAGGGGTTGGGGGGGGACACCCAATGCAAATAGTCCAGGTAGCCATTTGATTACCTGTTCAGGAGTCTTATGGCTTGGGGGTAAAAACTGTTGAGAAGCCTATTAGTCCTAGACTTGGCACTCCGGTACCGCTTGCCATACGGTAGTAGAGAGAACAGTCTATGACTGGGGTTGCTGGGGTCTTAGACAATTTTTAGGAACTTCCTCTGACATCGCCTGGTGTAGAGGTCCTGGATGGCAGGCAGCTTAGCCCCAGTGATGTACTGGGCCATACGCACTACCCTCTGTAGTGCCTTGCGGTCGGAGGCCGAGCAATTGCCGTACCAGGCAGTGATGCAACCAGTCAGGAAGCTCTCGATGTTGCAGCTGTAGAACCTTTTGAGGATCTGAGGACCCATGCCAAATCTTTTTAGTTTCCTGAGGGGGAATAGGCTTTGTTGTGCCCTCTTCACGACTGTCTTGGTGTGTTTGGACCATTTTAGTTTGTTGGTGATGTGGACACCAAGGAACTTGAAGCTCTCAACCTGCTCCACAACAGCCCCGTCGATGAGAATGGGGGCGTGCTCGGTCCTCCTTTTCCTGTAGTCCACAATCATGTCCTTAGTCTTGGTTACGTTGAGGGAGAGGTTGTTATTCCGGCACCACCCGGCCAGGTCTCTGACCTTCTCCCTATAGGCTGTCTCGTCGTTGTCGGTGATCAGGCCTACCACTGTTGTGTTGTCTGCAAACTTAATGATGGTGTTGGAGTCGTGCCTGGCCATGCAGTCATGGGTGAACAGGGAGTACAGGAGGGGACTGAGCACGCACCCCTGATGGGCCCCTGTGTTGAGGATCAGCGTGGCAGATATGTTGCTACCTACCCTCACCACCTGGTGGCAGCCCGTCAGGAAGTCCAGGATCCAGTTGCAGAGGGAGGTGTTTTGTACCAGGATCCTTAGCTTAGTGATGAGCTTTGAGGGTAATATGGTGTTGAACGCTGAGCTGTAGTCAATAAATAGCATTCTCACGTAGGTGTTCCTTTTATCCAGCTGGGAAAGGGCAGTGTGGAGTGCAATAGAGATTGCATAATCTGTGGATCTGTTTGGGCGGTATGCAAATTGGAGTGGGTTTAGGGTTTCTGGGATAATGGTGTTGATGTGAGCCATTACCAGCCTTTCAAAGCACTTCATGGCTACGGACGTGAGTGCTACGGGTCTGTAGTCATTTAGGCAGGTTGCCTTCGTGTTCTAGGGCACAGGGACTATGGTGGTCTGCTTGAAACATGTTGGTATTACAGACTCAATCAGGGACATGTTGAAAATGTCTGTGAAGACACCTGCCAGTTGGTCAGCACATGCCCGGAGCACACGTCCTGGTAATCCGTCTGGCCCTGCAGCCTTGTGAATGTTGACCTGTTTAAAAGGTCTTACTCACGTCGGCTACAGAGAGCATGATCACACAGTCATCCGGAAGAGCTGATGCTCTCATGCATGCCTCAGTGTTGCTTGCCTCGAAGCGAGCATAGAAGTGATTTAGCTCGTTTGGTAGGCTCGTGTCACTGGGCAGCTCGCAGCTGTGCTTCCCTTTGCTGCTGCAGAGTATACATTCATTAGAGTTACCAACCTCAGAAATTGCAGCCCAAGTAAATGCTTCACAGAGTTCAAGTAACAGACACCTCCACATCAACTGTTCAGGAGAGACTGCGTGAATCAGGCCTTCATGGTTGAATTGCTGCAAAGAAACCACTACTAAAGAATACCAATAAGAAGAAGAGACTTGCTTGGGCCGAAAAACACAAGCAATGGACATTAGACTGGTGGAAATCTGTCCTTTGGTCTGATGAGACCTAATTTGAGATTTTTGGTTCCAACTGCTGTGGCTTTGTGAGACGCAGAGCAGGTGAACGGATGATCTCCGCATGCGTGTTTCCCTCTGTGAAGTGAGGAGGTGGTGTGATGATGCTTTGCTGGTGACACTGTCAGTGATTTATTTAGAATTCAAGGCACACTTAAAAAGCATGGCTACCACAGCATTCTGCAGCGATACGCATCTGGTTTGCTGCATCAGGTGACCTGGCCTCCACAATCACCTGACCTCAACCCAATTGAGATGGTTTGGGATGAGTTGGACTGCAGAGTAAAGGAAAAGTAGCCAACAAGTGCTCAGCATATGTGGGAACTCCTTCTAGACTGTTGGAAATGCATTCCAGGTGAAGCTGGTTGAGAGAATGCCAAGAGTGTGCAAAGCTGTGTCATGACTCTCCTGGTCGAGGATCAAAGGCCTCAGATCAGCTTGGTAAATAGCTGACACCACCAGACCCTCTTACCCACAGAAGAGGGGAAGATTGTGTCGGTTTTGTGTGCCGGTGTGCCGGTTTTGACACCTTATCACTCGGTCATAAATTAGGCAGGAGGGGAATCTCTCCCTTTGCTCCTCAGTATTGGGAAAGGAATTCCTTTGTTACAGAGACATTTTGCCACCCAAAAATATAACACCCAAAGAGTGAACTTTGGAACAATATTTAGAGAGTAATGTTAAGAATGGTCCGTGGGGATCTAAAGAATAATCCTGTCACATTGTTTATTATTTTGTGATGTTATTAAAAACGGTATGAACCAAATACTGTAACTTAGGAAAGAAACACATTCTAGCCATCCAGTATGATAATAGAATATGATGAATGACGAACCTAATTTCTTTAAGATACGAATGTGATTTTAGTTTTCTAATGAGATAATGGTTTTTCATGTCCGTTGTACATTAATTTCTTATGGCTGCAGGGGCAGTATTGAGTAGCTTGGATGAAAGGTGCACAGAGGTGCCCATAGTAAACTGCCTGCTCCTCAGTCCCAGCAGTTGCTAATATATGCATATTATTATTAGTATTGGATAGAAAACACTCTGAAGTTTCTAAAACTGTTTGAATGATGTATGTGAGTATAACAGAACTCATATGGCAGACAAAAACCGGAGAAAAAATCCAAACAGGAAGTGGGAATTCTGAGGCTGGTGGATTTTCAACCAAGATCCTATTGAATTCACAGCGATATATGGATGAGTTTGCACTTCCTACGGCTTCCACTAGATGTCAACAGTCTGTAGAACCTTGTCTGATGCCTCTACTGTGAAGGGGGGCCGAATGAGAGGGGAATTAGTCAGGTCTGCCATGACCTGACCATGCGCGTTCACATGAGGGAGCTCTGTTCCATCGCTCATCTGAAGTCAATGTAATTCTCCGGTTGGAACGTTATTCAAGATTTATGTTAAAAACATTCTAAAGATTGATTCAATACATCGTTTGACATGTTTCTACTGACTGTTACGGAACTTTTGGACATTTCGCCAGCTTTTAGTGAACGCGCTTCCTGACGTTGGATTTGTTGACCAAACACGCTAACAAAAATAGCTATTTGGACATAAATAATGGACAATACCGAACAAAACAAACATTTATTGTGGGAGTCCTGGGAGTGCATTCCGACGAAGATCAGCAAAGGTAAGTGAAGATTTATACTGCTTTTTATGAGTTTTGTTGACTGCACAATTTGGCAGGTAACTGTATGGCTTGCTTTTGTGGCTGAATGCTGTTTTCAGATCATTGAATATTGTGTTTTGCCGTAAAGCTTTTTGAAATCTGACACAGCGGTTGCATTAAGAACAAGTGTATCTTTAATTCTATGTAAAACATGTATCTTTCATCAAAGTTTATGATGAGTATTTATGTTAATTGACGTGGCTCTGCAATTTCTGAACAAGGCATTTCTGAACATGGCGCCAATGTAAACTGAGGTTTTTGGATATAAATATTAACTTTATCGAACAAAAAATATATGTATTGTGTAACATGAAGTCCTATGAGTGTCATCTGATGAAGATGACATCAAAGGTTAGTGATTCATTTTATCTCTATTTCTGCTTTTTGTGACTCCTTTGGCTGGAAAAATGACTGTTTGTCTGTGATTTTGCAGTGACCTAACATAATCGTTTGTGGTGCTTTCGCTGAAAAGCCTATTTGAAATCGGACACTTTGGTGGGATTAACAACAAGATTACCTTTAAAATGGTATAAGATACATGTATGTTTGAGGAATTTTAATTATGAGATTTCTGTTTGAATTTGGCGCCCTGCACTTTTCACTGGCTGTTGTCATATCGATCCCGTTAACAGGATTGCAGCCATAAGAAGTTTTAACTAAGCCACGCCCCTAATGAGGTAGAAGAGAGTGTCAGTGTGATGGAACCGCCTTTCTGACCAGAGTGCTTAAAGGGACTCGCTAAGAATTAACATATGAGAGCAGCAGGCGGACAGCGTGAGCTGAACGGTACAAATGGTTTAAACTCTTAGTCTCAACACGAGGTGAGAAGATAACCTCACCTATCAGACCAGAAAAGCGTGGAGAGTTGGCCACACGTTGAAATGGTTAGAAACTCTGAAACAAGTGAAGAAGATAAAGACTAGACCAGACCATTTGACAGTCTGCAGCTGTGCATGTAAAGGATCTAGAACTAGACTATCTACCCGAGAAAGGAAGGATTACACCCCATCTCAGACAATCATTGGTGCATCTGAAACAACCACTACAAGCCAGAACTACTAAGCAGATTGTGACCTCTGGTGGACAACCAGAGCCTTACACCCATCCAGCCCCTTCATCATAGAAGGATTGGTTGGTTCCAACAGAGAGACGAACAAAGACACATAATTACATTGCATTTATTACCCAAACGGGCGGCAGTTCGTGAGCAAAGCATTATCATTACTTCGAGGGTAGTTCCTAAATGTACGATAAGTTTGACTCTCCCTCCATTTATCTACCCCTCCCTCTCCATATGTGTAACAAGCTGTCATATCTTGTCAGTACACTAGGGACATTTGTCTCATGTAAGTCTATGTATATTCGGTGTTATTATTTAGTTAGTTAGTAAATAAATCAATTTGTGTAGAACTGAATAATCAGAAAAGGCTGGGGTTCTTGCGGATTCAAGAGGTCTGCGACGTTCAGAATGAGACTGATATGAGATAATGATTAATAAGTGACTGTTATTGATGTAAGAGTTATCTACAGTTGAAGTCAGAAGTTTACATACACCTTACCCAAATACATTTAAACTCAGTTTTTCACAATTCCTGACATTTAATCCTAGTAAAAATTCCCTGTCTTAGGTCAGTTAGGATCACCACTTTATTTTAAGAATGTGAAATGTCAGAATAATAGTAGAGAGAATGATTTATTTCAGCTTTTATTTATTTCATCACATTCCCAGTGGGTCAGAAGTCTACATACACTCAATTAGTATTTGGTAGCACTGCCTTTAAATTGTTTAACTTGGGTCAAATGTTTTGGGTAGCCTTCCACAAGCTTCCCACAATAAGTTGGGTGAATTTCAGCCATTCCTCCTGACAGAGCTGGTGTAACTGAGTGAGATTTGTAGGCCTCCTTGCTTGCACACTATTTTTCAGTTCTGCCCACAAATTTTCTATAGGATTGAGGTCAGGGCTTTGTGATGGCCACTCCAATACCTTGACTTTGTTGTCCTTAAGCCATTTTGCCACAACTTTGGAAGTATGCTTGGGGTCATTGTCCATTTGGAAGACCCATTTGCGACCAAGCTTTCACTTCCTGACTGATGTCTTGAGATGTTGCTTCAATATATCCACATAATTTTCCATCCTCATGATGTCATCTATTTTGTGAAGTGCACCAGTCCCTCCTGCAGCAAAGCACCCCCACAACATGATACTGCCACCCCCGTGCTTCACGGTTGGGATGGTGTTCTTCGGCTTGCAAGTCTCCTCCTTTTTCCTCCAAACATAACCATGGTCATTATGGCCAAACAGTTCTATATTTGTTTCATCAGACCAGAAGACATTTCTCCAAAAAGTACGATCTTTGTCCCCATGTGCAGTTGCAAACTGTAGTCTAGCTTTTTTATGGCGGTTTTGGAGCAGTGGCTTCTTCCTTGCTGAGTGGCCTTTCAGGTTATGTCGATATAGGCCTCGTTTTACTGTGGATATAGATACTTTTGTACCCGTTTCCTCCACCATCTTCACAAGGTCCTTTGCTGTTGTTCTGGGATTGATTTGCACTTTTCGCACCAAAGTACGTTCATCTCTAGGAGACAGAATGCGTCTCCTTCCTGAGCAGTATGACGGCTGTGTGGTCCCATGGTGTATATACTTGCGGACTATTGTTTGTACAGATGAACGTGGTACCTTAAGGCGTTTGGAAATTGCTCCCAAGGATGAACCAGACTTGTGGAGGTCTACAATTTTCTTTCTGAGGTCTTGGCTGATTTCTTTTGATTTTCCCATGATGTCAAGCAAAGAGGCACTGAATTTGAAGGTAGGCCTTGAAATACATCCACAGGTACACCTCCAATTGACTCAAATGATGTCAATTAGCCTATCAGAAGCTTCTAAAGCCATGACATCATTTTCTGGAATTTTCCAAGCTGTTTAAAGGCACAGTCAACTTAGTGTATGTAAACTTCTGACCCACTGGAATTGTGATACAGTGAAATAATAATAAGTGAAATAATCTGTCTGTAAACTATTTTTGTAAAAATTGCTCGTGTCATGCACAAAGTAGATGTCCTAACCGACTTGCAAAAACTATAGTTTGTTAACAATAAATTTGTGGAGTGGTTGAAAAACTAGTTTTAATGACTCCAACCTAAGTGTATGTAAACTTCCGACTTCAACTGTATATATCTTTAGAGTTTAATTCGGGAGATGGTAACTCGTTAAACAACTTTTCCTGTGGTGCCCCAAATTCCTAATGAGTTAATTGTTACATGATTAATTTAAATCGGGTGACAATTAAACGTAGTTAGTTCATTCGATAAATAACAGTCATTACATTACTGAAAGTCACGTCACGACAGCTGTCATCAAGGCAAAGGGTGGCTACTTTGAAGAATCTCAAATATAAAATATTTATTTGTTTTCACACTTTTTTGGTTACTACATGACTCCATGTGTTATTTCATAGTTTTTATGTCTTCACTATTATTCTACAACGTAGAAAATGTTAAAAATAAAGTAGAAACCTTGAATGAGTAGGTGTGTCCAAACTTTTGACTGGTACTGTAACTTTGTTAGGAAGCATTACTTACACAGGGACCTCTTCCTGAGGGGTATAACCATCCTTCACTCTACGAGGCTTCCTCCAGGTTCCATCAGGTCGCTGTGTAGCAGCAATGTATTTCCCTATAACAGGAGGAGCAAATATTATAAATTCACTGAAAACAATGCATTTATCTTGAACCAATGTTTTATTCAGCTGGTAGACTCTTGCTTGCTAAAACATTGCCCTGTGTGTATGTTACAACAATACACTACTCACTATACTACAGTGCATTTTGAGAGTTAGGGACTATAAGGTTCAATCTGCATTTGTCAAAATTGAGTTAATGACATAGCCTTGTTCTGTTCAATGTTCTCTACCTATATAGTAGTCTAAATACCCCGATTCACATTGTTAAGTTCACTGATAACTGACAAAATCAAACCAATGAGGGTCCAGAACTTTGAAGCCAATTAATCTCAATCATCTTTTTGCAGATAGAACCTTATAGTCCAAAGCTCTCGATTTGCCACGTTTGCATCGGCAGTAGCATGAACAGTACCGAGAACAATTGAATAGAAATGTATGTTTTATAGTCGTTATTAAATAGCTAATGTTAGCTAGCTAGCCAGTGTACATTTGTTAATAGGGGGCAATTCCACGGTAACAGAGTGATGCTGAGACAGATCTTTTCACCCAAACAATAATACAATGACTGCAAAGTTGTATGGTTTGTTTAAAAAACGTCTTCAGGATTGGTGGGTCCCCTGCGGGACGGTTGACCTAACGTAGGCTAATGCGATTAGCATGAGGTTGTAAGTAACAAGAACATTTCCCAGGACATAGACATATCTGATATTGGCAGAAAGCTTAAATTCTTGTTAATCTACCTGCACTGTCCAATTTACAGTAGCTATTACAGTGAAAGAATACCATGCCATTGTTTGAGGAGAGTACACAATTTTGAACATTTAAAGTTATTAATAAACAAACTAGGCACATTTGGGCAGTCTTGCTACAAAATTTTGAACAGAAATACAATGGTTAATTTAATCAGTCTGAAACTGCCATCTAGTGGCCAAAATCTAAATTGCACCTGGGCTGGAATAATACATGATTTCCTTTCTCTTGCATTTCAAAGATGGTACAAAACGTACAAAATAACAGTTGTTTTTTTCTTTGTATTATCTTTTACCAGGTCTAATGTGTTATATTCTCCTACATTCCTTTCACATTTCCACAAACGTCAAAGTGTTTCCTTTCAAATGGTACCAAGAATATGCATATCCTTGCTACAGGCAGTTTGATTTGGGTATATCATTTTAAGAGAAAATTGAAAAAAAGGGTCCGACCCTTAAGAGGATTCTATGCACAAGGACTACTTCTATCAAAAAACAAAGTTAAACAAACCATTCAACTCTATGCACAATGACTACTTTTAAACATTTCCACCATACATTTTACCAAAACACATTTACTTGAACAGTGCATATCAAAAGTTTGATAACAGAATAACGGTTTGTACTTTCATACTGTTAATACATTTAGCATCTGCACGGTTCTTCAAGTAACGTTAAAGGTGTTTTTGTAAATAAAAAGGGGAAATGTTTCAAAATAGTCCTTGTGCAAAGTTGTGTGATTTCATTAACTTAGCAACCATTGGTTTTTGTTTGCCATACATTTTAAAGTAAAAAATCTGAGTTTCGGCATCACTCTGTTACCATGATTACCCATAATTTATTAGCGTAAACTAGCTACCTAGCGTCTTTGCTAGCTAATTTATTTCAAATTAGCCACTTGCTGCTGGTACTAGTTACTAGTTAGTTATCTAACAAATAAATGTTGCCCCCATCTTGGCTAGCCAACATAATCAGGTGTCACATCGAACTAGTTCGTTAACACATAGATAGCTACTAGCTAACTAGAAATATTAGCTAATACGCTAGCTAACTAGCACTAGTGTAGTGTGGTGTGTTTTAGCTAGTAACTGGTTAGCCAGGGCAGAATACGTCGCGCTGGAACAATTTGTTTACTCCACAAAACGAACGTCGTGGGGTTACTTTTCTGGGGTAGCTACGGGTTATTCATGCTAAACTGTGTGTTCATTCTCAAACTTCACCAATATTTAACTGGATGTCTGACTTGAACCAGCCTTACCAGATTGATCTTCAACATAAGGGGTTGCCATTTTGCTCAATTAACTACTTCCGTTGGCAGGAATGACAGGAAGTGACGCCATCCTTACTGATAGTTCGTTTTGCATGGCCCAGTGCCCCAGGTGATTTAAGGACCAATGGAATGGTCTAAATTCCCGACTCCGCTCATCCGGCGCACCAGGCCATGCAAAATGATTCAACACACTATTTCCACTGCATTTCGCCAGGTGGGCGGTGCTATAAATCAAAGTAGAACTGTCCGATACGCGTACACGTTCATATGAGAATCCCCGCCTGGGACCGCATTCAAACTTCTTCACCGACATGACTATGGTGAGTTTATACTTTACAACTGCACTACATAATTTTGCTTAATTTGATTAACGATAGCTAGCTACCAAGTGGCTGAACCATCGGTGTATTCAAGTCTCGCAACGGAACACACGTATTGTTTAAGAACTTAACGGTAGCAAACAGAACAAAACGGGGAGGGACCTACCTGAACTTGTCCAATGGGCTTTTCTCTTGCGCGGGGTCAAATAGCAGGACCTTCTGAAAATGACTGTTTCCTGTTTTTCGCTGCTGCAGTAATGGTAGTTGCTGTACATTATGGGCAAAGATAGAACAAGGAGCTAGCTAGAAAAACACATTTGCTACGGTTATATCAAAAGTAATTCTCCGGTAAATGAAAATGTAATCGTCAGTCTTCGTTAAGGCCATTTTCTATCGCAAACACTGACTAGACGCTAGCTAAGTTAACGTTTGCAAAACTAGCTAGTTAACGTTAGGTAAATATTATAACAAAACAAAAAAGCTTAGCGTGCTGCCATAGCGCTTAAGGCTAAGTATACACAATCAAATACCTATTTTTACTTAAAAACATTACCGTTAAACATGCTTTATATATATAATATAGCCACACTGCTAACATTATGCCTAACATTAAATGAAGGCCAAAAAGTAAATGTTGGTTTTCATGAATTTTTACGATCTTGCCAATGTTGACTGGGCTGGTCTGTGGTAACTAGTGGAAACCCGCGGACAGTTTAATTAACCATAAGCACTGGTCAAGGCTAGACGGGATCCAGCTTTTGTCAAATTAACGTCAACTTTTACTTTTCGTAACACTTTAGGAGAAATTAACATCGTTAGGATAATTAGGTTATGGTTAGCCAAAACAATATACTGTTGACGTTAATTTGACATGCTGGATCCCTTCTACTCATGACCATAAGCACTCTGCCACAGAACAATGAGCCAGATATCAAATCACATTTTATTTGTCACGTCCGCCGAATACAACAGGTGTAGGTAGACCTTACCGTGAAATGTTCACTGATAAGCCCTTAACCAACAATGCAGTTTTAAGAAAATATTTACTAAAACTAAGGTAAAACATGTCAAAAGTAACACCATAAAATAACAATAATGAGGCTATACAGGGGTACTGGGTCATGTACAGGTTAGTCAAGGTAATTTGTACATGTAGATAGGGGCATATGCGGAAATCCCAGGGGGGCGGAGGACACGACCCCCCCCCCCCCCCCCTCATATAGAGAAAAATATAATTTGTCCCCCCCTAATATATCACTAACCATAACTATGTCACTTCACAAATATTAATAATATGCAATGAAAACACTTGTGCTGATTATAGACACTTAATCGCGCGTTTTTATATTTCAAAAGATTGTGATCCCGCTCTTTGCCTCACAATGGTTTGATCCAGTCCTCAGAAGTGGCACATGATGCAGGAACAGTGCATGTGTGGGAATCTGACAGTCTGTCGTTGGTGGCTGACCTCCAGTGAGTAGGTCAAACAAAGGATATGTTAGACATTTCTTTACTTCTACCACGCAATACAATAAAATACATTTATAACCGTCACCAGTCTTGCATTGAATTACAGGTAACTCTTTATGTTAGCTAGCAATTAGCTGACTTTTGCTAGCTAGCTACAGTAACATCAACCAGTGTTTGCAGCTGTTTGAATTCGAATCAGAGAGAAGCTAGCAATGCATGGTAGTGTTCCTTAGCTGGCAAGGTGATAAGTGTTCGTGTCTACCGTCTGAAAGGCACTTAAGGCACGTAGCTAATGCACGTGAGGCTAATCCAGTCAATCGCACCATAGCGATTTTGTTTTATGTTGGCAGGGTTCATACACACAATAGCTGCATTTGCAGAGTTAGCGCGCAAAACGATGCAGCAAACGCTAGCTAGCACCTATTCCATTTATGTGGCGTCGTCAAAGATGGAATCTTTGCTATCGTCAGTTTATTCCAAAGTTTAGCGATAAACTGAACTCCAAACTGAACATAATTACACTCTCTTCTACCATTGTCTTAAATATATTTAATGGTCTCGTTGCAAAAGCTAAATTGTCGCTAGGGGACTTTGAAGCACCCGTGTGGCGATCTTGGAGTAGACTGACGATAGCAAAGATTATAACAAACACCACAGAAACGGAATTGGTGCTCGCTAGCTCTGCAAATTCAGTTATTGTGGTTAGCCAGCCAATATAAAACAAACTATATAAAATGACAAAAGGTTGCAGCTTACATTGTGTAAATGGTGAGCTCATACAGCTGTCAACCCTTGTCACTGCAATCAGTTTCACATTTTTCTAGCTGACTAGCTAGCTACCTGGTAGATCGAAGCCCATTATATGTGATAGAAGCCCATCTGCTACTGTAAATAACCTGCACACTGTGTGGCTAATCCAGGTTCATACACACAATAGCTGCATTTGCAGAGTTAGCGCGCAAAACGATGCAGCAAACGCTAGCTAGCCCGCCAGGTAGAAAAAAGATGGGTCTCAGAGCATTTTCAGTACACCAAAACGCAAAGTAAGAACCCTAGTAGCCTAATATCTCAGACTACTTGATAAAATGTTCATAAGAAAGTGAAATCCTAATGGAAATGTTTCATAATGTCATTAGGCAGAGCAGGCAACATATGGCACACAGACAGCAGAGCTGGGGAAAGAGAGTGAGGGACAGACTGGCAGAGACAGGGAGTCTCAGGTAAGTTTGTTGAGTCTTTGTTTGGCAACATTATGAAAGGTTCTCTCTTTTTTAGACTTGTAAAATAGGGACATAATTGGACAACGCCATGGATACCCCCACTCTCAACTTAAACTGGTGACTGAACTAAGATTTGTTTAAGGCAATGGTATTGATGTTGTGAATAATTGTACGTTTTGGGTACCGGTAGTTAGGAGTATGGCAAAGACCTTATTTATTTTCCAGGGGACAGACTGTAAGTGAGGGTGGTGGAAGGGAAAGAGCCAGGGAGAGAGACTTCAGATGACAGTGTCACAGCCACATCAGGACCAGGTATCAACCTTGTTGTCAGCAGCACCACTATATGGGACAGTGGCACAGCATTGTCCAGTTACCTCAGTGATGGCACACAACCATATCAGCCACACCCACAATTTATAGTACTGGAAACTCTTGCCAACAGTGTGTTGATGTTTCAAGAGAACTGGTTTTGCGATTTTCCCCTGGCTACATGGCTCACTGTAGCCAAGGGTTTTCAAGCCAGCCATCTTTTGGCCAAAGAGCGGATGCTGCCTTCATTAATGCAGGATTTAGGAACTGGAGAAAAGCCATTGTAAAATTTGCAGCACATCAAAACTGCCAAACCCACCGCCACTTTGTAACTGTAACAGCACACCAGCTAAATCCAATCAGTGCCCAGTTATCCAGTGCGTGGGGTAAACAGCAGGAGGACGCAAGGCATTGCTTGATGAAAATTGTTAGTTTGGTGCGGCATGTAGCAAGACCAGGACATGCCTTTAGAGGCCACACGGATGACAGTTGGAATTTATACCAGCTTTTGAAACTTAGGACAGAAGGGGATGATCCCATTTTACAGAAGTGGTTAACAGAGCGTACCACAATGTACACAGGCATTGCAGCTGAGATTAGGTCTTTTCCGATTGTACAATTTTCAGTAATTGTTGATGGTACTCAAGATGTCTCTGGTACTGAGCAGGAGAGTGTCTGCCTGCGTTATGTATACCATGACCTTGTCCCTCACGATGAGTTTATTGGGCTATACAGGGTGTTGGAGACAACAGGTGAGGGATTTGCGAAAGTGGCAACTGA
This sequence comes from Salvelinus namaycush, assembly GCF_016432855.1. Classification (NCBI taxonomy): domain Eukaryota; kingdom Metazoa; phylum Chordata; class Actinopteri; order Salmoniformes; family Salmonidae; genus Salvelinus; species Salvelinus namaycush. The sequence continues at coordinate 19,617,317 of NC_052320.1, forward strand.
TGTGTTGTTGAGGCCCAATTTGCCCATGTCTAGCTTACGTGGGCAGAGTTATGATGGTGCCTCAAACATGGCAGGACAATACACTGGTGCACAGGCAATTGTGAGGAGGCAGCAGCCATTAGCCCTCTATGTGCATTGTGGAGCACACTGTGTAAATCTGATTACACAGGCTGGCTGCTCAGCTCAGCCCACTGATCCGGGATTCCCTTTCTTGGGTCCATCAGTTAGGTGTCCTCTATCAATCAAATGTTTTTATAAAGCCCTTTTTACATCAGTTGATGTCAGCCAGGAAAGTTTAAGAGCATGTTTGAATCAATTGCCACATCTGAAAATGCACATCTGACCACCCTGAAACCCCTATGTCCAACAAGGTGGACTGTGCAGAATACTGCTATTAGAGCTGTGCTAGGGCAGTATGAGCAGGTACTAAGCAGCCTAGAGGAGATGGCAAAAACTGCATTCAAGACAGCTTCAACTGCCATTGCGGAAGTGCTCAAATAAGCCAAAGGCAAGACTATGTTGGGCCTCACTTGCCTCTGCTGTTCTTGGAGAGCTTGAATGCATAAACATTTCACTGCAGAATAAAACTCAGACTCTGGTATGCAGGCTGCAGTCGACTGTGTGCGGTCTTCTCTTAGGGGCAAGAGAAATGATGAAAGCTACCTTGCACTGTATGAGAAAGCAACAACATTGATTGACTCCATTGAGACACACGATTTGCTGGCAAAGCAGTGGATCACTATAGTGCAGATTTTTTTTTTTAAGTGTTGGGTGGTATGGAACTTAAGTTTGGCGAACGTTTTGACCAGGACAGTCTAAACGGCCTGCAAAATTTGGAAAGAGCGCTTCTCACGGGGGAGTTGAATGAGTCTCTAGATCAGTACCCTGAGCTGAACATAGATTCTCTTTCAGTGCAGTTGCCTCTGTCGCAACAAATACCCCTGTAGCAGCAGTGGAGAGGCAGCAGAGGTCCTCAGGAGGCTTCCAGTGGAGGTGCGGAGGTTGTTTGACCAAGTTGAGGTGCTGATCAGAATTTTGTTTGTGGTGCCAGTGTCTTCATGTGGGGCTGAGAGGAGTTTCAGTGCACTCCGTAGGTTGAAGACTTGGTTACGGGCTAGCATGTGCCAAGAGAGACTGAGCACCGTAGTTGTCTGTAATGTACATAAAGACAGTCTGGACAGTCTCTCAAGAAGGAAAATATCTGCCAGCAATTTGTTGGATCCATTGAAACTCGCAAACATGTTCGGTTCTTTTGTTCATTAGTTCAGTAGTGTGTAAAGCAGTGGTTCTCAACCTTTTTTGGGTACTGGAACCCTTGCATATTTTTAGGCAAGGTTTTGAGCGGTCCTCAGGGAGCCCCACCCCCTCTATTATATGTTAAGTTACTGGAAACCTTGTGGTACTGAATATGTTCATTACACTTTTTATTACACCAGGGACCCCTAGGGGTCCACGGACCCCTGTTTGAGAACCCCTAGTGTATAGTATGGTTTTTGTTTAGTAGTTCTCAGTTTTTAGTACATGACAGTACACTTACCAATTATTTATTTAATTTAAAATTGCATACTTTGTGTGACATACTTGTCCATAGCTGTTTGAAGAGTTGAGACACTGACTGAACAATACGTTTTTTTTGGAGGATATTTTGGTTGATTTATTTTGGTTATTCATTGAAGTAGTTATTTCGCTTTTAGAACTGTACTTTTGAGCTTTTTGTTCTTGTAAAGCTATTGTAGTAGTCTCAGGCCAGTGGCACATATTTAGTGACTATATAAATGTACCAGAAAAAGTTAAATAAAAAGGTCAGTTAAATACTGAGACCAACTTTGTGATGGTTCTCAATAGAGATTATTTTAGATGAACTCGCAGCATGCTCATTGTATTTGCGAAAACTGCACACATACAGTGTATAGTACCATTGCCACCTACTGGCCTTTCTTGGTATTTCTGGTTGTAAATACAAATACCTGCATGCATACATACTGGACTGATAAGGAACACTGCTATAACTAGTATTAGTATATAATGATTTAAACATTTGAACAAGTTGAGACAACCCTTCAGTTAACTACCTATCAATTATCCAGTAGTAGTAATTATGGTTCCTCAATATACATTTAACATATTATAACGTAGGCTATGTGTTACAGCACTACTTTTGGTGTCCCCCTCAGGAATTGCTCTTTAGAAAATTTCATGTAATTGTCCTCCCCAAAGTTGATATCAACTTTTCGCCCATGGGTAGGGGTAAAGTGACTATACATACAGTGGTTGCTCCACTATAAGTTTTGCGATTTTATGCTGCCGGATTTAGAGGTAATTTGTGGTTTAGTACGGTACTGTGTCACCACTTCATTGCTCCAGACCAGCGCATGGGAGAGTTAGAGCACTGATTATGCTCTTGGGTCCTACTGTGTCTAACTGACAATGAATGAGTGACATAAACCTAAATAGAAACTGATAATTGTGCACGATTTCAGTATTACTTACTAAAACTGTTGTTACACTAAGGTTTTTATTCTTTTAATTTGTTAGGATTATTTTGGTCTTACAGTGCCTGAGTGGCGCAATGGTCTAAGACACTGCATAGCAGTGCAAGCTGTTGCTACAGATAGTACTGTACTCCTGACCATCACGTTGTACAGCGCCATATTTTCCGTTCCATCCTAACGGACACCCAGAGGGTTTTTTGTTTTTCTTGGAATAGAAACACCATATTATTGATCAAATGAATTAAGCAAGTACCAGTCAAAAGTTTAGACACACCTACTCATTCAATTTTTTACATTGTAGATTAATAGTGAAGACATCACAACTATGAAATAATACACATGGAATCAGTTAAGAACAAATTCTTATTTACAAGGACAGCCTACCCCTTCCTCCCCGTTGGGGAATTAAACCCAGGTGTCCCGCGTGCCTGCATTCTCAAGCACAGTCTCTATTGAAGACTATCAAATGCTTCTCAAAGATGCCCTCTGGTGGTCAAACTAGCACCAATGGTTCCAGGGGTTAACACTTCAATAACGTGCCATAGAATTCTGCGGCACCATGCAAGCTGTGCCGCAGTACGCTGCAACTTTAAAAGGATGAACCACTGTAGATAATACCCAGCGAGTAGCAGCAGTGTAAAAACAAAGCGGGAGGAGGGGTTAAATGCGTATAGTCCGGGTGGCCCTTTGATAAATTGTTCAGGAGCCTTTTGGACCTAGACTTGGCGGTCCGGTACCACTTGCCATGCAGTAGCAGAGAGAACAGTCTATGACTTGGGTGACTGGAGCCTTTGACAATTTTTTGGGCCTTCCTCTGACACCGTCTAGTAAACTCAGCAAAATACGAAACGTCCCTTTTTCAGGACCCTGTCTTTCAAAGATAATTTGTAAAAATTCAAATAACTTCACAGATCTTCATTGTAAAGGGTTTAAACACGGTTTCCCATGCTTGTTCAATGAACCATAAACAATTAATGAACATGCACCTGTGGAACGGTCGTTAAGACGCTTACAGATGGTAGGCAATTAAGGTCACAGTTATGAAAACTTAGGACACTAGAGGCCTTTCTACTGACTCTGAAAAACACCAAAAGAAAGATGCCCAGGGTCCCTACTCATCTGTGTGAATGTGCCTTAGGCATGCTGCAAGGAGGCATGAGGACTGCAGATGTAGCCAGGGCAATAAATTGCAACGTCCATATTGTGAGACGCCTGAGACAGCGCTACAGGGAGCAGGACGGACAGCTGATCGTCCGCGCAGTGGCAGACCATGTGTAACAACACCTGCACAGGATCGGTACATCCGAACATCACACCTGCGGGACATGTACAGGATGGCAACAACAACTGCCCGAGTTACACCAGGAACGCACAATCCCTCCATCAGTGCTCAGACTGTCTGCAATGGGCTTGTAAGCCTGTTGTAAGGCAGGTCCTCACCAGACTTCACCGGCAACAACTATGGGCACAAACCCACCGTCGCTGGACCAGACAGGACTGGTAAAAAGTGCTCTTCACTGACGAGTCGCGGTTTTTGTCTCACCAGTTGTGATGGTCGGATTCGCGTTTATCGTCGAAGAAATGAGCGTTACACCGAGGCCTGTACTCTGGAGCGGGATCGATTTGGAGGTGGAGGGTCCGTCATGGTCTGGGGCCATCCCATTAAGCACATCTGGGACCTGTTGGATTGGAGAGTGAGGGCTAGGGCCATTCCCCCCCAGAAATGTCCGGGAACTTCCATGTGCCTTGGTGGAAGAGTGGGGTAACATCTCACAGCAAGAACTGGCAAATCTGGTGCAGTCCATGAGGAGGAGATGCACTGCAGTACTTAATGCAGCTGGTGGCCACACCAGATACTGACTGTTACTTTTGATTTTGACCCCCCCTTTGTTCAGGGACACATTATTCCATTTCTGTTAGTCACATGTCTGTGGAACTTGTTCAGTTTATGTCTCAGTTGTTGAATCTTGTTAAGTTTGCTGACAATAAACGCAGTTGACAGTGAGAGGACAGTGATTTTTGCTGAGTTTATATACAGTTGAAGTCGAAAGTTTACATGCACTTAGGTTGGAGTCATTAACTTGTTTTTCAACCACTCCACAGATTTCTTGTCAAACTATAGTTTTGGCAAGTCGGTTAGGACATCTACTTTGTGCATGACACAAGTAATTTTCCCAACAATTGTTTACAGACAGATTATTTCACTTATAATCCACTGTATCACAATTCCAGTGGGTCAGAAGTTTACATACACTAAATTGACTGTGCCTTTAAACAGCTTGGGAAATTCCAGAAAAGGATGTCGTGGCTTTAGAAGCTTCTGATAGGCTAATTGACATCATTTGAGTCAATTGGAGGTGTACCTGTGGATGTATTTCAAGGCCTACCTTCAAACTCAGTGCCTCTTTGCTTGACATCATGGGAAAGTCAAAAGAAATCAGCCAAGACCTCAGGAAAAAAAATTGTAGACCTCCAAGTCTGGTTCATCCTTGGGAGCAATTTCCAAATGCCTGAAGGTACCACGTTCATTTGTACAAACAATAGTATGCAAGTAATAACATCATGGGACCACGCAGCCGTCATACCGCGCAGGAAGGAGACGTGTTCTGTCTCCTGGAGATGAACGTGCAAGAAGTGCAAATCAATCCCAGAACAACAGCAAAGGACCTTATGAAGATGCTGGAGGAAACCGGTACAAAAATATCTATATCCACAGTAAAACGAGTCCTATATCGACATAACCTGAAAGGCCGCTCAGCAAGGAAGAAGCCACTGCTCCAAAACCGCCATAAAGCCAGACTATGGTTTGCACCTCAACTGCACGTGGGGACAAAGATTGTACTTTTTGGAGAAACAAAAATATAATTGTTTGGCCATAATGAACATTGTTATGTTCGGAGGAAAAAGGGGGAGGCTTGCAAGCCAAAGAACACCATCCCAACCGTGAAGCACGGGGGTGGCAGCATCATGTTGGGGTGCTTTGCTGCAGGAGGGCCTGGTGCACTTCACAAAATAGATGGCATCATGAGAATGGAAAATTATGTAGATATATTGAAGCAGCATCTCGCAAATGGACAATGACCCCAAGCATACTTCCAAAGTTGTGGCAAAATGGCTTAAGGACAACAAAGTCAAGGTATTGGCGTGGCCATCACAAAGCCCTGACCTTAATCCCATAGAAAATTTGTGGCCAGAACTGACAAAGTGTGTGCGAGCAAGGAGGCCTACAAACCTGACTCAGTTACACCAGCTCTGTCGGGAGGAATGGCCAAAATTCACCTAACTTATTGTGGGAAGCTTGTGGAAGGCTACCCAAAACATTTGACCCAAGTTAAACAATTTAAAGGCAATGCTACCAAATACTAATTGAGTGTATGTAAACTTCTGACCCACTGGGAATGTGATGGAAGAAATAAAAGCTGAAATAAATCTTTCTATTATTCTGACATTTCACGTTTTTTAAATAGTGGTTATCCTAACTGACCTTAGACAGGGAAATTTTACAAGGATTAAATGTCAGGAATTCTGAGAAACTGAGTTGAAATGTATTTGGCTAAGGTGTTTGTAAACTCCTGACTTCAACTGTAAGTCCCGGATGACAGGAAGCTTTGCCTCAGTGATGTACACTACCCTCTGTAGCGCCGCCTTACGGTCGGATGCCGAGCAGTTGCCATACTAGGCGGTGATGCAACTGGTCAAGATGCTCTCGATGGTGCAGCTGTAGAACTTTTTGAGGATCTGGGGACCCATCCCAAATCTTTTCTGTCTCCTGAGGGGGAAAAGGCGTTGTCGTGCTGACATTATTCACATTTTCTTATTTATTAAACATTTGATTTCAATACAGTTTCTCTTCCCAAAACGGAAATGTTATGAACAGAGTGGACTAAGTTGGTCTTAAGGCACTGCATCTCAGTTGCGAGCTGTGCCACTAGAGATCCTGGTTTGAGTCCAGGGCCGCGACAGGGAGAACCATGGGCGGCGCACAATTGGCCCGCTCTAGCGATCCTGTGGCGGGCCGGTCGTGTTTCGGGGAACGCACGACTCTCGACCTTCGCCTTTCCCGAGTCCGTATGGGACTTGCAACGATGAGACAAGACTGTAACTACCAATTGGATATAACGAAATTGGGGAGAAAAAGGGGTAAACATACAAATAAAATACACACAAAAAAAGGACTGCGTTTTGTCGACTTTACCGTTTGCCAAAGTTAAAATGTAGTTGCTTAGGGGTGCAAAGGGCGAATTGAGTTATTTCAGAGTAGGTATACCCTAACGGCAATATGCAAATACATGCTATAACGTGCCAATAGGACCTCGCTAGCTTGTGCTTGGCTCTGCACACCTCCTTGCTTGTTCTGCCCACTATGAGTAATTTGCTCCCGTTGGAAACGACAGGTAAGCTCTTGGGTTAGTTATAAAAATATTCTCCCTATGCTGTCCGTCCAGTAGCGCAACAAGATTATGTACGGTGTAATGAAATGCGTCACAATGTAAACAGGGCGTAACCCGGGTTGATGGTGCTTTCAAGACACCTGGGAACTCTGGAGGTTTGACAAGGTCAAATCATGACAACAGTGATCTTCAGGTCGGAAAGTCAGCGCTGTAGAAAGATGCCCGCGTTTCCAACTTGGAGTTCCGGCTTGGATGACCTTTCAAAACGATTTTACCCAGGCGGAGTTTGTTTTCCCCCCGAGTTTCCAGTTGTTGTGAACGCACTGAAGTCGAGATTTCCCATTTCCCAGGTGTTTTGAACGCGGCATGACTTCAATGTGCGAGGCTTTAGGGCTGTTTTCTCTCTCGAATTCAAACAGAGGTACGCTACAACAGGACTTGCTCTTGGTTTGTTACATTTCAATTGAGAAAGCCTATCTACGGCGTATAGTTCTATAGGATTTACCCAAAAATGTTGGGTCAGCAGAGATTCTCTAAAAACAAGGCACTTAGATAAAGCTACAACTTTTACGTAACAGCTTAGGAGAATTTACGCAGCAGGTTAAGATGATTAACGTAAGAGGTTAGGATAATTAGGTTAAGGTTAGGGAAAAACGAATGTGGGGATACCGCTCAGGCGTCTTTTTACAGTCGTTAGTGTTGAGTAAACCGTTTCTTTGTGGCAGATGAAGGATTTCTCAACTGAATCGGCGTAACGAATAAACCCAAGTTTTCCTAAAAATGAACAATGTGTCACGTTTTGCTTGCTAGCCAACCAACAACGTCAATGCCGCTATCAAGCCAACCTACTAAGATTACCTGAATGGAATGTATGAAACTGATCATGATTTAATCTAATTTCACTGCGATTGGTTAGTCAACATGCAGTAATACTTGTATACAGTCAATATCAATGAGATTAATTATTTGCGTTTAGATGACCAAAATAAGATTAACTAAGCCTACCTTTCACCTTTCCCCTCCCTTTTCAGTGATTGTGATGTGAACTACAAAAAAATGCAAACCAATACTTCAGGTCAGTATTATCAATAACCATGCAAACCAATACTTCAGGTCAGTATTATCAATAACCATGCAAACCAATACTTCAGGTCAGTATTATCAATAACCATGCATACCAATGTATATAGGCATGTGAGTTGTACAGTAGAAGACCTAGCTGAATAAGCTGTATGTGAGCATCTCTCCCTCTCTCTGTATGTCTGTCATTCTCTCTGTGTCTCTGTTTCTGTGTAGATACATCTTATAGACATGTACTTTACACACAGTAGGCTGCTGATGGTAGGACGGCTCATAAAAATGGCTGGAATGGAATGGTATCAAACACATGGAAACCATGTGCTTGATACCATTCCATTGATTTCGTTACAGTGATTACTATGAGCCCGTCCTCCCAATTAAAGTGCCACCGGCAGCCTGTGACTTCACAATATGTAGGCCTAGACTACCAAAAACAGATTTTTATCCAGCTGAAGAAATTATGGTGTGTATTATATAGTATGAGCTTTACAGTAGACCTAGCTACATAAGCTGTATGTGTGTAAGTCTCTGTCTAAAGCTAGGTTTCCTTACAGTTGGTGACGCATTTTCATGTGAATATTCAAAAATCTGCATAAAGAAAATATGCATATTTTCCCACCAGTGGTGTGTTTCCTCCAAGCATACTTGTTGCGGATAAACAGTACGTGATGACATTGTGTACACAAAATGTACTTTTTTTGCGTACGTTTTCATGTACTGAATAAAAATCAAAAGTTGAATGTGTTTCCATCGCATTTTTGACTCTACTGATCGTTTTGTCAAACTGTTGCGTTAAATAGCAAATGTGCCTACTCTGGTCTTGGCGCGTGCTCTCTAGTCAAGAGCTCGTCGATAGTGCGCATAGGCTAGTCTACATGATGACATTATTATGGATAAGAAAATATGTTTTTATTTGTAAAAAAACAACAGTCAAGCATTGCTTATCATGTCACCAGTATCAGACAATTGATATTGATTGGAAAAGAGCATCAAGATCACCGTGCACCACCCCGTGAAGATCATCATACATTATTTCATCTGTAGCCTAATAAACTGCATGGTTTCCCAAGTCGTTGTGGGAGGACCACACACACCATATCATCGCGTGACTCGAAGTTTACTTTGATATGATGGTTACTATATCAATATTTGCGCATGAAGGTGTTTCCACTGCCATTTCTCGCATAATTAATTTTACAGACAAAAAGATCCCACCATGTTGAACAAACAAATGATCTGTATGCATTTATAAAATTGTACTGAAACGTCCTGTTTCCATCACAGCTGTCATTAAAAAAATATATGGTATGACTTTACTCGCATAACTGGATGGAAACCATACTCGCATAATAACTGGATGGAAATGTGGTTTGTCTCTTTATCTAAGATGTTTTTCATTTTCGCATTCAACAGATCTTGCTTGGATTCCTGCCTCTTTCAAAGTTATAAGTAGGAACAATGGCTACATGTCTGGCACTGAAATCTGAGGAAGAATTGGGGTTCTTGCTAGAAAACCACAAAAGAGCCACTTACACTTCATTCAATACATGGTAGGTCTGAATGTGTCAATTTAGTCCATGTAATTAAATGATTTGTGGATTAGACATTTTAGTAGTTTTTATATATATGTATATGCTATTTCACTCTATTGATTTACCTACATGATCACTTCTGGTGATCCTCTAGGTCTGAACATAAAAAGGATCAAATCAAAAGAAGGCTACTTTGGCAAGTGGAGGATTATGCAGACGATGTCCCCGTTTGTGTTGAAAAAAGAGCTATCCTTGCCTGCCAGTATGGCAAAGCATCGAAAAGACCTACAGCTGAGGTACATTGTCTAGTGTCATTATAAGGAATTCATATATACCCAAAGAATTGGAATAGTCTAAAGGCATAATGGGTTAAATAAACCTATCATAACCACAAATCAAAGGTTGTAATACTCTGTTAGTTGTGCCTTCATTATTTCTTAACTCATTGACTCATTGATTTGTAATTTCTTCATTCATTGACAAATGTGTCTATAGGAACAGCCTTCAGAACATGTATATAGCAAGAAAAGGTTATATGTGCCGAGGGGCAAGAAAGTGGACTGTCCAGCAAAGCTTTTCATTCGGCATGTAACTAGGTGAGTTAATTAGCACAGTGTAATGTAATGGATGCTTCAACAATGCCTCTAATTTCTCTAAGCTTTGATTAAATATGTATTAAACTGTTTTCTTTAAGGTATGACACATTTAGTGTCAAAGGGAATGCTTCAAGGGCAAAAAAACAAGAAGCAATGAAAAGGCTGAAGGAGGCATTGACTCGGACAAGCCCAGCTACATCATCATTCGTTCATGTCAAGTTCCCAATCGCTGAAGCACACAAATCACATTGTCAATGAAGCAAGTTGCTTTAAAAGGAAGATGCATCCACAAGAGAACATGGGGCAGGACATAGACTCCAGACAGCAGGAAGAAAACATGGGGCAGGACACAGTCAGGGAAAACCACATCACAGCTGAACAGTGTGCATTAAGAGTTGAATTAAACAAAATAATGGATGCTACTTATCTATGTCAAGACATTGAGACCTTACAAAAGACAAAGGAATCTGTGGCAGACATTTGAAAATCCTTCATTGGCTCCTGTCCAAAAGGGAATGGTCTTCTGTTGCTGAGCAAAGAGAACCAATTGATGAGAGAAAACAACCAAATGCTTCGATCTCTCCCACCAAGAGTGAGAAAAGGAAAACTTAAGGGACAGTTTGAAATTTACTGGGGTGGGGCGGGGGGTCCAAAATAGGGGAGGGTTGTCTAACTGCTTTGGGGAGGGTTGTGTGCAGGTGCATAATTTGTGGGGAGGTCATGCGCCCCTCTCATTTTTAGAAAGAAGTCAATTTGACCCCTCAATAATACACCATGAGTGTGATTGATTGGGGGAAAGAATTCCCCACTGTAAAGTGCCAGGCAGCTACTAGCTTTATGTGACACAGATAGAACAATGAGACAGATCTTTTACCGGATGTATAAATCTGAAGCATCAGGTTGGCATTTCGACTTACTCTCGTTACTGTATTTTGTGGTAAGCCCAGTGGGCCCGCAGTGGGATTTTGGCTGACATTCTGCAAATTTTCTCATTGAAACATTTGATCTCAATGTTCCCAAAACTCTGTTGACTAAGTTTTGTAGACTTTCCCTTTGCCAAATTTTCAAAAAATTGTGTTTAGGAGTGCAAGGGCGATATGAGTTATTGTATACGCACACTTCAGAGTAGGCGTTCCATAACGGAAATATGCAAATACATGGATAGCCAGTGCTTGTTCTGCCGCTATGATTCATTTGCTCCCATTGGAAACTAGAGGTCGACCGATTATGATTTTTCAACGCCGATACCGATTTATTGGAGGACCAAAAAAAGTCGATGCCGATATAAAAAGGTATTTATTTGTAATAATGACAAATACAACAATAATGAATGAACACTTTTATTTTAACTTAATATAATACATCAATCAAATCAATTTGGCCTCAAATAAATAAGGAAACATGTTCAATTTGGTTTAAATAATGCAAAAACAAAGTGTTGGAGAAGAACGTAAAAGTGCAATATGTGCCATTGTAAAAAAAAAAAAAAAAAAAAGCTAATGTTTAAGTTCCTTGCTCAGAACATATGAAAGCTGGTGGTTCCTTTTAACATGAGTCTTCAATATTCCCAGGTAAGAAGTTTCAGGTTGAGGTTATTATAGGACTATTTCTCTCTCTACCATTTGTATTTCATATACCTTTGACTATTGGATGTTCTTATAGGCACTTTAGTATTGCCAGTGTAACAGTATAGCTTCCGTCCCTCTCCTCGCCCCTACCTGGGCTCGAACCAGGAACACATCGACAACAGCCACTCCCGAAGCATCGTTACCCATCGCGCCACAAAAGCCGCGGCCCTTGCAAAGCAAGGGGAACAACTACTCCCAAGTCTCAGAGCGAGTGACGTCACCGATTGAAACGCTATTAGCGCGCACCCCGCTAACTAGCTAGCCATTTCACATCGGTTACACCAGCCTAATCTCGGGAGTTGATAGGCTTGAAGTCATAAACAGCGCGAAGCGCTGCTGGCAAACGCACGAAAGTGCTGTTTGAATGAATGCTTACGAGCCTGCTGCTGCTCAGTCAGACTGCTATATCATAGACTTAATTATAACATAACACACAGAAATACGAGCCTTAGGTCATTAATATGGGCAAATCCGGAAACTTTCTTTTCGAAAATAAAACGTTTATTCTTTCAGCGAAATTTGGAACCGTTCCGTATTTTATCTAACGGATGGCATCCCTAAGTCTAAATATTGCTGTTACATTGTACAACCTTCAATGTTATGTCATAATGTACAATTCTGGCAAATTAATTACGGCTTTTGTACCCTGACTGCTTGCACGGAACGCAAGGGAAGTGACAATTTCCCAAGTTATAAGAAATTCATGTTAGCAGGCAATATTAACTAAATATGCAGGTTTAAAAAAGATATACTTGTGTATTGATTTTAAAGAAAGGCATTCATGTTTATGGTTAGGTACATTGGTGCATTGGTGCTTTTTTTCGCAAATGCGCTTGTTAAATCATCACCCGTTTGTCGAAGTAGGCTGTGATTCAATGAGAAATTAACAGGCACCGCATTGATTATATGCAACGCAGGACATGCTAGATAAACTAGTAATATCATCAACCATGTGTAGTTAACTAGTGATTAGTGTAGCGACCAGCACAGACAGCTGTGTGTTGTTAGGCTAGTAGATGGTTGTGTTGTACCCAGTGTTCGCGGGGTCCGACATGTCAATCAACCTGCTATCTGCCAATCACGGGAATGCCTGGAATGTTCTGATGCCAGGCATCCTGGCGGTTGGCGGAGTGGCGTGGAGGGGGGTTGTCCAGGGGGATGGAGCATTGGAAGTTCAGACCAGGTTTAGCCTTTGTTCTCTCTCTTTTACGTCTGGGCTTCACAAGAGAAGGTCACGATTGGCTTGTGGGTTATCTTTCATTTATTTGGCGTGGGCTACGGCCAAACAGTAGCCTGTGTAAAGTTGGTTTAATAAACCGTCCATTCGTAAACTCAATCCTCTGTCTGGACAGTTGTTCTTTTATGATCTAGTCATGTCATTACATTGGTGTCAGAAGTAAAAACGTTGATAAAAGTTAGCCAGCTAGCTAGCTGACTTCTGTGGCTAGCTACCTTAGGTGAGAACGGGGGTTGAAAATGCTTCGAGGGAATCCGAAAGTGGAGGTAGGGGACGATTATGGCCAAGGAGGTGCGTGTGCATGGACGTCGGGGGTTCTGGCTGAGGAGATCGCCAGGGCATCGGAGCCCAGAGGCCGCTTGAGGGAGGACGTTAGAGTGATGGCGGCTGAAGCGGGCATGAGTGTTTCGTCGACTGTGTTTCGCGCGGATTCTGGTGGGCGGACCGAAGGGGTGACGTCGACGCGGCGGGACGAGGAATCTGGGGCTCAGGATGTAAACAAACATGGCGGCGCCCAGTTCCCGGCTGCGTCCGTATCTGTTAGTGTGACAGGTTAAAGGAAATACTAATAGCCTGTTATACATTAAAAAGTATTAGTAAGTTCATAGTATGTGAGGATCTTAAAACATCTAAGGTTAAGAAGATCATGCATTCAGTATTAGTTGATAGATTGATAACATTTATATAATTGTGTTAAAATCCGTCAAGCATACAAAGGGTACGAATTGTGAGAGGAATGTGTAAACGTTATGTTGATTACTTTATGTTGTCGTGGGTAAAAGTGTTAATCTGTGATCTACTAAATGCTCTTAATCTATGAGCCTGAGATCGATTGCTCTGGTCTCCACTCAAGTTCACGGAGAATTCGCGGTCTTTTTCTCATTGCACTAAAAGTTCAATGAGTAAACATTCCGTATCACAATTGTGATTCTTTCCCCCCTTGTTCAGGTACGTTATTGATGATTAAAACGAGTAATTTAAATGTAATAACTTGCTAACATGTCAAGAGTGTTTAAGGTGTGTCTTAGTAACATATTGAGGAAGTTAAGTTTGCAGAGTAATATGAGCCGTGCTCGGTTGCAGCTAGCTTCGTACTGCTACGTAGCTGCCATTTTATGTCGATTGTGAATGAACAGGTGCGTTGTTAATAATATATTTTGCGGTGTTATTTGTGTAATGGTTTTTCAAACACTTTATTGCCTGTTGATAAATTGAGTTATGGTTTACTGAGTTAAAGCTTATATTATTATATTGAAAATAGTATTTGTTTCAGTGATGTACAGTGTATACTGTTGTGACTTGAATAAGCCTTGTACCCTACAAAACTATCTATTTCCTGTAGATCTGTTATTCTGTAAAATGTGTTACTTATGTAAAATGATTGCACTAAAAGTTCAATGAGTAAACATTCCGTATCACAATTGTGATTCTTTCCCCCCTTGTTCAGGGGTGTAACATTTTTGGAGGCTCCGCTGAGATAGCTGCTCAGATGTCCAGTTTCCACATCCTGGTTGCTGAATTCCGAGCCAGCTAAATCCCCACATAACTCAGGCAGGCTTCAGTGAGGAAAGTGTTGCTGTTCGAGGAGAGCTGGAAGTTGGTGGATAAGTACGTGTCACCTGAGGCCATTGATCGACCATCAGAGACAGTAAGGACCATCTAATTCAGAGTCAACTCCTGCACAGTAAAAGTTCCTCCTGTTCTGTCAACATGACAACCGCCTTGGAAGAACTACAGGAAGAGGTAGTAGGAGAATTGTACACCCTGACTAAAGACAAGTTACTAGAGATATGTGATTTCCTTGACATATCAGGCGAACAGAGAAGAGATGTTCAAGACAAATCCCGCATATCATTGATGACTCACATTATGATGTTCCTTGAAAGAGAGGAAGTTGCAGAGTTAGAAGATGGAGGCATGTCGGAATTGTTGCTACTTAAAGACAAAATGACAGAGATGATCAGTGGCATAGATAACAAAACATGGCAAACTGACCATGATATTGAAACAGCCGGAATACATCACAGAATAGAAGAACTGAGAACTGTAACCCCACAACAAAGGGTGGGAACTGAGCAGATTACTGCAGCCAAAGCCAGTGATTCCCTGCGTCAGCCCCAACCCCATGCCAATCTTCAGGGGAGCGTGCCGCTCTCACCCAATGCACAGCCCAGCTCATATTGGCGCAAAGAGTTTAAAATTTCTAGTCAGATAGGTGAACCGGGCCAGAAAGATAAACTGATTTTTTCCAGCCTTGCCCATCAGATCGAGAGTGGACTTAACAGAGGCTATCCTGAGGTAGAAATAGTAGACGCAGTAGTCAGGGCTATTTCTCCAGGCTCACAGCTACGCAGTTACTTGGAAGGTAAACCCCAGCTAACTCTTCCCACACTTTGATGTATCCTGCGTTCCCACTTCCAAGAGAAGAGTGCAACAGAGCTTTACAAACAGCTAGCTTCAGAAGCACAGCATAGCAAAGAGACCCCTCAAAGCTTCCTGATGCGCATCTTAGATTTAAAGCAAAAAGTACTGTTTGCATCCCAGGAGTCAGAATCAGGGCTTAAGTATGACCCTGCTCTAGTCCAGCGCATGTGTTTACACACAGTCCTTACAGGTCTCCAGAGTGACAGTATCAGGATAGACATGCAGCCTCTCCTGCTAGATAGCGAAACATCAGATGAGGTTTTGCTAGAGAAGCTTAACATTGCTTGTGCTAATGAGATAGAAAGACGAAACAAAAAGCGGTTTCATGCCCCACAGCCTGCTACAACTGTAAGTGTAGTCCAGTTAGAAGATACGCCATCCGCAAAGTGTCCTGTGAAGGAAGCCAAAGTTAAGATACCCGCAGAACTATTAACAGAGTTAGCTGAACTTAAGACAGGTGTAGCTTCTCTAAAAGGTCTCAGTGCAGAGATTGCTCAGATTAAGGAGACATTACAGCAGCCTATGTTTCGGTCACCGCCTTGTGCCTATGCCCCACCTCCAGTTAGGAGGCCAGATAGGGACCCCCAGCCACCTGTGTCCCAGCAGCAGTATTACAGCAACTACAGTCAGTCCCAAGCACCTGACCCTGTGCAGCATCAATATGCACCTAACCGGTATGCCAACCGCTCTGCTCAAGCTCCAAGGAGGTGTTTTGTCTGCCAGCAGGCCAGAACAGATGCACGCTGCACACACTGCTTCCGATGTGGGAGTGGAGAACATTTTCAAGCTGGATGTAAAATCCGGGGAGTCAGACCTTCAAGGGAGGCCCCTTTAAACGGGCAAAGGTTACCGCTGAGGGACGAGTGTTAACCGTAGCTACCAAAAAGTCCCAGAAATGTGCAAATTGTGCCAGAGAAGATTCATTTGAGAACCTGAAACAATGTTCATCATGTAAAGAGACACTGTACTGTTCCAAAGTATGTCAAAATCAACATTGGATTAAACATAAGGAAAAATGCACTCACCTGAAAATTAACTCTACCAGTGAAAGGTTTTCCTGCACAGAGGAAAATGCCCACTCCTTACCATCCCTAGCTCAAGGTTGCCACCCCCGTAAGGTCACCTCGCTAGTCGGCAGACAGTGCCTTATTGAGTGTCACCTGAATCGCCACCACCTCCAAGCTCTATGGGACACAGGCTCTCAGGTATCGGTCATTGATGAACGATGGAAAGAGGAATCTCTCCCAAACGCAAGGCTGAGAGATGTTTCAGAAATCCTGGACTCACCTGCTGATCTAAGGTTGACTGCAGCAAATGGGACTGAAATGCCGTACCTGGGATGGATTGAAACAACTTTTCGGCTAGCCTCTGAAACTGACGAAACAAAGGAACTGATCATCCCAGTGCTGGTAATGAAAGGCTGTCACCTATCTCATCCCATTATAGGTTTCAATGTTATCGAGCACATCCTGACAATGACCGAAAAGACTAAACGATACAGTACAATAAGAACAGCTTTCCCAAGCCTCAAAAGAAACAAGGTGAGTGCTTTTATACAGGCTGTTAGCGCAGAACAGACAGATGAATACGCAGTGAAAACCAAGAAAGAGAAGGTTGCTATCCCAAAACACAGTAGCATTCAGATTGAGTGCCGCGTAGCTTCCCAGCCTTTCAAAGAGGACATGACAATGCTTTTCCAGCCAGACCTGAACCCGCAGTGGCCAGACGACCTTGAGTTCTTTGACACACTAGTCAGAGTCAGGAAAGGTGTTTTTCCAGTTCAGGCTTGATGTCTCTAACCCCACTGACCACGACATTGCCCTGCTAGGACGCACAATAATCGGTACAGTACAAACCATTATGACTGTGTTACCTGCCCAAGTCTTTGAAAAAACTGTCACCCCAGCCACAGTGAATCACACCAGCGTTCGAACCCCATGTACTGCTACTGAACAGTGGGATCCACCAGTAGGTTTAACTCACCTAACCGAAGAGCAGAGAGAGGTTGTTAGGCAAATGCTTAGAGAAGAGTGTCACTCCTTCTCCAGATCAGACAATGACATTGGCTGCATTGAACGATTGAAAATGACTATTTCTTTAAAGGACTCTGAACCAGTCAAGCGCACATACATGTCAGTGCCCAGGCCACTGTATCAGGAGATGAAGGGTTACCTTTATGACCTCATAGCCCAGGGCTGGGTTAGGAAGTCAAACTCTTCATATTCTTCACCTGTCGTGTGCGTTCGTAAGAAGGATGGGACCCTCCGGTTGTGCATAGATTACAGAGACCTGAACAGAAAGACACATCCCGACCGCCAGCCCATCCCTCGGGTCCAAGACATCATGGACAGTTTAGGTGGTAATTCCTGGTTCTCCCTCTTAGATCAGGGAAAAGCTTATCACCAGGGGTTCATCTCTGAAGAAAGCAGACCACTGACAGCATTTGTGACCCCGTGGGGACTCTATGAGTGGATACGGATGCCATTCGGCCTCATGAACGCTCCTGCAGCTTTTCAGCGGTGTATGGAGGAGTGTTTGGAAGGGCTCCGGGATGACATTTGCATTCCTTATCTGGACGACACGCTTGTTTTCAGTAAAACTTTCGACAGCCATGTGAATGATGTGCGAAAAGTTTTGAGGCGTCTCAGAGAGTATGGCATTAAACTCAAACCAAGTAAGTGTGATCTCTTTAAACCCCAGGTCCGTTATTTGGGCAGAGTAGTGTCTGCAGAGGGCAGCCGAGTTGACCCAGCCGATTTTGAAGCAGTAAGAGCATTGAAAGAAATCAGACCAGGGACTGTGGGCCAGCTCAGACAAATGCTTGGTTTACTCACTTACTACAGACAGTACATCAAAGACTTTTCTAGGAGGGCCAGCTGCCTGTATGACCTCCTGAAAGCAGATTCAGAGAAATTACCTGACCACCCACGGAAAACAAAAACAAAGAAACTAAGTCATGTGGTGCCTTCAAACAAGCCAATCCTGTGGACTGACCAGCATCAACAGGCACTTGAACAGCTGATTGAGTGTTTGCTTCACCCACCAGTCTTAGGTTTCCCTGATTTCACTCAGCCATTTGTTGTACACACTGATGCGTCACACCAAGGCTTGGGAGCAGTTCTCTATCAGAAGCAAGATGGGAAGCTTAGGGTCATTGCTTATGGCTCTCGAACCTTAACAGCAGCTGAGAAGAACTATCACTACCACTCAGGCAAGCTAGAATTTCTAGCTCTAAAATGGGCAATCACTGATAAGTTCCATGATTATTTGTACTATGCACCGTCCTTCACTGTATACAGCGATAACCCGCTCAGCTACATTCTGTCTACTGCGAAACTGAACGCAACCACTTCCAGGTGGGTTTCAGAATTGGCTGATTTCCACTTTACAATAAAGTACAGGCCAGGCAGAGAGAACGGTGATGCAGATGCGTTGTCAAGGATGCCACTGGATGTAGAGTCACTGATGAGAGAATGTTCTGAGGAGCTTCCACCAGACACCATTGCTGCCACGATACAAGCAGTTGAGGTACAGAAAGAGGCTGTTGTACCTTGGTCACTTTCAGCTGCAGCTATGTCAGTGTCAGCTGAAGGTGAGACAACCACTGCAACAACCAGCTCGATCCCAAAAGATGGGATAAGAGAAGCACAAGAATCTGATCCGGTCATCCGTCCTGTGCTCAATTTCAAACTGTCTGGTTTCAAACCGCCAGTTAAAGAGCAAAAGGAATTCAGTCCAAAGACAAAATGCCTATTCAGAGAATGGGACAAATTGACAATAGACAGTAATGGCATTCTGTACAGAATCACTACAGCCCGCAAGCAGTTAGTTCTACCAGAGCAGTACAAAGGTAAAGTGATGGAAGAGTTGCACAATAACATGGGACACCAAGGTACAGACCGCACTGTATCACTAGTACGTGACCGCTTCTTCTGGCCATATATGCAATCTGACATCGAGCACTATGTGACTAAAACTTGTAGCTGTGTCAAGCAGAAAAAGCCAGCCCATGAAACAAGAGCTCCTCTGACAAACATTGTGACAACACAGCCATTTGAACTGGTATGTATAGACTTCCTTCATCTCGACAGATGCAAAGGGGGATATGAGTACATCCTCGTGATTGTTGATCATTTTACACGTTTCACTCAAGCCTACGCCATCACATCAAAGTCAGGTAAAACTGCTGCAAATTTCATCTTCAATGACTTTGCCCTGAAGTTTGGGTTCCCGTCCCGCATCCACCATGACCAAGGGGGAGAATTTGAAAATCAGTTGTTCCATCAGTTAAAGAAACTCAGTGGCATGGCGGGGTCCAGAACAACACCCTACCACCCGATGGGGAACGGTCAAGTGGAACGCATGAACAGAACATTGTTGCAAATGTTAAAGACACTAACTGAGACACAAAAGTCAAATTGGAAGGAGTCTCTGAACAAACTGGTTTATGCCTATAACTGCACCCGTTGCGAAGTGACTGGCTATTCACCATTTTATCTTCTGTTTGGGAGATCACCCAGGCTTCCAGTTGATATGCTCTTTGGATTGTGCACAGAGGCAGGTTCCAGTAACCATCGAGCCTACGTGGAGAACTGGAAACGAGGGATGGAAGAAGCATACGCCATTGCAAATGAAAATGCTCAGAAAGCTGCTGAAAGAAGTAAGAAGTACTATGACGCTAAAGTTAGGAGTTCAGTGCTACAGCCTGGCGAGCGAGTTCTGATTAAAAACCTGACACCAAGAGGAGGACCAGGCAAACTCCGTAACTATTGGGAAGATACAATTCACACAGTAGTGAGACAAATGGGTTCAGATCTGACGATTTATGAATTGAGACCAGAAAAGGGTAGGGGACGCTCCAGGGTCCTGCACAGAAACCTGCTCATGTCCTGTGACCACTTACCTTTTGAGACACAACCAGAAATGACCAAAGATGACAAAAGTCAGAAAAAAAGGAGACATCAGCCTGCATCACATCCTCTAGATTCTGATGACAGCGGGGATGAATATGACCTTCATCATGAGCCGCTACAGGTTCCCACATCTCCTACAGTACCTGAGGAGAGGAATGCTGAACCAGCGAGAGAGTGGGAACACAGGCCCCCACCAGTGAAACAGACAGTTGCGGTGACAGTCTCTGATACGCTACCAGCACAGCCTCTTGTTGAAAAGCGGCTGGAGGAGACAACAACAGTTCAAGACCTGCCTGCTGAGGAGATGAACTTGCCTGCTGAAAATTTGCCTGATGATCGTCCACCAAGTGCCTTTCCTTCATTAACTGATGCTGCTGAACCTGAGGAACCAGCCTACCAGCTGCCACAAAGAGAGAGACACCCTCCAAGACGTATCACCTATGATCAGCTTGGTATCCCTTCCTGCTACAGTATACAGCCACAGTTGTTTCCTGTCTACTCTGCACCAGGACTGGTTCCATGGCTGCCATCACTACAGCAATGTTACTTTCAGCCACCTTACATGTATGGGCTTCAGCAACAGAGTTGACATGTTTGACCATGGACTACTGACTTGATTTCACAGACTGTCACAAGAGACAATTTGCAGACTATGCATTTAGATCATTAGAATTGATGGACTGTTGATCAATAGTATGAGAAAGGACTGTTTATTATACAGCTGGTCAACAGATATGGACTGTGAATAACTTGTTAGTTATATTTGAACTGTGACCCTTGACCTCTGCTCAAGTACTACCTTACAGAAGAGGATTTTTTAGGTCCAGTGCATACAGACTGTTGAAGAAGACAATGTTGGGACAACATTTATTTTGTCGGGGAGAGTGTGACAGGTTAAAGGAAATACTAATAGCCTGTTATACATTAAAAAGTATTAGTAAGTTCATAGTATGTGAGGATCTTAAAACATCTAAGGTTAAGAAGATCATGCATTCAGTATTAGTTGATAGATTGATAACATTTATATAATTGTGTTAAAATCCGTCAAGCATACAAAGGGTACGAATTGTGAGAGGAATGTGTAAACGTTATGTTGATTACTTTATGTTGTCGTGGGTAAAAGTGTTAATCTGTGATCTACTAAATGCTCTTAATCTATGAGCCTGAGATCGATTGCTCTGGTCTCCACTCAAGTTCACGGAGAATTCGCGGTCTTTTTCTCATTGCACTAAAAGTTCAATGAGTAAACATTCCGTATCACAATTGTGATTCTTTCCCCCCTTGTTCAGGTACGTTATTGATGATTAAAACGAGTAATTTAAATGTAATAACTTGCTAACATGTCAAGAGTGTTTAAGGTGTGTCTTAGTAACATATTGAGGAAGTTAAGTTTGCAGAGTAATATGAGCCGTGCTCGGTTGCAGCTAGCTTCGTACTGCTACGTAGCTGCCATTTTATGTCGATTGTGAATGAACAGGTGCGTTGTTAATAATATATTTTGCGGTGTTATTTGTGTAATGGTTTTTCAAACACTTTATTGCCTGTTGATAAATTGAGTTATGGTTTACTGAGTTAAAGCTTATATTATTATATTGAAAATAGTATTTGTTTCAGTGATGTACAGTGTATACTGTTGTGACTTGAATAAGCCTTGTACCCTACAAAACTATCTATTTCCTGTAGATCTGTTATTCTGTAAAATGTGTTACTTATGTAAAATGATTGCACTAAAAGTTCAATGAGTAAACATTCCGTATCACAATTGTGATTCTTTCCCCCCTTGTTCAGGGGTGTAACATTAAGACCCCGAAGTATTCCGGTAAGGCGGATTGGGAAGCTTTTCATGCTCAGTTTGAACTGTTAGCTCATTTTAGGGGGTGGTCGGATGAAGAAAGGGCACTGCAGTTGGCTTTATGCCTCACGGATGAAGCTCTGGCCTGTTTGATATTGATTAGCCCCGAGGACAGACGTGATTATTGTGCTTTAGTGGAAACACTGAGGAGGCGCTATGGACAGTGTGTACAGCCCGGGCTACTGCGCTCCGAACTGAGTAATAGACGCAGGCAGCCTGGAGAGCCTCTACGGGTGCTAGCTAATGACATTGAGAGCCTCTCTCGGCGGGCATATGCTCACATGCCCCCCTCCGTGCAGAGCGAGCTAGCACGGGACCAGTTCATACAGGCGCTCTCTCCTACGGAGCTGCGCATACAGACCCAGTTGGCTCATCCTGAGTCATTGCAGGTAGCCTTGGAGATGGCTTTGGAGAGGGAGCTGGTGTGGGCAGGGGCTTCAGCTGGGGCTTTGGTGGGGGTGCAGGGAGATAGACCCTCTGTGCGAGCTGGGGGGCAGAGCAGCCCGGAGCCGGAAAAGCCTGCATGGGTGGCTGAAATGACAGAACTCATTCGTGCTGTGTCGCTACAGGCGGCACGAAACACACGCCCTGGTCCCAGGGTCTGCTGGGGTTGTGGCCAGCCAGGCCATCTGCGCCGAGATTGCCCCATGTCCCCCAGAGCTCAGGGAAACGGCTCGGGGTCCGCATAGACCGGGTAGTGCGGACCCCTGGCTTTCTATCCCAACCACCATCTTCTTCAGGAGGAGCCCACCGGCGCAGACGAGGGCAAGCGGATGGAGCCTGTTGTTGTGGTGGGCCGGACCTGTGTTGGGGACTTTTGTCATGTCACTGTGGAGGGGGTGCCCTGCTCCGCCCTGGTGGACACTGGGTCCACAGTAACCCTGGTGAGGCCAGATATTGTGCCAGGTTGGACTCAGTGTGAGCCTACAACTGTGCAGCTCCGCACAGTCACAGGTGAGCTGGCACCCATGAAAGGGAAGGGAATAATGACTCTGACAGTAGGGGGCAGGACTGTGCGTCATCCTGTGTGGGTGGCGGCTGTGCAGGACCCTTGTATCCTGGGGTTGGACTTTCTTAGGAGCACAGGCTGCCAGTTAGACCTAAATAGGGGCACACTGAGCTTCCAGGGAGGGCCGGAGGTCACCATGGCCCCTAATGTCACATTCACTCAACCCAACAAACCCTTTACTCCAACAGTTAAAGCAGCAGAGACTCATGGCTGCCCCCCCTCCCCCACATCTGTGTGTGACTTTTCCCCAGCCCCCCTGTCACCTACGGCGTTGTTACATTCCCCCAGCTACCTCCACGACACAGCCCTCTGTGAGCCCGGGCCGCGCCCCCCCAGCCCAGCTACCCCAGATGGGAGGGGAGAGGACACTGTCTGCAGTGAGGGAGATATGGGGGAGGAACTGTGTTGGTCTTGACCCCGAGCAGCAGGAACGGTTGTGGCAGTTGCTGTTTGAATTGAGACACCTCTTCCTCACTTGCGCTGAGTGAGAAAGAGGTGGGTCAGACTCATCTGGTACAGCATGAGATCGACACAGGTGATGCTCGACCTATCAAGATGCGTTCCCGCTGGCACGCCAGGAGGCGGCAGACAAGGCTGTGTTGGAGATGCAGCGGGCAGACTTCATTGAGCCCTCAGACAGCCCCTGGGCGGCGCCAGTCGTCATGGTTCCGAAGAAGGGGGGCAAGCTGAGGTTCTGTGCGGACTACAGGCGGCTGAATGAGGTAACCAGGAAGGACTCATACCACGTATCGATGAGTCGCTGGACCTGGATAGGGGGTCCTCCTGGTTCTCCTCACTAGACCTCCGCAGTGGCTACTGGCAGGTGCCCCTCTCCCCAGAGGCCAGAGCCAAAACTGCGTTCTCCACTAACAGAGGACACTGGCAGTTCAAGGTCCTGTGCTTTGGCCTGTGCAACGCTCCAGCTACTTTTGAGCGTTTGATGGACAGGGTGCAGGATGGCATCCCCCGACAGCAGTGTCTGGTATACCTCGATGACATCCTGGCTCATGGCAGCTCCTTCCAGTCAGCCCTGGGGGCGCTACGGTGTGTGCTGGAGAGGGTGGCTTCCGCAGGTCTGAAGCTCCACCCCGAGAAGTGCCACTTCATGAGGAGAGAGGTGTCCTTCTTGGGCCACCGAGTGGGGAAGGAGGGGGATCAGCACCATGGAGGACAAGGTAGGGGCTGTCAGAGACTGGCCCACCCCCACCGACCAGCGTCAGCTGAAGAGCTTCCTGGGCCTGGCCTCGTACTACAGGAGGTTTGTACGGGGCTTCTCAAGCGTTGCTGCTCCACTGAACCGCCTGCTGCCGAAGGACAAGGCTTTCACTTGGACAGTGGAGTGTGAGGAGGCGTTCAACACCCTCAAACGTGCACTGATCGAGGCCCCCGTGCTCGCCCCCCCCCTGACCTCACATTGCTCGCGTCTGTGTCCAGGATAAAGGGCAATGTGGGCATGGGTGGGGTGCTGGCCCAGGTGGGGCCAGAGGGGGAGAGAGTGGTGGCGTACTTCAGCAAAACATTTGACAAACATGAGCGCCGCTACTGTGTCACCCGGCGGGAGCTCTTGGCCGTTGTGGCTTCCGTCAAACACTTCAAGTACTACCTGGGTGGTCTGCCCTTTACTGTAAGGACTGACCAATCTGCTCTCCAGTGGCTCATGTCTTTCAGAGAGCCAGAGGGGCAGGTGGCACGCTGGTTGGAGGAGCTTCAGCCGAATGACTTCACGGTGGTGCACAGGGCAGGGGCACGCCACTCCAACGCTGACGCCATGTCCCGTCGGCCCTGTACTGCAGACGGCTGCCGCCACTGTGAACGGAGAGATTGTGCAGAGGGGGTCTGTGCCACAGTGTGTCGGGCGAGCGGACCTGTGAGCTGCAGACTGTCGACGTGGCTGAATGGGGGCAGCAGCAGGGACGGGACACAGACCTACAGCCAGTGCTACAGTGGGTAGAGGCGCAGGTGAGGCCACCATGGGAAGAGGTGACAGCGCTCTCACTCGCGACCAAAGGGTTGTGGTCAAAGTTTGAGCGACTGCGGCTGGCTGATGGCGTGTTACAGCGGGCATGGAAGGAGTCAGCTACGGGGGAGGAGAGGTGGCAGGTGGTGGTCCCAAAAGCATTGCGGGAGGCTGTGCTCCAGAGTACTCATGGGGGGGTGGGGACTGGACACTTTGGGGTCACAAAAACACTGCGCCGCCTCCGTCAGGGCTTTTACTGGGGGCAGCACAAGAGGGATGTGGAAGACTTTTGCCGCCGCTGTGACAACTGCACAGCGAGAAAGGGCCCCCCAGGCCGCTCTCATGCTCAGCTTCAACAGTTCCCAGTGGGGGCTCCCATGGAGAGGGTGGGAGTGGATGTAGTTGGGCCGTTCCCCACCACAGACAGTGGAAACCGCTGGGTGCTCACGGCCATGGACTATTTCACAAAATGGCCCGAGGCCTATGCTCTGCCTGACCAGGAGGCAGAGACCATCGTCGACGCCCTGACAGCGGGGATGTTCAGCAGGTTTGGAGCTGCAGAGTCCATCCACAGCGACCAAGGCAGAAACTGAGTCCCGTGTGTTCGCCACCATGTGTGAGAGGCTGGGTATGCACAAGACCCGCACTACTCCTCTCCATCCTCAAAGTGATGGCCTTGTGGAGCGCTTCAACAAAACGCTTGGACAGCAGCTGGCCATCGTCTCTTCCAAACACCAGCGTGACTGGGACAAGCACCTGCCTATGGTCCTCATGGCATGCCGCTCCGCTGTCCAAGACTCCACCTCCTGCACGCCTGCCCTCCTCATGCTGGGGAGAGAGATCCGTACCCCTGCGGAGATGGCGTTTGGTCGGCCCCTGGATAGCCCTCATGTTCCCCCGGGGCCGGAGTATGCCCGGAGACTCCAGGACCGCCTGGAGACAGCCCACACCTTCGCCAGAGAGCAGCTGCTGAATGCAGGTGTGAGGCAGAAGAGGAACTATGACGTGCACACCCGGGGAAGGCACTTTGTGGCTGGGGAGCTGGTCTGGGTCTACAGCCCGCTAAGGAAAAAAGGCAGATGCCCCAAGTTGGACAGTCACTGGGTGGGACCCTGCAGTGTCCAGGAGAGGGTAGGGGAGGTTGTTTACCAGGTGCAGCTTCCTCCCAGGGGGAGAAAGGTGACACTGCACCGGGACAGGTTAGCCCCATATAGAGGGGCCTCTTCTCCCCAAACCCCAGGAACCCCCACAATTCCCCTCTCTGGCAATGACATTCTCCAGGCACCCACCCCCAGGTGCCGCAGACAAGGCTCCAGACAGCCCACTCCCCCTGTGTCACCGCGTGGTTCCCCAGAGCCACGGACTGTATTACCCGTTCCCGCTTCCTTGTCCCCCATGTCCTTGCCTTCATCCCCTGGTTCCCAGAGGGGCACTCTGCGACCATCACGGCCACGCAGGCAAAGGAGACCTCCGGGTCGCTTCAGAGACTTTGTTTGTTCCCTCGGGGACGAGGGACTTTGTGGTGGGGGGGGCTGTGTAGCGACCCGCACAGACAGCTGTGTGTTATGTGTTAGGCTAGTAGATGGTTGTGTTGTACCTACCAGTACCCAGTGTTCGCGGGGTCCGACATGTCAATCAACCTGCTATCTGCCAATCACGGGAATGCCTGGAATGTTCTGATGCCGGGCATCCTGGCGGCGTGGAGGGGGGTTGTCCAGGGGGATGGAGCATTGGAAGTTAAGACCAGGTTTAGCCTTTGTTCTCTCTCTTTTACGTCTGGGCTTCACAAGAGAAGGTCACGATTGGCTTGTGGGTTATCTTTCATTTATTTGGCGTGGGTTACGGCCAAACAGTAGCCTGTGTAAAGTTGGTTTAATAAACCGTCCATTCGTAAACTCAATCCTCTGTCTGGACAGTTGTTCTTTTATGATCTAGTCAGGTCATTACATTATGTTAAGATTGATTGCTTTTTATAAGTTTAATGCTAGCTAGCAACTTATTTTGGCTTCTTGCTGCCCTCGCGTAACAGGTAGTCAGCCTGCCACGCAGGCTCCTCGTGGAGTGCAATGTAAGGCAGGTGGCTAGAGCGTTGGACTAGTAACCGGAAGGTTGCAAAAACTAATCCCCGAGCTGACAAGGTACAAATCTGTCGTTCTGCCCCTGAACAAGGCAGTTAACCCACCGTTCCTAGGCCGTCATTAAAAATAAGAATCTGTTCTTAACTGACTTGCCTAGTTTTTTTTTTTTTTTTTTTTTTTAGGGGTGGATCAGCTTAATATTGCGGAAAGAATGTTGCTTCCAATGTAATTGTCTGCATCATTTCCAATCCCCCATATTTTTTGGGGTAAATATATATATCCATACACGCATGCATACATATACACATATATACATACACATACCTATATAGACATACATACTTTTTTAAAGAATATACCTTTATTATTATTCCCCGCAACCCTACCACCGCTCCCCCAATTGGAGTAAACTAATAAACACTTCTGCTTTTACCTTCAATTTATACATCTTATACCTATTTTACAGACACAGTCTACTTTATAATAGTTCTCTCTTGTTTGTTCTTAGTCCTTCCTCTATTTCTGTTGTCCATCCAATTTTATTTCCACTTGTAACTGTGCTATTTCACAAAAGCTCCGCACCTATACACATTTCACAGATCCCGTATGCCCTACATTGTTTATCTTGTTATTAGTCCCACCCTTCAGTTCCACTCAACCCTTCCCATCTATCTTCCAACATCATCCATTTCGGATTTTTATTTGCCATATATTTTTCAACTGTGCTGTGATGCTTCACAAAAGATTTGAACCTTCCTATTCTCATAGCTTCTACAGATTGTAAATTAAAAATAAACATTTTTGCTAAAATAATTATTATATTATTGATTGATTGACTATGGCTTTTCAAATCCCCCAGTATTGCTATCTGTAGCGTTAGTTCTAGGCAAATGTTGCAATTCTTCAGCCATTCCTGGACCTGTGACCAAAAACGAGCTACATATGGACAATACCAAAATAAATGATCTAATGACTCTGCCTCCTCACAACAGAATCTGCAGAGCTGGGAAGATTGTATACCCCATATATATAACATTCTATTAGTTGCAAGAATTTTGTACAGTAATTTAAATTGAAAAATTCGAAGTTTTGAATCCGGCGTTGTTTTGCGTATCAATTCATAAACCATGTGCCATGGAATGGGTACATCGAAAATCTCTTCCCAACTATTTTGCAATTTATATGGCACAGCTGTCAGTTTTTTGGTCCTTAAATGAAATTGGTATATGTTTTTATTTATCACACTTTTCTTTAACCATTTATGTTCTTTAATACAGGGCCGACATACAAGTTCCTTACTTTTTTCCCCTTCTACTTGCCTCTTCCATTTTTGTGGTAATGCTGCAATTAATTGGTTGTAATTTTGGGTAGAGCAGACATTTCCATATGTCTGTGTTAGCTGCATGTGTGACATAACTCCACCAGTCCTATTTATGATATCATTCACAAAAATTATACCTTTTTTAAACATTTCTTCGATAAATACAGTTTTTTTATCAATTACTATATTTGAATTTAACCACAATATTTGTTGTACTATTTGTTCCGTCCTTTCAGGTGGATTAAACTGAAATTGCAACCAACTTTCTAAGGCTTGTTTAAAAAATAAGGATATTTTGGAGATTATTTCCTTTTCAAACAACCGAAAGTGAGCAGGTGTAATCTGAATAAAGGGAAAAAGGCCCTTCTTGAACATAGGATGAGACATTCGTACCAATTTACTAGAGAACCAGTTTGGATTTAAGTATAACTTTTGTATGACTGATGCCTTTAGTGAGAGGTCTAATGCTTTAATATTTAATAATTTCTGCCCTCCGAATTCATATTCGTTATATAAATAGGCCCTTTTAATTTTATCTGGCTTGCCGTTCCAAATAAAATGGAATATTTTTTGTTCATATAATTTAAAAAGCAGGTCACTAGGTGTAGGCAAAACCATAAGCAAATAGGTAAACTGTGATATGACTAAAGAGTTAATCAGGGTGATTTTTCCACAAATAGACAAGTATTTTCCTTTCCATGGTAGCAAGATCTTATCTATTTTTGCTAACTTTCTATAAAAATTTATTGGAGTGAGATCATTTCTTTCTTTTGGGATTTTTATACCGAGTATGTCCACATCTCCGTCAGACCATTTAATTGGTAAACTACATGGCAATATAAAATGTGTATTTTTTAGTGATCCAATACGTAATATGGTACATTTATCATAATTTGGTTTTAATCCAGAGAGGATAGCAAAGGTATCTAGATCCTCTATGAGGCCGTGGAGCGACTCTAGTTGTGGTTTTAAAAGAAAACATGAATCATCAGCGTACAATGACACCTTGGTTTTTAAGCCACGGATTTCTAATCCATTAATATTAATGTTTGATCTAATTTTAACAGCTAACATTTCGATGGCAATAATAAATAGATATGCCGATAGTGGACAACCTTGTTTTACTCCTCTAGATAGTTTAAAATTTTCTGAGATGTAGCCATTATTTACTATTTTACACCTAGGGTTACTATACATAATTTTAACCCATTTTATAAGAGATTCCCCAAAATTGAAATATTCTAGGCATTTATATATAAACTCCAGTCGTACTTTATCAAAAGCCTTTTCAAAATCAGCTATGAAAACCAGACCTGGTGTCCCCGATATTTCATAGTGTTCTATTGTTTCCAGTACTTGCCTTATATTATCTCCAATGTATCGTCCATGTAAAAAACCTGTCTGATTAGGATGAATAATATCTGACAACTTTTTTTATTCTATGCGCCAAGCATTTTGCTAGGATTTTTGCATCACAACACTGAAGTGTAAGAGGTCTCCAATTTTTTAATTGGACTGGATCTTTATATATACCACTTGGGTCCTGTTTCAGTAATAACGATATCAGACCTTCTTGTTGCGTGTCTGATAATCTACCATTTATATAGGAGTGGTTAAAACAAGCTAATAATGGTCCTTTGAGTATATCAAAAAAAGTTTTGTATACTTCCACTGGTATGCCATCCAGCCCTGGAGTTTTCCCATCCTTAAAGGCCCCAATTGCATCAAGCAGTTCCTCCTCTGTAATTGGGCCTTCACATGAGTCTTTCTGTACAGATGTTAATTTTACATTATTAATAGGGAAAAAATCCATACAATTACTTTCAGTTAGTGGAGATGGAGGAGCCTGAAACGAAAACATATTCTTAAAGTACTTTACTTCCTCTTTCAAAATATCATTTGGTGAATCATGCGTGACTCCATCATTTGTAACAAGTTTTAATACATTTTTTTTGGTAGCATTTCTATATTGAAGATTGAAAAAGAATTTGGTGCATTTTTCCCCATATTCCATCCAGTTCGCTTTATTTTTATAATATATTACACTGGATCTTTCTTGAATAAGTTCCTCCATTTCTTTTTGTTTTTCCTCTAACTTATTCTGTGCCTCTATGGTACCGTTTTTATTGCTATCTAACTGTACTGTTAGTCCTTCAATTTCCTTTGTTAATATGGACTCTTTTGATCTAAATTCCCTTTGTTTTATAGATGAGTACTGAATTGCATGGCCTCTAAAGGCACACTTAAAAGTGTCCCATACAATAAGGGGATCTGCTGTACCTATGTTATGTCTGAAAAAGTCAGTTATAAAATCTTCTGTCCTAGTTCTAAACAATTTATCATCTAGTAGACTTTGATTAAATTTCCAATATCCTCGCCCACGTGGAAATTCTGTAAGAGAAATATATATGCCAATTATGTGATGATCCGACCGCATTCTGTCCCCTATCAACACTTTTTTAACTTTTGGTGCCAGAGAGAATGGTATAAGAAAGTAGTCAAGACGACTAGCTTGATTCAGCCTCCGCCATGTATATCTCACTAAATCAGGGTATTTAAGTCTCCATATATCCACTAATTCCAATATATCCATGACATTCATGATTTCCTTAAGTGCCTGAGGGTGATAGTTTGTAGTGTGATTTCCTTTCCGGTCCATAGAGGTATTTAAGACCGTATTAAAATCTCCCACTATAATAATAGAGTCTAGTGTTGCTTGTAGAGTTGATAAATTCTTATATATATTTTCAAAGAAGCTTGGATCATCATTATTCGGACCGTATAGGTTAACAAGCCATATTTGTTTATTGTCCAATAACATATTTAAAATAATCCATCTACCTTGAGGATCTGTTTGGACAATTTGCACATTTGGATCAAAATTATTGTTAATTAAAACCATCACCCCTTTTGAATTTCTTTGCCCATGGGAGAAATATATTTTGCCCCCCCAGTTCTTTTTCCACAAAACTTCATCTAAAATTGTTGAATGGGTTTCCTGTAAACAATAGATATTATAATCCTTCTCTTTTAGCCAGGTAAATACTGATCGTCTTTTCTTATTATCTGCTAAGCCATTACAATTGTAACTGGCTATACTTATTTCACCACTTACCATAATGAGACACACCTTTCATTCTTTTAATCAGAATATATTTTTGTAAACGTACTATTAAAAAGTAACATAATGATTGAGTGTCTATATAGTTGTACCATGATATTTGCATTTCTACTAAGTAAACCTCCAATTGGTCCCTACTATTCCACCCGCTAAAAGGCCTCATCTCGAGATGGCTTGTCATCCCAATGCCCGGCAGACCACCCTCGACCCCCTGTATCCCATAGCCCTGAACCGACTGGGATCCATTCTTTGAAAAGAGCATACAGTGCCATTTACCGAATTGAAGTAGATCAATTGCCATATGCATTTCCATTGCCCTCACCTCGATTTGTATTATATATATCTGTGGATCATCCTCTATTGTCCCTAACATCTTTTACTTCTTCCTTCGCAACAGTTGTGGGATACACACATACACCCACACACACTCAGCCCTTACCCCCACACAACCATAAGCTCACTTTCTCAACAATTGCACCATCCCAGAGCCCAACTCAAGATGGGTCATGATTTACAAATGCACTTGCAGTTGCAGCTACATGAGAAGGCCTGCAAGACCGCACAAAAAAATGAGCAAAAATTGAGAGATTTATTTACCATTGTCACATCCTAGATAATGGAGGTCAAATGTACACCTTATTCCTGAAACACCCACAATACGGCCACCCGTCATGACCATGTCCCCACGCATCTCCATGCAGTCCGACTTTGATTTTGTGCCGCCAGGGCCACAATAATATACCCCCTCTCTGAATGTCCGAGTGTGACCCCCTCCCCATGGGTTACTGCAGCTAGTGTTGCCAGCACTGCCACTGCCTGGGTGGGGGCACCCCACCGGAATCCCCACCGGCTAGGTACAAGGTCGTCAAGGTTCTCATTAGCAGCTTTGAGAATTTCCTTGTATATTATGCTCTCCCTTTAGGGGGCTTTGGCTTTGCAGGACCAACCCTGCCAAGCAGGCTCAGAATCTTGAGGGGGCAGTGCTGCTCTTGGTCTCTGACCTCATTTTAGCTGCATACAGAGACCGCTTACAGCGAGCACATAAAACAGTTAGGGACTTCTCCTTAGTATCTGGGTCATTCAGGTGGGTGTCTAGGGTATAGTGCCATGGACCGAAACTGACTTGCCTAGTTAATAAAGATGTTAAAAAAAAATAACATCTGCAAATCGGTGTCCAAAAATACCGATTACCGATTGTTATGAATCAGTCGACCTCTATTGGAAACAACAGGATGTTGTCTATCAAAGGTTTACAGTAGAAACATCTTTGACAGTGCTACTCAGTTACTCATTTTTAGGATGTGGTTGACACTGGAACACATTTACCCTGACCCCCCCCCACTCCCAATATGCAACACAAAGTTACGCTCTTGGTTGTTGTTTTTTACTGGGCACAGGGGATGGTAGTGTGTTTTCTTCCCTGGTTTACATTTGCTTTTTTGAAGGTTTTACTATGTCATTTCTTCCATCCAAGCCAAGTTTCCTCATCTGCTTGCATGCACCTACCTTATCAAGGTGTTTTGTTACTTCCCTTATGCACTTTTCTACACACTTACTATACCACAGGCCAATATAGTCTGTCTATCCTGCCCTATCCACCATTCATAGTGACAATAGTAGTAGGTGGACTGTTTGTGCAGATCTGTAATAGGCTAACTAGCAATCATACCACACAAAATCATTCAAAGCGGCACCAATTTTCAATATCAATCCACAAGACCATAGAGGAATAGCTGATAAGCAGCGGAGAGTCAGGTGCATATGAAAGAACAGTGAAGACATGAGACACGCAGCTCAAAGCTCCCCTATTGATCCTGTTTAGGGAAAATACAATTATCCTCACTGACTCCCTAAAAACACGGCACTTCGCCGGAAGTTGTTTTCGTAGCAGGTTAGGGTTAGCCTAAATGCTTTCCTATCTCTTTTACTTAACTTAATCTAATTCTCCTAACGTGCTACCTTAATTATCCTAACCTGCCTAGACTAGCCTGCAACACCACAATGCAATGAATAATTGTTTTCTGAGTACAAAATTCTACTCTAAGCTGTAAACTGCAGTGCAAATGTCATTTGAGTAAATGGCGCAAAAGTCCTGTTTCATTCCATTTGGATCAGTTTTGGGTCTACTCTCGACAGTTTATAAGTATTTAGTATTTATTGTTAGGATCCCCAATAGCGATGGAACCCTAACCTGCAACGGCAGCAGCAGCTTTTCCTGGGGTCCAAACGGGATTAAAACAATTACATCATAATAAAACAGCCTACATCAAAAATAAAACAATACATCATACACTACATTATTACATTACTCCATTACAAATGTACAATATCAAATCTCCAATACTACAATGTGTTTGTGTGTAGAGTGCGTGTTATAGAATGTACAGTGCCTTTGGAAAGTATTCAGACCATATGAATTTGTACACATTTTGTTACGTTACAGCCTTATTCTAAAATGGATATATATAAAGAAAAATCCTCAGCAATCTTCATACAATGGCCCATAATGACAAAGTGAAAACAGGTCTTTATAAATGTTTGTAAATTTATAACAATTTTTAAATGGATGCATTATTTACATAAGTATTCAGACCCTTTGCTATGAGACTTGAAATTGAGCTCAGGTGCATCTTGTTTCCATTGATCTTCCTTGATGTTTCTTCAACTTGATTTGGAGTCCACCTGTGGTAAATTCAATTGATTGGACATGATTTGGAAAGGCACACACCTGTCTATATAAGGTCCCACAGTTGACAGTGCATGTCAGAGCAAAAACCAAGCAATGAGGTCGAAGGAATTGTCCGTAGAGCTCCGAGACAGGATTGTGTCAAGGCACAGATCTGGGAAAGGGTAGCAAAACATTTCTGTAGAATTGAAGGTCCCCAAGAACACAGTGGCCTCCATTATTCTTAAATGGAAGAAGTTTGTAACCACCAAGACTTCCTAGAGCTGGCCGCCCAGCCAAACTGAACAATCGGTGAAGGGCCTTGGTCAGGGAGGTGATCAAGAACCCGATGGTCACTCTGACAGAGCTCTAAAGTTCCTCTGTGGAGATGGGAGAACCTTCCAGAAAGACAACCATCTCCACAGCACTCCACCAATCAGGCCTTCATGGTAGAGTGGCCAGGTGGAAGCCACTCAGTAAAAGGCACATAACAGCCCGCTTGGAGTTTGCCAAAAGGCACCTAAAGGACTCTGACCATGAGAAACAAGATTCTCTGGTCTGATGAAACCAAGATTGAACTCTTTGGCCTGAATGCCAAGCGTCACATCTGGAGGAAACCTGGCACCATCCCTACGGTGAAGCATGGTGGTGGCAGAATCATGCTGTGGGGATGTTTTTCAGTGGCCGGGACTGGGAGAGTAGTCAGGATCGAGGGAAAGATGAACAGAGCAAAGTACAGAGATCCTTGATGAAAACCTGCTCCAGAGCACTCAGACTGGGGCAAAAGTTCACCTTCCAACAGGACAACGACCCTAAGCACACAGCCAAGACAATGCAGGAGTGGCTTCGGGACAAGTCTCTGAATGTCCTTGAGTAGCCCAGCCAGAGCCCGGACTTGAACCCGATCGAACATCTCTGGAGAAACCTGAAAATAGCTGTGCAGCAACGCTCCCCATCCAACTGGATAGAGCTTGAGAAGATCTGCAGAAAAGAATGAGAGAAACTCCCCAAATACAGGTGTGCTAAGCTTGTAGCGTCACCCAAGTAGACAGCGATTATGTAATCGGTGCCAAAGGTGCTTCAACAAAGTACTGAGTAAATTTGATATTTCCGTTTTTATTTTACCACAACAATGTTGCTTTGTCATTTATGGGGTATTGTTTGTAGATGGATGAGGAGGAAAAAAACATTTAATACATTTTAGAATAATGCTTTAACTTAACAAAATGTTGGACAAGTCAAGGGGTCTGAATACTTTGAAGGCACTATGTGTGTATGTGTGCGTGTCTCTTCACAGTTTGCGTTGTGCCATTTAGGTGTTGGTTTATAGATTTTTTTTTAAAAATCAGATTTTACTGCTTGTGTAAAGGACGTCATGCTGCTTGCATAGCGAGTACCACTTCCTCCCGATTCAGCCCATACCTGGGACGAACTTGGGACCTCTCCCTTGCTAGCACACGACCACCCTCCTGAAGCTTCTTACCAGTCGGTGCCACACGAAAAGCTAGCAAGTGGGGACACTTCAGGCTGAGGAGTAAGTTTCACACATCCCCATGTGCAACACTCACTTGATGTGGAAGAGAGTTTCATGTAGTCATGGCTCTATGTTGTACTGTGAGTTTCCCAGAGTCCGTTCTGGACTTGGACTGTGAAGAGACCCCTGGTGGCAGTGTGTATGGGTCTGAGCTGTGTGTAAACTGTTTGAACAGACAGTTCGTTGCTTTCAATACGGCTCACAATGTATAATTTAATCTACTATATACCATCAAACAAAATACCGAAAACCATTTTTTTCACAAAATATACACTACCGTTCAAAAGTTGAGTCACTTAGAAATGTCCTTGTTATTGAAAGAAAAGTAAAACATTTTGTCCATTAAAAAAAAAAAAAAAAAAAACATCAAATTGATAAGAAATACAGTGTAGACATTGTTAATGTTGTAAATGACTATTGTAGCTGAAAACGTCAGATTTTTTTAAAATGGAATATCTACATAGGCGTACAGAGGCCCATTATCAGCAAGCATCACTCTTGTGTTCCAATGGCACGTTGTGTTAGCTTTTTCAAAAGATTTTAAAAAAGGCTAACATACACTTACAGTATGTGACAGATGAGATCAATAATACATTATATATTTTGTCTCTTTCCTATTCAATGCATTTAAAAAGTATTATTGTTATGTAATGCATGTGCACTTGAAATTTGGCAATAGAATCAATGACCAGAAAAGTACGTATTTTCATTGTCTGTAAATTACATCTTTAACTTTCATTCATAATCGAAAATTAACCTGATTACAACATCCGGAAAATAATTATTTTCAATGTCGGGAAAATGCATATCTTCACCTTTTCATTCAGAACCTAAAATAAACGTCACTTCAACGTCTGGAAAATACCTATTCTAGATGTCTTTTCAACATAATTTTGCTTACTGTGATGTCCCTTAATCTGGGGTTTGGGGGCATGACCCAATAATCTATTTTCTAATTATGTCACCTATGCAATAATGTTGTATGTAGAGGTGCCTAGGGACAAACTCAATCAAAACCTGTATCAAGGGCTCAAACATGGGGAAATCCCTAATTAACCACTGCCCTCTATAATATGTGGATAGTATTGGACAGGGGAAACATTTACCTTGTTCGTCTATCAGACAACATAGTGGACGTGGAGCATTGATCCAGGATACTCTCATATCTCGCTAAGTGCATAGGGGTAGGCATCCTAGGCTTTCCATAACAATATTTATGAGCATCAATTCCTACCTCGCGTAGGTGCCATTGGTAGGCATTTCCACATTTGGGAAAAAGTCCGTCCTCCACCCTCTCCTTCGTAACCCGGAAACTGATAAGTGGTCAAGGAATGTTAATTTGTTAGTAGAACAGAAGAGTATTCTCCCCTCCTCGATATCCACATTTCATCAAGGACAATCGTGTGTATCCTATTCTACCAGAGTCCTTCACGGAAATGTTGAAATTGGCCACACCCCCTTTGATTCAGCTTCTGTTTTGTCAGAGGGAAAAAAATCATGCACCCATTAAAACAATAAGCAGCATGATGTTTTTAATCTATAAAATATCTTGCACAACTAATTTTTACCACTTTACATATTTATTTTGGGAGTGGAAAGGAGTCTAATTTCATACAAGCGTATTTTCATCCACGGTCTCCCTCCTCGCCACCTCTCCTCAATTAACTTTGACCTATTTCAAAAGGAGGCAAGAGGAGAGAGGACGCAGGAGTTCAGCCAGTCCAATTGAGAAATGGCCCAGGGAATGGTTTAGGGGACCAGGACACTTTTCACACCATTTCCCCCAGTAGACTCTGCTATACATCATGGTGTGTGTACATTTCAGCGTGCAGAGTTGCAAAGAAAAAGCCATATCTCAGACTGGCCAATAAAAATAAAAGATTAAGATGGGCAAAAGAACACAGACCCTGGACAGAGGAACTCTGCCTAGAAGGCCAGTATCCCGGAGTCGCCTGTCACGATCGTCTTGATAAGAGAGAGAGGACCAAGGCGCAGCGTGTGAAAAATACATCTTCTTTAATGAAGGAAAAAACAACCACTTACAAAATGAACAAAACAAACGATCGTGAAGCTAAACAGAACTAAGTGCACAACTGCAACATAGAACATAGACATAGACAACACCCCACAAAAGCCTACTGCCTATGGCTGCCTTAAATATGGCTCCCAATCAGAGACAATGAATGACAGCTGTCTCTGATTGAGAACCAATCTAGGCAGCCATAGACATAACTAGACAACTCCACTCTACTCTGCCCCATAAACATACAACACCCCTAGACACTACAAAACACATACATTCCCCTTGTCACACCCTGACCTAACTAAAAAACATAAAGAAAACAAAGAATACTAAGGCCAGGGCGTGACATCGCCTCTTCACTGTTGATGTTGAGACTGGTGTTTTGCGGGTACTATTTAATGAAGCTGCCAGTTGAGGACTTGTGAGGTGTCTGTTTCTCAAATTAGACACTAATGTATGTGTCCTCCTGCTCAGTTGTGCACCGGGGCCTCCCTCTCCTCTTTCTATTCTGGTTAGAGCCTGTTTGCGCTGTTTTGTGAAGGGAGTAGTACACAGCGTTGTACGAGATCTTCAGTTTCTTTTGAAATTTCTCGCATGGAATAGCCTCCATTTTTCTCAGAACAAGAATAGACTGATGAGTTTCAGAAGAAAGGTCTTTGTTTCTGGCCATTTTGAGCCTGTAATCGAACGGACAAATGCTGATGATCCAGATACTCATCTGGTCTAAAGAAGGCCCATTTTATTGCTTCTTTAATCAGAACAACAGTTTCAGCTGTGCTAACATAATTGCGAAAGGGTTTTCTAATGATCAATTAGCTAATCCAAGTTTATCATTTTAAACTGGCAGTGATATTCAACCTACAGAATTAACCAACGGACCACTTCAACTACAAAAACATCCTCAGTAACAGAAAGAAACATTTGTTTCTTGCTCACTGTGATATGTTTTTGTTTATCTACCTTAGTTGAACGCACTGACTGTTATTCGCTCTGGATAAGAGCGTCTGCTGAATGAGTAAAATATAAATGTACTAAATAAAAATGCAATGCATGCTGGGTATTATTTTCATGCGCTCCGACCCAAACAAGTGCAAATTTGGTCGGTCTAGACCAAATTTGAACGAATCATAGACGTCTAGGCTATATTTCACAAGTTTGAACAGCACAGTACGGCACAGAGCAGAGTTTAATTCAGTACAGTTTAGTTCAGTAGAGTGCAGTAGGGTTTAGTTCAGTAGACTACATTAGAGTAAAGTAGGGTACAATACAGTGCATTATACTGTACTGAACAATACGTTATTGTACTTTACTGTATTGTACTATACTCTACTTTTCTTTATTGCACTTTACCCTGCTGTGCTCTACTGTATTGTGCTGTCCAAATGTGTGTCTGGACCAAATCTGAGCCAAACATAGACGTTTGGATTTGGTCCGGACTGGCCCAAAAATCTATGTCCGTGAACGTTGATATCAAAGCCGGTACAGACCGCACCAAAAAAAAAAAAGATGTCCGGACAGGACCAAAATAAGACGTTGGCGTCGGTCCATGCTCAGTGGGATGTTTCTGGAGGTGGAATTACTATACAGAAGTGCAACCAATGTATTTTATTCGGATATCCATTAGCTGTCACTGAAGCAGCAACTACTCTTTCTGGGGTCCACATAAAACATTACATAATGTAGAAAGAACATCAATAGACAGGAACAGCTCAAGGTCTCAACTACACAAATGTAAAATAACAATATAAGGAAAATAAAAGGTTCTAATGACAGTTACACACTTCAGTACATATGTTTGCGTAAGAGTTATTTAGATCAGGTAGGGGAGAGGCGTAGTGCTGTGAGGTTTATTAAAGCAAATGTAGCTATTTGCTTTAGTAATTTGAAGTGGAAGGGAGTTGCATGCGATCATGGTTCTATATATAATACTTTGCGTTGCCTTGAATTTGTTCTGGATTTGGGGACTGTGAAGAGACCCCGTGGAATATCTGGTGAGGTAAGTACAGTGCCTTCAGAAAGCTCTTGACTTTTTCCACATTTTGTTGTTACAGCCTGAATTTAAAATGGATTAAATTTAGTTTTTTTTTTTTGTCAATGACCTACACACAATACAACATGTCAACGTGGAATTGTTTTTCAAACTTTTTACAACTAAAATGAAAAGCTGAAATGTATTGAGTCAATAAGTATTCAACCCCTTTGTTATGGCAAGCCTAAATAAGTTCAGGAGTAAAAATGTGCTTAAGTCACATACGTTGTGTTTAACATTTTTGAATGACTACCTCATCTCTGTACCCCACATATACAATTATCTGTAAGGTCCCTCAGTTGAGCAGTGAATTTTAAACAGATTCAACTTCAATAAGAAGACATTGAATATCCCTTTGAACATGGTGAAGTTATTAATTACACTTTTGGATGGTGTATCAATATACCAAGTCACTACAAAGATCCAGGTGTCCTTCCTAACTCAGTTGCGAAAAAGGAAGGAAACCGCTCAGGGATTTCACAATGTGGTGAATGGTGACTAAAACAATTACAGAGTTTAATGGCTGTGATAGGAGAAACTTGAGGATGGATCAACAACATTGCAGTCCCTCCACAATACTAACCTAATTAACAAAGTGAATAGAAGGAAGCATGTACAGAATAAAAATATTCAAAAACTGCAAAGCAATAAAATTTATGTCCAGAATACAAAGTGTTATGTTTGAGGCAAATCCAACCCAACACTACCGAGTACCACTCTTCATATTTCCAAGCATAGTGGTGGCTGCATCATGTTATGGGTATCCTTGTAATTGTTAAGTCCTGGTAGTTTTTCAGGATTAAAAAAAGGAATGGAGCTAAGCACAGGGAAAATCTTAGAGGAAAACCTGGTTCAGTTGGCTTTCCACCAGACACTGTGAGAAAATTCCCCTTTCAGCAGGACAAAACACAAGGCCAAATCTACACTGAAGTTGCTTACCAAGAAGACAGTGAATGTTCCTGAGTGGCCGAGTTACAGACTTTATTTGAAAATTTACTTAAATCTATTGCAAGACCTGAAAATGATTGTCTAGCAATGATCAACAACCACATTGACAGAGCTTGAAGAATTGACAAGAATAATGGGCAAATGTTGCACAATCCAGGTGTGGAAAGCTTTTTGAGACTTACCCAGAAATACTCACAGCAGTAAACACAGCCAAAGGTGCTTCTACAAAGTATCGACTCAGGAGTGTGAATAGTTATGTAAATGAGATATTACTGTATTTAATTTACAACAAAAAATATTCAGGCTGTAACAACAAAATGTGGAATAAGTCAAGCCGTATGAATACTTCAAATCAAATTTTATTGATCACACACATGGTTAGTAGATGTTAATGCGAGTGTTGCGAAATGCTTGTACTTCCTGAAGACACTGTCATTCAGCCTAGCTGTCAGATATGTGTAAATTGATTATACAAACTATTGGAATTTTGAACACAATATTTCCACAAAAACAAGAATTGATTCAGTCAATCTCTCCTCTACTTTGCGCTGAGAGAGACTGACTACATTGAAGGGCAAGGCGTAACTCTGTTCTGGGCCAGCTGCAGCTTTTCTAGGTCCTTTGCAGCACTTGACCATATCACCGGGCAATAGCTATGATTAGATACAACTAGAGCTTACAGGACTTGTTTCATTGAGCAGCCATCACTAGCTCTCCCTCTCTCTACATCGGGTTTTACAATCCTATAATCTGCACAGGCCTACGTGCCGGAAATCTGGAATGTACCTTGTTACATCTGAGGAACCAGTGTGACATAATAATTTTATCTTCTACAATGTGTGTGACAATCAATCTGGAACACACCCTGCCTGGGATAGGTCTTTGCAGTGCTCAAAACATCAATGACTCTGAAAAGTTATAATATAGTCAAGACTATTGACACATAAAGATAGTATTTTCCCTCTCCTTCTAGACATGATCAAGAATACATGTGTTGATAATTTAAATTATTTACAAAACATCTTAAATCAAGCCTGAATAAACGAATTAACTTTGTCCAAAGGTTATTTTGGCATGTGTGACGTGCATGACCGATTTCAGTCTGTTCAGGAGTGATGATGTGGAAGATGGGTTTCCACTAGTTATCACAGCCACAAAGTAAAAATTGGCTATATATTTATTATATATATTTTTTTATTAGCTTTTTATGGTTAGGCATAAGGTTAGCAGTGTGGTTAGGTTAAAAATCCAAATTTTAACAAGATAAATTGTAGAAATAGGCTGGATTTATGACACTGTGGCTGTTGTTACTAGTGACGACCGAATAGATGTGCAATGTCATAAGACCGTGAACTGTGTAATTGCAGACCACAATTGGGGGCTTTTTTCTGATATCGGCGTTTCTTGATGTCAAGTTACACCCATTGATGCTCGCCATTGGTCCATGGCCGTTTCTTTCGCGTTGGGCGGACAACAGTTGTTGACAACTGTAGCTAAGCCTAACCAACATCATTTTCTAACCTGCAACATTGTTATCTTAACGCCCATGTCAAGAAACGCCCCCGAATTGCGGTCTGCAATTACACCATATTGGAGAGGCCGGGAAAATATTGGGGAGTGGAGAACACAGACGACTAGTAACGTTGCAGAAAAAGACACCAAGGTAGGAGCTTAATCACGCCAAAATACAATATTACATTTTATATAGCTAGCTGACAATCTTGGCTATTAAGTTAGTAAACAGACCCAGTTAGCTAGCTTGCTGTGTGTCAAACTGGAGAGAAGTGCGTGAGCTAGCATTGTCAATGAAGCTAGTTACGTTGTTACCTAGTTAACGTAGCTGCTGAGTTGAAGAATGCAGTGATACGCGGCGACTACACTGCAGTCTCGGGTGGTTTTGAAAATATTTACAGTAGATAGCTAGCTAATCCAGTAACGCAATAACTACCTAGCTAACAGTTCATTTGAAGATTTGCACATTTATAACGTTATTTTAACAAAGCGAGAATAGTAGGTAGTTCGCTCCTAGCTAACGTTAGGTGGTCTCTAGCCCTAACTATTTAACGCATTACCTAGCGACATTCCGTAGGTATGGTGGTACCCGGTCAGCTAGTTAACGTTAGCTAACTAAATAAATGCACAACGGCCAGTAATGCACATAATTAGCTAAGTGAGTTACAGAAGCTAACTAGTTTGCAATGCATAAAATGAGACATTGCAAATGGGGTAAGCTAGCCAGGAAAGGCGTAGCTAAGATGCAGTCACATAGATGGAAAAAATTTAGTTTTTAGGCAACATTTGCTAATGTTACCTCTTAGGACTTGATTAACTAATTTGTCAAATGTTTGCTTTTTTGCTCCCTAGAAGTAGGTAACGTTAGTTTCAGATGGTCTTTTCGAGAAGCTGGCACAGACGAACGTATTACTATTGGGATGCAAAGTATTTTAAAGGGGTAGTTTACCCAAATAACATGTTTCCTTACCTTTACTGAGAGGTATTGTCTACAAGAGACTAATAGATCAGCTTGGTTAACTAAGTGCCTTGCTGTGGAAGCCCACAATGGTTTGAGAAGGGATTCAAAAACAAATCAAATGGGTTTACTCATTACACGCTATTAATCTCCAAAGTGGTTTGGTTGGTTTGGTCAGTGAGCATGATTACATGCACACAATAATGAGATTGTGGATAGTTAGGTTAATGTAATAGTTTGTTTAAAATGTTTACATGCTTTGCAAGAATAATGATAGCAATTTATTTATTATTGTTTTCACCTTTATTTAACCAGGTAGGCCAGTTGAGAACAAGTTCTCATTTACAACAACGACCTGGCCAAGATGAAGCAAAGCAGTGCGACACAAACAACACAGAGTTGTA
This sequence comes from Salvelinus namaycush, assembly GCF_016432855.1. Classification (NCBI taxonomy): domain Eukaryota; kingdom Metazoa; phylum Chordata; class Actinopteri; order Salmoniformes; family Salmonidae; genus Salvelinus; species Salvelinus namaycush. Next base: position 19,661,021 of record NC_052320.1, read on the forward strand.
CAGTCAATAACACAATAGAGAAGTCTATATACAGTGTGTGCAAATGAAGTAAGATTAGGGAGGTAAGGCAATAAATAGGCCATACTGGTGAAATATTTACTATTTAGCAATTAAACACGGGAGTGATAGATGTGCAGAAGATGAATGTGCAAGTAGAGATACTGGGGTGCAAAGGAGAAGAAAGAAAAAAAAGACAATATGGGGATGATAGTAGTTGGGTGGGCTATTTACAGATGGGATATGTGTTTAGCTAGGGCCAGCCAACGAGAGCATACAGGTTGCAGTAGTGGGTAGTATATGGGGCTTTGGTGACAAAACGGATGGCACTGTGATAAGACTATCCAATTTGTTGAGTAGTGTTGGAGGCTGTTTTGTAAATGACATCGCCGAAGTCTAGGATCGGTAGGATAGTCAGTTTTACGAGGCTATGTTTGGCAGCATGAGTGAAGGATGCTTTGTTGCGAAATAGGAAGCTGATTAATTTTGGATTGGAGATGCTTAATATGAGTCTGGAAGGAGAGTTTACAGTCTAACCAGACACCTAGAATATGTGGACAACTACAAATACCTAAGTCAGAACCGTCCAGAGTAGTGATGCTGGACGGGCGGGTAGGTGCGGGCAGCGATCGGTTGAAGAGCATGCATTTAAGAGCAGTTGGAGGCCACGGAAGGAGAGTTGTATGGCATTGAAGCTCGTCTGGAGGTTAGTTTACACAGTGTCCAAAGAAGGGCCAGAAGTATACAGAAATGTTGTCGTCTGCGTAGAGGTGGATCAGAGAATCACCAGCAGCAAGAGTGACATCATTGATGTATACAGAGAAAAGAGTCGGCCCGAGAATTTAACCCTGTGGCACCCCTATAGAGACTGCCAGAGGTCCGGACAACAGGCCCTCCGATTTGACACACTGAACTCTGTCTGAGAAGTAGTTGGTGAACCAGGCGAGGCAGTCATTTGAGAAACCAAGGCTGTTGAGTCTGCCGATAAGAATGTGGTGATTGACAGAGTCGAAAGCCTTGGCCAGGTCGATGAAGACGGCTGCACAGTATTGTCTTTTATCGATGGCGGTTATGATATTGTTTAGGACCTTGAGCGTGGCTGAGGTGCACCCATGACCAGCTCGGAAACCAGATTGCATAGCGGAGAAGGTAGAGTGGGATTCGAAATGGTCGGTGATCTCTTTGTTAACTTGGCTTTCGAAAGACCTTGGAAAGGCATGGTAGGATAGATATAGGTCTGTAGCAGTGGGTCTAGAGTGTCTCCCCCCTTGAAGAGGGGGATGACCGTGGCAGCTTTCCAATCTTTGGGGATCTCAGACGATACGAAAGAGGTTGAACAGGCTAGTAATAGGGGTTGCAACAATTGCGGTGGATAATTTTAGGAAGAGAGGGTCCAGATTGTCTAGACCAGCTGATTTTGCAGCGCTTCCAGAACATCAGCTATCCTGATTTGGGTGAAGGATAAATGGGGGAGGCTTGCGCAAGTTGCTGTGGGGGGTGCAGGGCTGTTGACCGGGATAGGGGTAGCCAGGTGGAAAGCATGGTCAGCTGTAGAAAAATGCTTATTGAAATTCTCGATTATCGTTGATGCAGTGGGCAGCTGGGAGGAGGTGCTCTTATTCTCCATGGACTTTACAGTGTCCCAGAACTTTGAATAATAATCATGTTTACATGGACACCTCTGAAATCAGGCTACTGATGATGGGACTTTTGATAAATGCAGAAAATTGCCAATCAAAATAAACTTTATGCCACAGTGACCATGTTATTTTTGCGAATACTTTTTGATTCTGAGTTCGGACAAAAGGTTTGTATGTGAACTATAAGATGAATACCTAAAAATCTTCACTTCATTCCCGCATAAGAGGGAGGCTTGCACTACTGGAACTCCAATTAAGCTGTTTACATGTTCTAATAATTTGAAAGATTGATCAGAAAACCAAGTGTTTTAATCGGTGTATGCTTACTTCGATTATTACCTTAAGCCAATTAAGATAAGCAGAGTAAGGTGTTTACATGACTAATGCCATACTCTGCCATAGTCAGTTGAATATCGATTTATTAGTGTGCATGTAAACGTACTTACAGTGTGGTGTCCTTTTTGATTACACACAGCAAACTTAAAAAGCTGCCCAGATTCTAAACAAATCATTTTCTAAATGTATTAGTCCTATTCATAAGGAAGCACACAGCCTGGCATCATTGAGTCTCATGTGGTATAATTTGTAGTCTCTGCAGTCCTAACAACTTTGATCAACACAGGGCTACACTTTTTACATGAGGCCAAATTTCCAGATTGTGCTCTTTATCTGTGTGTTTTGTGAGTCAAGACCCTGCAGCACTGATTGAACTACAATGCTGTTCACAAGTGGGTTGCCAACGTCTTGTGTGATGACCCTTGTAAATTTGGCTCAGGCTTCAAAAGGACATCTTATTACAGTTTCATAAATTTGCTAGTCTAAAATTCTTCAGTTTTTAGAATCGAGGCCAATTAATAAAATGTTTATTGCCTGGTCCTATTCAGTGTTTTGCCTAAATCAACACATGGTGTGTAACCTACTAGCACCATCCCTCTTGATAAACACAATGCATCCATTTCTTGGCTAACTTGTTGACAGTGCTTATGGTTTGACGTGTTTAAAGGTGTGGTGGCATGCTATGAAATGAGTGCCGGACTGTGACATGAAGGGATAATGAAAAGGGTGTGGGTTTGCATAGTTTTAAGTTTCCCTTTCCAGGACTGCTGAGTCAAATGGAAACCTAAGTGGGAAACAGCTGGCCCATAAATGACTCCACAGTTTGCTGAGGGTGGTGTTCAAGGTTCTCAAGTACTTGGCATGATCAAACTGATTATGGACATGGTGTCTGTCAGCAAGTTAACTTGGCATATTGGCTAGTGTCAATATGTATTGCTAAAACTTCATTGTGACATAAGCTATCTGTATGTCTGATTTTTGAAAAATCCTAACTACCTACTTTGCTCTAATACAAATTCAACATGATCTCAGAGAGTACGTTTACATTCACACTAATTCGATATTAAATTGATTATGGCAAATGGCCGAGTATGACGTTAGTCACGTAAACGCCTTCATCTGCTTATCTTAATCAGTTTAAAGTTAAAATCGAAGTAAGCATACGCTGATTAAAACACCTGTTTTTCTGAGCAATCTTTCTAATTATTAGGACATGTAAACACCTTAATCGGCGTTCCAGAAGTGTATTTGATCGGCGCATGTGCCTGCATCGGTAGTGCATTCCTTCCTCTAATACACATCGTGAAGTGAGTTTGGGGAAGAAAAAAAAGTATGCATCTTAGAAATAGTTTTCACATGCAAACTTTATATGTCCAACTCGGAATCAAATAGGCTTTGCAAAAATAACATGGTAGCTGTGGTAGAACGTTTATTTTGATGGGTGATTTTTCTACATAAGTCCCATCAGGTAACCTGATTTCAGATGTGTCCATGTAGACAGGATTATTGGTGAAATCGTTCATCTTCCAAAGCATAGAAACGTTTTTTAACTTATTAATCTGACTATCCACAATCGTATTATTGAGTGCATGTAACTGTACTCAAAGATTTGTAGGCCTTCATATGATTTTTTGGGGGGGGTTTAACAGTTTAATTATTATTAGTTTAGTTAAATTATTATGACTAAATCATGATTAAAAGGTTTCTTCGCTGTGCATTTTAGCGAAACTGAAAATATGCTGCTGCCATGTACAATATTGAGTCCAGAGTGTCTAGAAGGATGTCCCAGACTGAGTAATTTATTTAAATCTGTTTTTCATCACGTTTTATGACTTCTGAGCAAAGGAATAGTTTTTTGTGAACGTGCATGACTATTTCCAGTTCTAGACAATGCACATGCATTGTCGTCTACATTTCAAGGCATTTTCCCTAGTCTAGTTAGTCTAGTTATAGACTTGACAGCACCAATGTAATAGTTCTTCTCTGAATATGCTAAATGTTACAACCATTTTATTTTGTGTGCATTTGTTGGGTCAAGATTAATTATGAACTACTAGGTTTTTTTCTGTCTGTTCACTTAGGTCATCTCATGCAACTCTTTCTAATCCTCTGCTTATGACATCAACCCAAGACAGTAACCTTATTTCTGTCTAATTTTTTAAGAATTGGATCAACTTTGGGGAGAACGGAGAAGAAAAGTTGAATCCAAGCCGAAGTGGTGGAGGCCTGATCTGCCCCTGCCTCCTTCAACCCCTCCCACTGCCAGATTTGTGAGCCTTTGTTGGCATCCTGTCTGAGGGGAAATCAAGGAGGAACATTTCTACACATGAAGAGCTGAAGTCTCCATTTAGGAAACTAGTTCAAACTGAAAATCTGGAAAATTGTTTTTATTGATTTGTTTTTGACTTGAAGAGCTGTACTCTGGGGCACTTATCAGCTGTGACCTACTTACTCTACTTTTTGGACTAGTGGAGTTACAACATGGCGAAGAAAAACAGCCAGAAGGGTATGTAATGCTGTCATTCGTCTCTGCTATTTGTTTTTAAAAACAGATAAACTAGCATTGAAAATGCTATAACCAGTGTTAGAATGCATTTTAATGTTGCATTATGTAACTTTTTGGGCGACCCCTGGCCAAATTCACATAGACATTTTAGTTATAGATCTTTCATTTTCATTGAAAGCAAGTCTAAGAAGCGGTAGATCTGTTCTATGTTCGCTGTTTCTATGCTTCCCGTTAAGTTTTGTCTTTGCGTCTTTTAGTTTTGTACACCAGCTGAAAATACAATATTTTTTGTTATGGAAAATATATTTCACAGCGGTTTAGATGGTACAATGATGGTCTCCACTATACTTGCTTGTTTTGTCACATACTGAAATTAGGCAAACTATTACAATTTTAGCAACCAGGAAATGGCGTAGAGATTTCTGCATTGTGCACCATTACATGTGTGAAGCTGATTCTCAAAGACACTTAAGTCAATCGGGACAAATTTTTATAGGCCCTCCTAAATAAGTGTTTGTAAATGGTGGAAGTTTCATCTGCTGCTCTAACTTGTGTTGCTCTATCTCCCTGCAAGAAGCAGTAGCCTAGCCCTAGATATGTTTGAACATGTCATGTCAACTCCTTGTCATGCCAAACATTGATTGGCACATCATATTTGGCATGACAAGGAGTTGATACGATAGCACACAGAGCTGGCATCAGGCTAAATAAGCAGCACTCGACAAATTGACATGCAATTTAATCAAGTGGGTCTGTTTAGGTCATACACTCATCTCATAGTAGGCAGGGCAAACCTGTTTTGGTGATTTCTGGTAGGCCTATATCATCAAAATAAATCAATCACAGTGTGTTTTTGGACTCGTGTTTATGCGCTGTTGAAACTACCACATGGAAACTGGATATATTTTTATATCACTGGTTGGAGGACAACCTGCAGAAGAGTCAGGTACTTTTTGGAACGTTGCATTTTGATACGGGGGCCACCAGAACAGAAACACTAATACAACACTTTTGTCAATCCCGCCTATCGATTATCTCGTTGAAATCAATTACGCAAGAGGGAGGAGATGAGGTTGCACGTCCTGTTAAAACTAACACAAGGAATCTGGGAACAATGTGTACATCACTGGTTAGAGGACAATTTTAAAGAAGACTGCTTGCTACATGTTGAAGTGTTGCATTTTGTTTCAAGTGGGTCTCCAATGCGGTAAGTATAGCATAACACTTTTTCTGTTAATCACTTCCATGGATATCACGCTGAAATCAATAGAACGGGGCAAACGTTTGGGGTGTAGTGCTGTTTAAACTAACGCTAGTCAAAGGCCACACGGAAACTTGGAGAAACCATGGTTGGTTAGATAGAAGCCTTCTATAAATTCTATCTATATTTTGGAATGGGTGATGTTGATTTCGTGAAGCTGCCATCACGGAAAAGGGAACAAACTACATTTTCTCTTAATTAACTTCAACGAATCACGACCCGCCATACGATATGAAGTGACTACGGTTGGCTTCTATGTAAGTGAAGGTTTGACTTTGAAATCCGTGTATTTGTGTGTGGCCAGCGACTTTTTATAGAGAGACCGTCATGAATTATGACAAAATCAATAGTACACAAGATATTGATCTGCTTTAAGCAATTGATCTTGCCATTGTGTTAACTATAAACTTTTGTAGAAACATCACCAATCTGAGGTAAAAAAGCATGTGTAATCCCCCCCCCCCCCAATTTGATGTTGTCAAAACATCAGCTTGTGTAGTGTTAACACCTACTGTCCACATCAATGGAAAGTAGAGTAATTCTACATTAATTAGATATGGCAAAATAATTATCTTAATTTACATTTTAGTCATTTAGCAGACACTGTTCTGCAGAGCTTCTTAGTTAGTGCATTCCTCTTTAAGATAGATAGCTAGTTGGTACAACCATATATCTCAGTTCCTCTTGCTGCTCCATAGGCAAATACCTTGGTCTTGAAGTGGATGCGAGCTTTGACTGGAAGCCAGTGAACTGTGCAGAAGAGCTGGGTGACATGGAAGGTTGAACACCAGGCGGGCTGTAGCATTTTGGATAAGTTTCAGGGGTTGATTTTAAATAAAGCAAACGCAAAGTTTTGCCCCAATCACATTTCACATTTAACCATTTAAAGATGGGGTATTTGTCTGTACAATTTAATCAGGTGCTCTAGAAGAGCGTCCATAGGGGCTGTGCAGCAGGCTGAACGTTTGACGTCCCTACTCAAAGCTATGAACTCCTGGCAAATTTCTATTTTAATATCTGGAGGTTGCATGGTGGAATTCCATCAGATTTTCCTGCTCTGCTATATTACTGTAGACAAAAAAAACATTGACTGTCTCAGACCAAACATCGTTGCCACTGCTGCTTTTGGCCAGAACCGCTTTTGGAAAGGATACATTCCGAGACATCTTATTGAGGTAGAATGGATCCTTTCAAACACAATAGTTGAGAGAGATGGACAGCAATTTGAACTGACATTCATGCAGTCCACATTGGATAGTATATACCTTTTAAGTGTTCAAACTTTTCTAAGATAAAGTTAGGCTGTTTCATGAACTTTCTGAAATAAAGCCATCCATTAAGACTTGCAGAGTACTGCAAAACTGTCCTCTGGCATTCTTTGCTCATGCCACATGTCTTTGGGTTGCAGCAACCCATCTGTTTCTCATCTCATTGAGCTTATTTTGTTTAGGGCGGTATTCGTATCCGTCTGATGCATAAACCCCTGCTTTGCTGACTCATTCCGTTTCTAGAACTGTACATCCGTTATAACCGGTTCAAATTCAATGCAGATCTCAGATCATTTTGGGCCAGTCCAGATGCTAAGATTTCTTGACACAAGTTTCATTTCTCTGGGGTTAGTTATTTTTGGTCCTATCCTAAATAAAGCCCATAGAAGTGTTGTAAAATCTTTAGGCCTAGGCCTCAAGCACCTTATTAAAAAAGTTGTAATACAAGTGCATATTTTACTTAAGAGGTCATCAAGCAAGCATCTTCTCATTATTCACCCAGTAAGGAAATATCCAAGTCCTCCTGTCTGTTCCACATGATTTATGACAATCCCTGTGTTCTCAGCCATGGTTGACTTTCAACACAAATACCTTTTGAATGTACAGGAATGACTAGGTATGAGGAGATCTTTGTTTGAACAAATGATGTGCTTATGCATTTACAATTTGTTTTGCAAATAGACCTAGGTCCAGTAAAAAACAGATTCCAAATCCACATTTTATTTTTTCAAGCAACATCTTCTCTCTTTCCCCCCAGATACTTCTGGTATGGTGTTCGACACTAACTTGAAAATGGTTATGTCCCAGGGAGGGACGTTTGAGAGAATGAAGGAGAAGGTAAGGACTGAAAAGGATCATACAACAAAAGATTTCTCTCTAGGTTTGACTACATTCCGATTGCATTGATTTGAATACAATTCCAGTTTTGCTAGTAGGGGCCTCTTTTATATCTGTTGTGTAAATTTCACAGTAAAAAAGAATACGTACGTCTAAATATATTGAGATTTATAAACTAGGCGCATGCCATACACATGCATGTTTTCCATTATAAAGCCGACCCCCGTCCTAAAACTTGGGTGTATGAACTAGGATTATAACCTCGCCTGAAAAATGCCATCATTCACTATGGTGACAATAACACCCTTTATTTGTTGTATAATTTGGAACTATTTTGAATTAGGCAATGGAAGTTTCTAAAAAGAAAAAGCAATGGTTGATATTTTGCCATGACTTTTTCAATTTAAATATGCATGCTGACTATAGCGAGTGCCATACACTGTCCTCGCATTCTGCAAGATTAATTATATATTCAAAACAATTTAAAAGTAAATGCTACAGCCTAGTGTTTCCTCTGGAGAAAACAAAAATGCGGTGGGGGGGGAAAGGTCGTAAAGGTTATTTTAACATATTGGTCCATGCATATAGCCTATGTAGGTCTACCTGTTAGGGTCACTTGGGTAACACGGCCTCTCTCTGCCTGTACTTCTCACAGAAACCACTTCATGTCACAATCCCCCCCCCAAACACTTTCCCTGGTTGCCACTTCTCTTGCTCAACAAAAAATGTAATCTGCCCCATCACTCCCCCAAAATAATTTTGAGCTAGGGTGGCATTTTACCCCAAGTTACCCTACAATTGACTAGAGGTCGACCGATTATGATTTTTCAACGCCGATACCGATTATTGGAGGACAAATAAAGCCGATACCGAATAAAGCCGATAAATCGGCCGATTTATAAAAATAAAAAAAACATATATATATATATCATACACACACACACATTTTTGTAATAATGACAATTACAACAATACTGAATGAACAATGAACACTTTTATTTTAACTTAATATAATACATAAATACACACACACACACACACACAGCTCTGAAGTGACAATGATACTGAAGAGTCTGCTTAGGAGACAAATACTCTCAACTGTTTGAATAAAAATAGAGTTACCTGTGATGAATGTTGAAAACAAAAACTGTAATTTCTATATGCAGGAAATCCTATTTCAATAATGGGCATGGTAAGAATTGACAACCAAAGTGCGAGTCATAATTCCCATGACACCTTTTAGCAAAATCTGAAAAGCAGTTCCTTCATTTATTCCATAGGATATTTTTAGATTCACTTTAAAATAAGGTCTGTGTTTCGTGTAGGCTTACACCACCGTGCCAATTTTATAACTGTGTAGATATCCATAGGACAAGGTAACTCTGATCAATATTGGCTAAATATAAGCGAAGATCATTTTTTCTGTAGAGTGGATTTATGAAAATATGTTGACTAACGTTACATTATCCTAGTGAGATTTACACGGGTATCAAAACGTCGAAGCGGTTTAAGCCTGCACGAAACACAGACCTTATTTGAAGTAGATCAAGACATTCTCTATGGAAGACATGAACTGTAAAATAACGAAGGAACCCCTTGCAAGTTATTACAGGAATTATAACGCGTCGACTATTTCTCTCTAAACCATATACCTTTGACTAATCCGGAAACTATCACCTCGAAAACAAAACGTTTATTCCGTTCCGTATTTTATCTAACGGGTGGCATCCATGAGTCTAAATATTCCTGTTACATTGCACAACCTTCAATGTTATGTCCTAATTACGGAAAATTCTGGCAAATTAGTTCGCAAAGAGCTAGGCGGCCCAAACTGTTGCATATACCCTGACTCTGCGTGCAATGAACGCAAGAGAAATGACACAATTTCACCTGGTTAATGTTGCCTGCTAACCTGGATTTCTTTTAGCTAAATATGCAGGTTTAAAAATATATACTTGTGTATTGATTTTAAGAAAGGCATTGATGTTTATGGTTAAGTACACATTGGCGCAATGACAGTCATTGATTGATTGCTTTTTATAAGATAAGTTTAATGCTAGCTAGCAACTTAGCGAATGCAGTAAGCTAAGGTAACAGGCAGGCTCCTCGTGGAGTGCAATGTAATCAGGTGTTAGAGCATTGGACTAGTTAACTGTAAGGTTGCAAGATTGGATCCCCCGAGCTGACAAGGTTAATAATCTGTCGAGGCAGAACGTTCCTAGGCCGTCATTGAAAATAAGAATGTGTTCTTAACTGACTTGCCTAGTTAAATAAAGATTAAATAAAGGTGTAAAATGGGGGGGGGGGGAATCGGCCCCCCAAAATACCGATTTCCGATTGTTATGAAAACCTGAAATCGGCCCCGATTTAATCGGCCATTCCGATTAATCGGTCGACCTCTACAATTGACCCATGTTACATTTAGCACTACTCTTCCCTATGCACTCAGGGAAAATTGGTAACCTGCTTAATCATGAAACTGCTAAAAACTCTTGGTTTAAAATGGTGTAGGTCACGCATATTTAGGAGAAAAGCTGAGAGAGCTCTGTTTTCAGTGGTGTAAAAATACTAAGCAATTGTTTTGCAGTATCTGTACTTTTGTATTTATATTTGACTACAACATTCCTAAAGAAAATAATGTAGTTTTCACTCCATACATTTTTCCCTGACACCCAAATTTACTTGTTACATTTTGAAAATGGTCCAATTCACATACTTATCAAGAGAACATGCCTGGTCATCCCTACTACCTCTGATCTGGCGGACTCACTAAACACATGCTTCGTTTTGTAAATGATATCTGATTGTTGTAGTGTGCCCAGGCTAATAAATAAGCAAGAAAATGGTGCCGTCTAGTTTGCTTAATATAACTTTTGATACTTAAGTATATTTAAAACCAAATACTTTTACTCAAGTAGTATTTTACTGGATGACTGACTTTTACTTGTCATTTTCTATTAAGTTATCGTATTACTTTAACCACCACTGCCTCTTAACAAAGGCCATTAAAACTGCTGTTTTCCCAGTGATTACAAGAATTGTTGTGCATTGACTGCTTGTCAGAATGCATGTTTCCTATGGTGCTCTTAAATTGAAGGAATATAATTGAGGAATATTTATCTCGCATAGATCACACAACAACAAGCCAACTAGGTAAATATTCTGAACAAAAATATAAACGCAACATGTAAAGTGTTGGTTTCATAAGCTGAAATAAAATATGCTAGAAATGTTCCATGCAAACAAAAAGTTGTGCACAAATTTGTTTACGTCCCTGTCAGTGAACATTTCTCCTTGGCAAGATAATCCATCCACCTGACAGGTGTAGCATATCAAGAAGCTGATTAAACAGCATGATCAATACACAAGTTCACCTTGTGTTTGGGACAATAAAATGCCACAAATGTGCTGTTTTGTCACAGCACAATGCCACAGATGTCTCAAGTTTTGAGGGAGCAGGCAATTGGCATGCTGACTGCAGGCATAGCCGGGCGGCCCTATACGCTCACTACGCAAGTTGCATAGGGCCCCGCAAATTAAGCAAGGGCCCCGCCTCCTCCTCGTGTCAAAGCGAGTGTCAATGTTTACAACTTGGATGACAGGATGAACTATCCTTCTGGTAACGAAAAGAGAGAGAAAGAAAATACCATGAGAGAATTGCGGGAACAGCAATCAGGTAAACCTGTGTTCTCTCCTCTCCAAGTTTGATGTCAGCAAATAAAAGTAATGTTAAGTTGATGTGCTAGCTTGCAGTGCATCTCTCTAGTCTGTCTTGCTAACCTAACTGGGCAATGCATCTCTTAGTCTGTCTGTCTTGCTTGCTTTCCAGCCACTTCCAGGGCTGTGTTCTGTGACTTTGTGCCTGACAAAAGTGAGAGTGAAATACAACTATTTATTACATACGGTGTTTATAAACTGCAGCTCGGAAAAGATAACCGCGTTGCGCGTGAACATGCGTTAATATGTGCATGCACGAAATGAAACTTGCGCTTTCCAGCAGCAACCTCTGTGGACACCAGTCCAGACAATATATGGGTGTGATGGCACTCCTCATATGCGCATGTCATTTTAAAACAAGACAATGATTATCTAGTCTCTCAGTCAAGGTTTAGTTACAACTCTGGGCTAATGCAAGATGGAAAGCAATGGATTGACATTGACTATTGATTTATATATTGAATTTAAAATGTTGATTAGCTGGGCATACTGGGCAATATGGATGCACATCTCTCAGTAAATTAGAGTAAAGTATTCAGCCAAGCCATAGTATTGTATATTTGAAAATGTATAAATGGAAATATGGGGGTGCCAGTTTGAATGGGCTTGATGCAGCTGATAAAATGAATAATATTGTTATCGATAATGTACAGGTGCATTAAGTGTTTGAATTAGTGTTTGAATTGTTGACCCACTGCTTAAGTTGACTGATAGAAACACCCCTGTGCTCCATTGTATTCAAGATGCATTGAATGCATTGAATACAATGGAGCACAGGGGTGTTTCTATCAGTCAACTTAAGCAGTGGGTCAACAATTCAAACACTAATTCAAACACTTAAGTTTGTCAGTAGAGGAGATGCTGGATCATCAGCCAGTACAAGCACAGACTCAGTTGATCCACATCCAGCTTCAGCAAGTACTAACACAGACCCAGTACTGGCAGCTTCAGCAAGTACTAACACAGACCCAGTAAGTACTGACACAGACCCAGTACAGCTGGCTTCAGCAAATACTAACACAGACCCAGTACAGATGGCTTCAGCAAGTACTAACACAGACCCAGGTGAATTACAGGCAGCCTCAGCCAGTACTAGCACAAATAGAGGTGTACAGCCAGCACCAGATACAAGCAACTCAGACCCTAATAGAACAGTTGCTGCTCCACCAAATGACCCAGCAGATTGGCCCCAATCTTAAGACTTTATGAGGACTGAGTTAGACTGAGTTGGGTCCATTCAAACCAGGACTGGATTTTTCTTACCGTACAGACAAGTCTAGAAGAGGTTTCCATTCAGGCGTATTACAGAGACAGCTGTCAAATGGGGAAAAGATTACCAGGAGCTGGCTTTCATACTCAATCAAAAACAACGCTGTGTATTGTTTTTGCTGTAAGCTCTTTTCTACAAAAGACTACAAAATAATAAAGGAAGACGTGAATGACTGGTCAAATATCAACGCCTTTCTGAAACACCATGAGGGTAGTCCTGAACACACAAACAATATTATTGAGTGGAGAGAACTTGATCTGCGCCTAATTCGGGGACAGACTCTTGACCAGATACCAATGACCATTTTAGAGGCTGAAAGAAAGGAATTGCGGGATGTCCTTACACATTTAATAAGTATCACCCAGTCTCTGGCTGAAAGAAACCTAGCAGTCAGGGGTTCATCAGACAAACTCTTCCAACCAGATAATGGAAACTTCCTAAAAGAGGTTGAATTACTGGTGAAATTTGACCCCGTTATAGAAAATCATCTCAGCAAAATTAAAGATGGAGAGACACATGCTCATTACCTTGGGAGGCACACACAGAATGAGCTGATACAGATTGTGAGTGACAAGATTCTGGAAGCAATAGTGACTCAAGTAAGAGACTCCAAGTACTTCTCCATTATCTTGGACTGTACACCTGACATTAGTCACCAGGAGCAAATGTCCATTATTCTGAGAAGCGTGGCTTTAAAGGGAAAGCCAGAGATCAAGGAGCACTTCCTTGGCTTTGTGCATGTTGAGGTTACAACAGGCTTCAATCTGTCCACTGTCGTCTTAGATAAGCTGAACGAGCTCAAGATTCCATTTGAAGATTGCAGAGGACAAGCTTATGATAATGGGGCCAACATGAAGGGCAAGCACCAAGGAGTACAAGCCAGACTGCTGAAAAAAAATCCCAGATCTGTGTTTGTCTCATATGGAGCACCTACTCTAAACCTTGTCATTGCAGATGCTGCCAAATCTTTAAAAGATGCAGTTGGGTTTTTGGGCATGTGCAAACGCTCTTCACCTTCTTTTCAGCTGCCACACAAAGATGGATTGTTATGAAGAAGCACGTGAACATAACCGTGAGGTCATGGAGTGACACAAGATGGGAGAGTAGGCTCCAAAGTGTTCATGCAATCAGGTATCAGGCTTCAGAGGTTCGGGAGGCATTACTGGAAGCCAGACAGACGATCAACGATCCTGTGGCCAAAGTGGAGGCAGAAGCACTTACAGAGGAAGTTGGGTCCTACGGCTTCTTGATTTGCTGTGTCGTATGGTGCGAGATACTGACAATGACAAACAAGGTGAACAAGCTCCTCCAATCCGCCTCAATGCAGTTGAATATCGCAGTGAATTTAATCTCAAATGCAAAGGCCTTCCTCACTACATACCGGGAAACTGGATTCTCTCAGGCCCAGACAACAGCCAAAAGCATTGTGAAGAAATACATGTGGAGGCTGTTCTGAAAGAGAAGAGACTGAGAAACAGCAGGAGGCATTTCAGCTATGTAGCTCCTAATGAACCAGTGACTGATGCACTGAAAAACCTTGAGGTCAACTACTTCAACATTGTGGTCGACTCTGCTGTGATATCCATGGATGAGAGATTTGAAACACTCAACCAGGTGAAAACCAAATATGGAGTGCTGCACTGCCTCTCAGATGTCCAGGGAGTCTTTTAAAGGCCCACTACATGGAAGTTGAAAACACTCTAACCTTCAGAGATGACTGTGACATCGGTGGAATGAATCTGGCACACAAGATTCAGAATTTACCTGATCTGCCATCAGATAAGATGACTGCCTTTTGAGCTGCTTTCCTTTCTCTGTGAGAAAAACCCGGAGGAACTCTTTCCTAACCTTTGGATAGCCCTAAGAATTGCAGTCACCCTACCAGTAACAGTAGCATTGGCAGAGAGGAGCTTTTCAAAATGAAAGCACATCAAAAGCTTCCTGAGATCTTCCATGTCACAGGAACGTTTGAGTGGTCTGGCCATCGTGAGTATAAATCATGACGTGGGGAAACACATGTCCTATGATGACGACATTGATGATCTTGCCTCAGTGCAGAAGAGGAATATTTTGATGATAAGATTTAAATTCAAACATTCAAATGTTTACAAACTTAGTAACATTTTAAGATTGTATGGCAGAAGTGCATTTGTGTAAATGACTGCTTAACTGTGACATACTTTCTCAATTTCTTCCAGACAGTCCAAATAGACTGATGCTGAAAACCAAAGTTAATCACACCAACGTACAGTGGGGCAAAAAAGTATTTAGTCAGCCACCAATTGTGCAAGTTCTCCCACTTAAAAAGATGAGAGAGGCCTGTAATTTTCATCATAGGTACACTTCAACTATTGCTGGTATTTTGGCCCATTCCTCCATGCAGATCTCCTCTAAAGCAGTGATGTTTTGGGGCTGTTGCTGGGCAACACAGACTTTCAACTCACTCCAAAGATTTTCTATGGGGTTGAGATCTGGAGACTGGCTAGGCCACTCCAGGACCTTGAAATGCTTCTTACGAAAACACTCCTTCGTTGCCCGGGTGGTGTGTTTGGGATTATTGTCATAGTGAAAGACCCAGCCACGTTTCATCTTCAATGCCCTTGCTGATGGAAGGAGGTTTTCACTCAAAATCTCACGATACATGGCCCCATTCATTCTTTCCTTTACACGGATCAGTCGTCCTGGTCCCTTTGCAGAAAAACAGCCCCAAAGCATGATGTTTCCACCCCCATGCTTCACAGTAGGTATGGTGTTCTTTGGATGCAACTCAGCATTCTTTGTCCTCCAAACACAACGAGTTGAGTTTTTACCAAAAAGTTATATTTTGGTTTCATCTGACCATATGACATTCTCCCAATCTTCTTCTGGATCATCCAAATGATCTCAAATGTTTAACAGTCTGATGGCCTTGAGATAGAAGCTGTTTTCAGTCTCTCGGTCCCAGCTTTGATGCACCTGTACTAACCTCGCCTTCTGGATGATAGCGGGGTGAACAGGCAGTCGCTCGGGTGGTTGTTGTCCTTGATGATCTTTTTGGCCTTCCTGTGACATCGGGTGCTGTAGGTGTCCTGGAGGGCAGGTAGTTTGCCCCCAGTGATGCATTGTGCAGACCTCACTACCCTCTGGAGAGCCTTCCGGTTCTGGAGGGCCTTCCGGTTGTGGGCGGAGCAGTTGCCATACCAGGTGGTGATACAGCCCGACAGGATGCTCTCGATTGTGCATCTGTAAAAGTTTGAGTGTTTTGGGTGACAAGCCAAATTTCTTCAGCCTCCTGAGGTTGAAGAGGCGCTGTTGCGCCTTCTAACATGATGTCTGTGTGGGTGGACCATTTCAGTTTGTCCGTGATGTGTACGCCGAGGAACTTAAAACTTTCCACCTTCTCCACTACTGTCCCGTCGATGTGGATAGGGGGGTGCTCCCTCTGCTGTTTCCTGTGAGGTTATTTTCCTGACACCACACTCCGAGGGCCCTCACCTCCTCCCTGTAGGCCGTCTCGTCGTTGTTGGTAATCCAGCCTACCACTGTAGTGTTGTCTGCAAACTTGATGATTGAGTTGGAGGCGTGCATGGCCACGCAGTCATGGGTGAACAGGGAGTACAGGAGAGGGCTGAGAACGCACCCATGTGGGGCCCCAGTGTTGAGGATCAGCAGGGTGGAGATGTTGTTTTCTACCCTCACCACCTGGGGGCGGCCCGTAAGAAAGTCCAGGACCCAGTTGCACAGGGCGGGGTCGAAACCCAGTGTCTCGAGCTTAATGACAAGTTTCGAGGGTACTATGGTGTTAAATGCTGAGCTGTAGTCGATGAACAGCGTTCTTACATAGGTATTCCTCTTGTCCAGATGGGTTAGGGCAGTGTGATTGCGTCATCTGTGGACCTATTGGGGCGGTAAGCAAATTGGAGTGGGTCTATGGTGTCCGGTAGGGTTGAGGTGATATGATCCTTGACTAGTCTCTCAAAGCACTTCATGATGACGGAAGTGAGTGCTACGGGGCGATAGTCGTTTAGCTCAGTTACCTTAGCTTTCTTGAGAACAGGAACAATAATGGTCGCCCTCTTGAAGCATGTGGGAACAGCATGGCAAATGGTTTACACGGCTCACCGGTTTTGCTTAGGGCCCCAGGGAGGTCAGGACCGGCTCTGACTGCAGGAATGTTCACCAGAGCTGTTACCAGAGAATTGAATGTTGATTTCTCTACCATAAGCCGCTTCCAATGTCGTTTTAGAGAATTTGGCAGTACGTCCAACCGGCCTCACAACTGCACACCATGTGTAACCACGCCAGCCCAGGACCTCCACATCCGGCTTCTTCACCTGCGGGATCGTCTGAGACCAGCCATTCAGACAGCTGATGAAACTGAGGAGTATTTCTGTCTGTAATAAAGACCTTTTGTGGGGGAAAACTCATTCTGATTGGCTGGGCCTATGCCCTCCCAGGCACCCCCTGCTCAGTCATGTGAAATCCATAGATTAAGGCCTAAATGAATTCATTTCAATTGACTGATTTCCTTATATGAACTGTAACTCAGTAAAATTGTTGCATTTATATTTTAGTTCACTATAGATACTGTTCTACTATGGGGTTGTCAATTTTTTTCTATTCATTACTTGTTTTGTTTGCAGAGGAAAAGTAAATGTCGACTGTTCTAGCATCTTCAAAGTTCGCCTCGACAGAAATATTGTTTGATATTTTTTTCCCGTTGTGGCAATGATTTTGTCCGTGACGCAGTGCCACAGTTAAATGACTGCAGCGGAAACACTGCTACAGCCCACACATTTATGCAAAAGATGAATTGTTGTTCAATATTTTAGATAGATAGAAACACAATCTCCTGCCTTGGTATAGGCTTAGAGATTAAATAGGCTATGATGTCGCACTCTGTGCTCCTATCGAACAGCAATATTATAGTCTACCCATATTGTCAAATATTTTACATACGCTACCAGTGTAATTGTTTGCAGTAACTTATGCTGTATTTGGCAAAGGAATGTGATAGCCTTTGTTTTTTCTTTCAGAAACTAATTGTTGTCGACCTGTCAGCAGAATGTTTGAACATGTTTTGCGTCAACTTTTCCCCCCAACCTAAAATATGCTGTACTGCCTGCGAATTCTGAAACATAGTCTAGGCTACTCAAAAAAAATGTATAATTGCAGTAGTCGCGTACATACTTCAATATAAAATATCAACTGTCTATTTAATTAGACTGTGTAGCCTATATAAACCACACTGCCTATGGGCTCGCATACAGCAAAATTTAAAATGCATGTAGCCTATCTTTTTTTTTTTTTTCACCTTTATTTAACCAGGTAGGCTAGGTGAGAACAAGTTCTCATTTACAACTGCGACCTGGCCAGATAAAGCAAAGCAGTGCGACACAAACAACACCACAGAGTTACACATGGAATAAACAAACATACAGTCAATAATACAATAGAAAAGTCAGTGTGTGCAAATGAGGTAGGTAGGCAATAAATAGGCCATAGTGGCGAAATAATTACAATATAGCAATTAAACACTGGAGTGATAGATGTGCAAGTAGAGAGGGGTGCAAAGGAGCAAAATAAATACAGTATGGGGATGAGGTAGTTGGATGGGCTATGTGCTGTAAGCTGTAAGCTGCTCTAACAGCTGGTGCTTAAAGTTAGTGAGGGAGATATGAGTCTCCAGCTTCAGTGATTTTTGCAGTTCGGTCCAGTCATTGGCCGCAGAGAACTGTAAGGAAAGGTGGCCAAAGGAGGAATTGGCTTTGTGGGTGACCAGTGAAATATACCTGTTGGAGCGCGTGCTACGGGTGGGTGCTGCTCTGGTGACCAGTGAGCTGAGATAAGGCGGGACTTTACCTAGCAAAGACTTATAGATGACCTGGAGCCAGTGGGTTTGGCGACGAATATGAAGCGATGGCCAGCCAACGAGAGCATACAGGTCGCAGTGGTGGGTAGTATATGGGGCTTTGGTGACAAAACGGATGGCACTGTGATAGACTGTATTCAATTTGGTGAGTAGAGTGTTGGAGGCTATTGTGTAACTGACATCGCTGAAGTCAAGGATCGGTAGGATAGTCAGTTTTACGAGGGTATGTTTGGCAGCATGAGTGAAGGATGCTTTGTTGCGAAATAGGAAGCCGATTCTAGATTTAATTTTGGATTGGAGATGCTTAATGTGAGTCTGGAAGGAGAGTTTACAGTCTAACCAGACATATTGGTATTTGTAGTTGTCCACATATTCTTAGTCGGAAACCTCTAGAGTAGTGATGCTGGACGGGCAGGCAGGTGTGGGCAGCGATCGGTTGAAGAGCATGCATTTAAGAGCAGTTGGAGGCCACGGAAGGAGAGTTGTATGGCATTGAAGCTCGCCTGGAGGTTAGTTTACACAGTGTCCAAAGAATGGCCAGAAGTATACAGAATGGTGTCGTCTGCGTAGAGGTGGATCAGAGAATCACCAGCAGCAAGAGCAACATCGTTGATGTATACAGAGAAAAGAGTCGGCCCGAGAATTGAACCCTGTGGCACCCCTATAGAGGCTGCCAGAGGTCCGGACAACAGGCCCTCCGATTTGACACACTGAACTCTGTCTGAGAAGTAGTTGGTGAACCAGGCGAGGCAGTCATTTGAGAAACCAAGGCTGTTGAGTCTGCCGATAAGAATGTGGTGATTGACAGAGTCGAAAGCCTTGGCCAAGTCGATGAATACAGCTGCACAGTATTGTCTCTTATCGATAGCGGTTATCATATCGTTTAGGACCTTGAGCGTGGCTGAAGTGCACCAATGTCCAGCTCGGAAACCAGATTGCATAGCGGAGAAGGTACGGTGGGATTCGAAATGGTCGGTGATCTGTTTGTTAACTTGGCTTACGAAGACCTTAGAAAGGCAGGGTAGGATAGATATAGGTCTGTAGCAGTTTGGGTCTAGAGTGTCTCCCCCTTTGAAGAGGGGGATGACCGCGGCAGCTTTCCAATCTTTGGGGATCTCAGACGATACGAAAGAGAGGTTGAACAGGCTAGTAATAGGGGTTGCAACAATTTCGGCTGATAATTTTAGAAAGAGACGGCTGATTTGTAGGGGTCCAGATTTTGCAGCTCTTTCAGAACATCAGCTATCTGGATTTGGGTGAAGGAGAAATGGGGGAGGCTTGCGCAAGTTGCTGTGGGGGGTGCAGGGCTGTTGACCGGGATAGGGGTAGCCAGGTGGAAAGCATGGCCAGCTGTAGAAAAATGTCTTATTATTTTACCTGCAATACAACCACTAGATATATATAGTGTGTACGCATGGTCTAAAGTTTGCACAAAATTAAGCTCATTCTCACGGCAAATTCAGATTTTATAAATGCCAACTTCTGTGTAAACTGGCACACACATGTTGTAAAAACGCAACATTTAGAAATGAGGCCCCAGGGCCCTGGGATATGTATCACTATGCTAAATATTTTCCTTAATTTGCCAGATCATTCTCTCTTATTCGTTCTCTTCACAGATTAGTGCCGTCAGGGCCGTTGTTCCCAACAAAAGCAACAATGAGATAGTTCTGGTGTTGCAGCACTTTGAGAACTGCGTTGATAAGGCCGTCCAGGCTTTCCTAGAAGGTATGGGAATGCCATAGTGATCTTTTTTTTAATGAGTATTTAAACCTCGATAATCTGAAACATTGCATGTCATGAACGAGGTCAAGGCTGTTATGGAAAGAGAGCATTCTTCTTAACTCACAATTACTTCATTTTCCCTTCAGGTAGTGCCATTGAAATCTTGAAGGAGTGGAATGTAACTGGTAAAAAGAAGGTAACCTTGTTAACTTTGTCCTTTACTTCAAGGTATTGCATTCTGTATGAAAGGACCACATGAGTATGAATGAAATGTATTATGTGTCATGACATTTTAAGTATGGCCTGTCCCTCACAGGATTATGAGACAACACTTTTTAAAAACAAGTTCAAAGGATATACTTCGTGACAGACCAATCCAGACTTTGAGCAAAAAAACACTTACTTTAAATCCACTTAACTTTGAACTCTAAATGCTAGTCAAAGGAAATGTATGTTTAGTTTATTTGGATAGAGATGAGTAAAAACACATTGAACAAACAATCATCGGCTGCATTTCACTATAGAGTTTCTAGCTCACACAAATTTTCAACATCCGTCCCAGATAATCTGTTTTGTTGTTTCACCTATCGCCCATTTTGCTTTGAAGTCAGCAGCTCTAGCTGAACATATCTGGTGTCTGTGTCATGAGGACCTACATTCTGCTCAACCATAGCTAAACTCAGCAAAAAAGGAAATGTCCCTTTTTCAGGACCCTGTCTTTCAAAGATAATTCGTAAAAATCCAAATAACTTCACAGATCTTCATTGTAAAGAGTTTAAATACTGTTTCCCATGCTTGTTCATTGAACCATAAACAATTAATGAACATGCACCTGTGGAACGGTCGTTAAGACACTAACAGCTTACAGATGGTAGGCAATTAAGGTCACAGTTATAAAAACATAGGACACTAAAGAGGCATTTCTACTGACTTTGAAAAACACCAAAAAAAAGATGCCCAGGGTCCCTGCTCATCTGCGTGAATGTGCCTTAGGCATGCTGCAAGGAGGCATGAGGACTGCAGATGTGGCCAGGGCAATAAATGTCATTGTCCGTACTGTGAGATGCCTGAGACAGCGCTACAGGGAGACAGGACGGACAGCTGATCGTCCTCGCAGTGGCAGACCATGTGTAACAACACCTGCACAGGATCGGTACATTCAAACATCACACCTGCGGGACAGGTACAGGATGGCAACAACAACTGCCTGAGTTACACCAGGAACGCACAATCCCTCCATCAGTGCTCAGACTGTCTGCAATAGGCTGAGAGAGGCTGGACTGAGGGCTTGTAGGCCTGTTGTAAGGCAAGTCCTCACCAGACATCACCGGCAACAACGTCGCCTATGGGCACAAACCCACCGTTGCTGGACCAGACAGGATTGGCAAAAAGTGCTCTTCAATGGCGAGTCGCGGTTTTGTCTCACCAGAGGTGATGGTCGGATTTGCGGTTATCGTCGAAGGAATGAGCGTTACACCGAGGACTGTACTCTGGAGCGGGATCGATTTGGAGGTGGCGGGTCCGTCATGGTCTGGGGCGGTGTGTCACAGCATCATCGGACTGAGCTTGTCATTGCAGGCAATCTCAACGCTGTGCGTTACAGGGAAAACATCCTCCTCCCTCATGTGGTACCCTTCCTGCAGGCTCATCCTGACATGACCCTCCAGCATGACAATGCCGCCAGCCATACTGCTCGTTCTGTGCGTGGTTTCCTGCAAGACAGGAATGTCAGTGTTCTGCCATGGCCAGCGAAGAGCCCGGATCTCAATCACATTGAGCAAATCTGGGACCTGTTGGATTGGAGAGTGAGGGCTAGGGCCATTCCCCCCCAGAAATGTCCGGGAACTTGCAGGTGCCTTGGTGGAAGAGTGGGGTAACATCTCACAGCAAGAACTGGCAAATCTGGTGCAGTCATGAGGAGGAGATGCACTGCAGTACTTAATGCAGCTGGTGGCCACACCAGATACTGACTGTTACTTTTGATTTTGGCCCCTTTGTTCAGGGACACATTCAATTTCTGTTAGTCACATGTCTGTGGAACTTGTTCAGTTTGTCTCAGTTGTTGAATCTTGTGTTCATACAAATATTTACACATGTTAAGTTTACTGAAAATAAACACAGTTGACAGAACGTTTCTTTTTTGCAGAGTTTATATGCTTGTTATGTATGAACTCAAAGATGTGTAAGGTTTTATTGTAGTGGTTAGAGTCTGACTTTGATTTTACAACATCCAGCCCAAGAAGAAAAAGAAGCCCAAGCCCCAGCCACAGCCTCCGGGAGAGGAGCCTGCTCCAGCCGAAACCACACAGCCTTCGGAGACTGAGAGTACAGAAGCAGTGAATGGGTTCCATGCCAATGGCTCTGTGTTGGACGGAGACTCATTAGACTCTCTGAGTGAGCAGTTGGATTCTGCCTTCTTGGATGCAGCTGAGCTCGAATCTGAACCTGCCACGTCGGACATTACAGGTATTGTTATAGAGCAGTCTCAGTGGCTTTATTTTACCCATCAGTCAAGCTTTGGTTTGTTGACTATACTACACTTTTGATTATCTTCTGTAGTTGAAGCCAATGCCTGCCCATCGGAAAATATCACACTACAGTGTCTTTCTCCTTAAAGGTGTGGAAGTAGACTCTTTTTGTAGTGGCCCAAGCACCACCCCTCATCATGCTCAAGGAGGAAGGAATCACCAGCCCCCGCGTGGCAACAAGTTCCGTCCCAGAACCAACTCCCAGCAATCATCCACTTCCTCTGTGCTCACCACTGATGAAAGCCAACAGGGATTTTCTGGAGCCAAGAAGATTGGTTAGTGCCAAATGTGCTTTATTGTTGATACAGAATATTGTCAAATCCATGGGTTTCCTGCAGTCCGATGGTAGATTAGTAGTCCCAGGTGCCTAAGCTGTATATTATCTTACAAAACTAGGATGTGTGCACTGGAGTGTTAATGACGACAGCTCTAGTAATGCTTTGTTTAAGACAAGTGACCTCTAACCCTGTTCTTTGACACTCAGCGCCCAACATTGACCGCTCTGTGAAGGACCTGCAGAGATGCACAGTGTCGCTTACTCGATACAGAGTGTTGGTTAAGGATGAAATGGACTCCTCTATTAAGACCATGAAGCAGACGTTTGCTGAGCTCCAGAGCTGGTACATCTCCCAACATTAACTCCACTACATTAGTTTGTAAAGTTGTAGTTAATATTTGGAATATTAACTTGTTATGGTGGGATATAACATACCACAAATTCCATTATTTTTAAGCATTTGATCACTGAATCAGTTCATTGCTCTCACATCTGCACTACAGCAACCACCACTAGTACCTCTTTCAGCGTAACATTTAGCCTATTGCTAACCAGTGTTGTCGTAGTTGACAAATGGTGAGTATTGCCAAAATCAAAGTATCTTAGAGATGTAAATAATCATGGTCAACTTATCGTAGTAAAGAACATGTCATTTCATATCTCTCTTTCTCCCCACCTCTCTCTTAGTCTAATGGACAGAGAGGTTACTCTGTTGACAGAGATGGACAAAGTCAAAGCAGAAGCCAGTGAGTACAACACCTTTCAATTAGCATTTGGACTTCAATGTACACTCAGTGTACAAAACATTAAGAACACCTGCTCTTTCCATGACAAACTGACCAGGTGAAAGCTATGATCCCTTATTGATGGCACTTGTTAAATCCACTTCAGAGACAGGTTAAAGAAGGATTTTTAAGCCATGAGACAATTGAGACATGGATTGTGTAATTCAGAGGGTGAATTGGTAAGACAAAAGATTTGTGCCTTTGAACAGGGTATGGTAGTAAGTGCC
Organism: Salvelinus namaycush; assembly: GCF_016432855.1. Classification (NCBI taxonomy): domain Eukaryota; kingdom Metazoa; phylum Chordata; class Actinopteri; order Salmoniformes; family Salmonidae; genus Salvelinus; species Salvelinus namaycush. The sequence continues at coordinate 19,685,246 of NC_052320.1, forward strand.
AGGCGCACCGGTTTGTGTCAAGAACTGCAAAGCTGCTGGAATTTTCATGCTCAACAGTTTCCCTTGTGTATCAAGAATGGTCCACACCCAAAGGACATCCAGCCAACTTGACACAACTGTGGGAAGCGTTGTAGTCAACGTGGGACATGAATTCCCGTGGAATGCTTTTGACACCTTGCAGAGTCCATGCCCCAACTAATTGAGGCTGTTCTGAGGGCAGGGGGGGTGCCAATCAATATTAAGGTCTTCTTAATGTTTTGTACACTCAGTGTTTATTAGACTTTGTTTCTATTCTTACTATGTTTCTATTTTTTTCTGAAAGCCTTTGTCCCAGTTAGGACATTCCATATAGGCTACCTATAGATGTCACCTACTCCCTCCCAGTTCATAAGTTAACACGTAACCAAGGAGAATTCTTCGAATGTATGTCCCCAAGGTTATTTTTGGCCTTAGGCATACCAGTCTTCAATGTAGTGAAACATGACAGAGCAAGACTGCATATTTCCACAAGTAGGCCATTCTCCCTTTATTCTTTACTGCCTCCAAATACAGTGTTGTGTGTCCTGAGCTTGGAAAAAGTGAATAGTGTCAGGTTTCAAGGGAGACTAAATGCTTTCTTTGTGTCTAGGTGTGTGGGGAATTGAGGGAAGAAGTGAGGGAACTCTAGAGCAGTTCTTTGACATTACAGAAACTCAACATTCCTTCAAATGTACCAGTTTCTGCCCTAATCTCTTCCCTTCCTTTAGATGTGTGTTACTGTTAATGGATTAGACTTTCTTCCCTTCCCCTTTTTACCTCATGAGGAGAGAAGTATTTTCTGTCATTTGATTCTCCTTAGCAACTGATAAACAAACAGTATGGTTCCTCTGTGGGAGTTTTTTTGTGGTTTTTCTTTTTCCCTCAGTCCTGATATTGGTCAGCACCAGGAAAAGCCTGTGGAGTTATTTAGAGATGCAGTGTTGTATTCTGTATGATTTTATTTTGTAAAAACTAGTCAACTAATAGTCTTACCTTCTCATGTTGAGGACATAGCTAGTCCCAAGTTTCAGTATGGTATTGCTTATGTGTGGATTTCTCTCCGTACAACTGAAGGTGTCTGAATATTTGGTGAGCGGTTGACTGATATTGTGTATCTGTGTTTAAGTGGCCATTTTGGATGGCCGTCAAAAGAGAGCAGAGGAGCTCCGCAGGCTAACTGACCAATCAGCATCCATGTCTGAGAACCAACTGAGTGAGCTGCGAGCGGACATAAAGGTTAGTTGACTACCGCAATAACACTATCTGATGTTGGGCGATTAGGCCTGGCTCGCAGTCGGCATTCCAATTATTTCCAAAGGTGTAAAATGGGGTTGAGGTCAGGGCTTTGTGCAGGCCAGTCAAGTTCTTCCACCGGTCTCGACAAATAATTTCTATATGGATCTCGCTTTGTGCACTGGGGTATTGTAATGCTGAAACAGGAATGGGCATTCCCCAAACTGTTGCCACAAAGTTGGAAGCACAGAATCGTCTAGAATGTCATTGTATGCTGTAGGGTTAAGATTTCACTTCACTGGAACTAAGGGACCTAGCCCGAACCATGAAATATAGCCCTAGACCAGTATTCTTCCTCCACCAAACTTTACAGTTGGCACTGTGCATTTGGGCAGGCAGCATTCTCCTGGCATCCACCAAACCCAGATCAGACTGCCAGATGGTTAAGTGTGATTCATCAAATCAAATTTTATTGGTCACATACACATGGTTAGCAGATGTTAATACGAGTGTAGCGAAATGCTTGTGCTTTTAGTTCCGACCGTGCAGTAATATCTAACAAGTAATCTAACAATTTCACAGCAACTACCTTATACACACAAGTGTAAAGGAATGAATAAGAATATGTACATATAAATATATGGATGGCCGAATGGCATAGGCAAGATGCAGTAGATGGTATAGAGATGAGTAATGTAGGGTATGTAAACATATAAAGTGGCATTGTTTAAAGTGACTAGTAATACATTTTTCATTATTAAAGTGGCTAGAGATTTGAGTCAGTATGTTGGCAGCAGCCACTCAATGTTAGTGATGGCTGTTTAACAGTCTGATGGCCTTGAGATAGAAGCTGTTTTCAGTCTCAGCTTTGCACCTGTACTGACCTCGCCTTCTGGATGATATGTGTTTTGGGTGACAAGCCAAATTTGTGAACAGGCAGTGGCTCGGGTGGTTGTCCTTGATGATCTTTTTGGCCTTCCTGTGACATCGGGTGGTGTAGGTGTCCTGGAGGGCACGTAGTTTGCCCCCGGTGATGCGTTGTGCAGACCTCACTACCCTCTGGAGAGCCTTACGGTTGTGGGCGGAGCAGTTGCCGTACCAGGCGGTGATACAGCCCGACAGGATGCTCTCGATTGTGCATCTGTAAAAGTTTGAGTGTTTTGGGTGACAAGCCAAATTTCTTCAGCCTCCTGAGGTTGAAGAGGCGCTGTTGCACCTTCTTCACCACGCTGTCTGTGTTGGTGGACCATTTCAGTTTGTCCGTGATGTGTACGCCAAGGAACTTAAAACTTTCCACCTTCTCCACTACTGTCCCGTCGATGTGGATAGGGGGGTGCTCCCTCTGCTGTTTCCTGAAGTCCATCTCCTTTGTTTTGTTGAGTTTGAGGTTATTTTCCTGACACCACACTCCGAGGGCCCTCACCTCCTCCCTGTAGGCCGTCTCGTCGTTGTTGGTAATCAAGCCTACCACTGTAGTGTCGTCTGCAAACTTGATGATTGAGTTGGAGGCGTGCATGGCCACGCAGTCATGGGTGAACAAGGGAGTACAGGAGAGGGCTGAGAACGCACCCCCAACGTGTTTCCAGTGCTCCAGAGGCCAGTGGCAGAGTTGGGAACTCTGGAGATCGCATGGCTGTGTGCTCTATTTTAATACACCTGTCAGCAATGGGTGTGGCTGAAATAGCCGAATCCACTCATTTAAAGGGGTGTCCACATACTGTATGTCTTGTCTCCTCTTTTTCCAGCACTTTGTAAGTGAACGTAAGTATGATGAAGACCTGGGAAAAGCTGTGAAGTTCACTTTCGAGCTAGAACCACTGAAGACAAGCGTCACAGGATTTGGATCAGGTACATTCCTTTTTTCTTCTTTGATGTCTTTCCTCTTACAGAAACTCACTGTGATCATACAGTATTGCATTGCTATTTAGAGGGTAATTAATCAATTGTCTTGATAGTAACGCCCACAGAATTAAATAGAACACATATTTGTATAATAATACTATGTATCTCTATGGTAACGCCTGCCCCCGTGACGCCCTCTCCTTTCAGTGTACCATCCTCAGACAGGCTACTCCAGCCGGTCCCGCTGTAGTTCCACCTCCTCGTCCATCACAGGCCCAGGGTCCCTAGAAGCACCACCTCCGTCTCAGCACCAGGGCTCCAGCTTCGAAGGACACCCTACCCAGCCGAACAAAACGGTCAGCTCACAAAGCAATCATAAACATGCAACTAAAGGAGTTGCTAACTGTTTTCAGTCGTGTTTCTTTAGGAGTAAAAATATTAAACATAATATGATTGCTTTGTGTTTTAAGTGTGCTTTTAATCTGCACCTTTCAGACTTTCCAAGGCAACAGGCGGTATACGGCGGGCCCGGGATACTACTCCGGTGGTCAGCGGTATAATGGCGGCTCCTATCGCGACAGGAACACCAATCGCGGAGGCTACCGCTCCGAGGGTTACCAAGGCTACCAGGGCAACCAAGGCCAAGATGACGGCCCCAGCCATCCTACCAGCACTGCCACACAATCCTCCAACTCCACAAGAGGCCCTTCCAACTCCACTCCATCCTCTTCTTACCGTCAAGACCACCCTTCTCATAACGGTCTGCCCCAAAGGCCTCCGCGGACACACTGCCCCTGACACCGGAACTACCTGGCTTAAAACCCCCTACTAACCCTGGCACTCCACCCTCGATACCCTTCCCCTTCCACCCCACTAAGTCCTTTTTGATGAAGAATAGAATACAAGTTTACATCTTTTTGTCAATTGAGCTGTAGTGCCACCCATAGGCAAAACCATTCATCCACCAAACTTGAAAATCCGCTAATAAGACCTATTTTCTCATGCCTGTTGATCTAGCAGCATTTTGCTACTTCAGAGGCCAGTGTTATCTGATGATGAGTTCAGCACAGAGACTGCTGTGATTTATATGCATTTTGTGCACTGCTAAATGGCATTTATATTTTAGTTGCCTTATTATTTTTTTTTGTAGTCCATCACCATTTTAGTTCCATATGTTATGGCATGCTTGCTAGTATGTATGGAAGACTTTCATCAATGGCATACAATCAACACTACATACGTTTATTTGTATCCAATTCATTTAGAGCTTTCCATAAATACTGGTTGCGCCTGTAAATAATATGTACTCCTTGAACTGGACAATGAATCAGTTGATAATTAGAACTAGAGGTAATCACTTTGGATGTTGCCTGATGGCGGTTGTTTATTCCCTCCCTCACATGTATGAGAATAGTTTAGTGGATAGTTGTCCTGTCCTTCTCTATATTGTTATTGTATAATCCAAGGAGAAGGCTCGATTTCTTTATTACATACATATTTAATTATGAATTATTCCACTTCTCAAATCTCAGGTATGAGAAAGGAACCCCTACACCTAGTCTGAATTTGGACTTCCCTTTGTTAGAAGTACATATATTTAGGTGTTATTTGGTCTACTCTCATTCTTATTTTCAGTGCATCTCAGACAGGACCATAAACGGCACACACTTGACATGCTTGCCAGGTATCACAGTGCAACTTTGCCTTTCTAGAAATGAAGAGATGCCTGCATCACGAACATCAGTGCACGTTCTTGTGATCTTTTACATGTTAAAAAGCGAGCTTTAGGAGCTTTCTGTCCTTTTTTAATATATCAACTTTCCTCTTGATCATTTCCTAGAGAAGGAAAAAAATCGGATCAAATTTGTGAATGCTGTTTCGATCTTAGTTTGAATACGTTTTATGACTACCGAGTTGGGACTGATTTAAGATTCTTAGTAAAGTATACAATAACTTAACAAAATCTGGAGAAATATCTGATTGTTTCCCCTTGTACACTGCCTGGAGGCATAATGTTGCTTTTTCCCCTGATAATGTTCTTTTGAAATGGGGCTTGGTATGGTTCACCATTTACCGAAAGCAGAGCGGTGTCGTGTCAAACTGCAAGGCATGTGTATAAGGTTATACAGCTGTTTCCTCTGTGTACCAAAGGGTCATACCCGATGAGTAGAAGAATTGAGAGAACCCCCTCCATCTCCTCCAATATTACTGGTAGGAAGTTATCCATAGGAATACCTTTGTGTTTTAGATATGTTATAAACATAGGTACTGAAGTCTTCTTTTCATAGGAGTATAATTTGGCCATGAGGAAAATGTCTTCATTTTTGTTATATTTCACATCAACATAAAGATTATGTAGTTCTTGTTTGTTCAATGGTTTACAAAGTCTTCTGGGGAAGTGCAGAGTGTATACAGCAGGGTAGATCAATTGGCATGTATCAGCAACTGTGCTTGAGCACATAAGGCTTGGTAGCCAATTCCAGGAGCTTCCTGCCTTCAGCAAATTTTTCCTAATCTCAGATCTGCACTGTAAATATAGGCCTATTTTCAGTAATCCTAATGCACAGTAGGCCTACCTTTCAATTGCGGAGATGCATGCACTGCATTTTCTCTCCACAACACATTGCTAGTTGTTACCTTGTGGTAGCTTCAAGCATGTACATGTAGTATTTCTTACAGTTGTCAAAAAGCTAGAGTTATTCTCTATGGGGAATTAATTATGCCTGTCCATCTCTTTTACCAAGTGTAAGAACTCCCATTCACAGCTTTGTCTACATTCTCAACTATCTGGTGATCACCAAAGAGAAAAACATTTCCTTTTTTCGTTCTCTGCCTATAAAAAAATTACTTCATTGTTTTCCAATTGGATAATCTATTCTAGATTGAGTAGCATGTTACCTTTTTTTCTTTTACATTTTCTTTCTTTACTGTGTGTGTATATATATAGCTATAATTCTGTTGCGCTCACATGGGGCATTTTGTATGTTATATACATGCTGAACATATGGTTTACCCCTGAACTAGTTCAGTCATATGGACTGAACTAACAATCTAGTTCAGTCCAATTCTTCCAGTCCAAACTGTAAACTTAAGTGCCTTCTCTTGCCTCCATCCAATTCATACACCCCCCCTCCTTACAGCAACCACAAAGTATGGACCAAAGACATCTGCCCTCCCCATCCATTCTAATACACCCCCCCCCCCCCCCCATATGCGGAAAGGCACACTTTTCATTTACTATTAAACTTTGCAATACATAAGCAGGTGTCCTTTGTCTTCATATGCTTTTCATGGGCACAGTATTTTACAGATCCGTGTCAACTTAACTGTAAGCAAAATAAATGGCGATACGCTCACTTCTCATTGTATGGTTAACTATGTAAGAATTGTGTAATTCAATTTGCCATATTGGAGCAAGTAAGGTTGTTTAAGATGTCCCATCAAGCCTTTATCTCAGTAATCGGCAACATGTCAAATGAGGGCTGGAGCTATTGCTTTAAACTGTGACAGGCCTCTGCATCCTCCAAAACTGAAATCAGAGATGCAGTTTGATAGTGTTATAAAGCAGGTTTCCATCCAATCTTTTTATGCGACGAAAGTACATGTCAGATAAAATGTCAGGACAGATGGAGAGAAACATTTGGCTGCTTTATAAATGTCAACAAAACAAAATACATTAGACAAGGTGGGATCTTTTTGTCTGTAAAATGAATTATGCGAGAAATTATATAGTAACCATCGTATCGAAGTCAACTTGGAGTCACACGATGACATGTTGTCCTCCACCTACGACTTGTAGGGAAAGCATGCAGTTTATTATGCTACAGATTGAAAGTGCAAGGTGATGAGTTTGATTCTCCTTTCCAATAAATGTTGAGTGTCTTATGCTGATGACATGATCAACGATGTTTTGCTGCCGCTTGACAAATAAGAATAATCCATAATCTCATGTAGGCTAGTGATTCCAAACCTTTTTTTGATTACTGTACCACCAACTGAATTTTGCTCTGCCTGGAGTAGCCCAGAAGTAACCCCTTGTGCAATTTTACCAGTAGGCCTATGGTCTCATGAGTCTTCTGGATAGGCCAAGTACCCCTGGTTGGAAACCACTGATGTAGGCTATATCTGCGCTCTAGCCAACAGCGCACAGATCTTGTATCTGCACGCTGTTGGCTAGAGTGCATGTGCCAATACCGGAGTGGAAACATTCGCTACATAGCGCACATTTCTTTTTGTGAGAAAACCATCAGAGTTGAAAATCCATTTCATTTGTATTTCTTATTCGACACATGGGAATTTAACAGTACCGCAAAAGGTATTATGTGCACTACGTCATTTGATGAAAACATCACTGTTGTAAAAATGCACACATTGTTTTTAAGGCAGAATTTAGAATATTTGCATGCAAATATGTCGCCAATTGGATGGAAACCTAGCTAAAGTCTAAATGTAATTGTGTGGCTACCAACCTCAAATAAGAATGAAAAGAATGGAATGATAAACTTGTTAGTTCAGAATCCAATTTATCTAAACAAAGATGGATGATCATAAGGTCCGAAGATCCAGTGGATCCTCTCTTGAATTATCAGGTGGTCAAGTTAACTACTACTACAGATGGTCCTAGACCTGGTCATGACTGGGTGAAGTGCTCTAGTGAAGGCCTTGGTGATGACACTGGCAGTGCTAGTGAAGAGAGACTGTCTTTTGGTGCCAGAGCCAGAATGTCAGTTCTTCTCCAATGGGTTGGGAGGTGATTTAAAAGGACAGCTGCACTGTAAGTCTAATTAGAGAGAGTTAGTTAGGACCCCATTGTCATAAAACATTTCACCACAGTTCAAAAACCAATTTGCACATGCTCAGCATCCCAACATATTACAGAGTAGTGAGATGGTGACAGGCTGCTGACAAATATCTATGGTGTTAACGTGTCATATCCTGACTTCAGATGTGTGAGCGAAACTCATGAGATAAATCAATTCTGTGCATGAGCTAAAATCAGGGCCCAGACCCACTATACCCATCAACAGTAACACTTCAAAATGGTATGGACAAGAGGATGTGTATTCAACAAAAAAAATATGTTTGCAATTTTTTTCGATTTACCATTTGTATGATCATCCGAGGTGCCTTCCAATAGATCCTCTTATGAATGATCATAAGTGTCCTCAAGTGGATCCTCTCTCAGAAGATCAAAAGAGGGGTAGATGGCCAGTGGATCCACTTTGTTCTGGAAGGTCATAGAAAAGTGTTAACACAAGTCACAAAGCTGTCAGAAACAGAAATTCTGATCATTCCCAATAATTGTAATTCACTAACAATTAAAACTGATGGTTCACACAAACAGCATAAAATGTCAAAATAGAGACGCTTAACTAAATAAAGTGTTATTAATTCAAAGACTTTCAAACCATACCTTCGCTTTCAACTTTGGCATCTTCTGCATTTTATGTGTCTTAGGCAGCTTTGGCAACAAGCCAAACCTCTTCTGACTCTCATCCTTAGGGAGTCTATCACTTGCTGCTGCGGCAAGTGATTTGGAATTTCCAGATAATGAGATCGCCTTACTTGGATGTCCGGAGAGAAGCAGCACAGAGGAGAGGAGGAAAGCTGGGGCAGCAAGGAATTCATTGGGGGGAGTCGTGCTTATCTCCTTTACCAGAGACCAGGCTATGACTCTAGGGACCTCTGCACTGCACTGCTCCACTGCCTGGTGCAATTCGATTGCAGAACCCTTTTCCTGCAGCAGGTCCTTGTACACTGCTTCAACTACCTCATCAGGAGGTGCCCGAATAGGGGTAGATGATTCCTCATCAACGGACATTCCGTTGACCTCTGCCAACAGCGTCAACACAGATCCACTGACAGACAGGGCTTTCTCAATCAGCTCTGGCTCTGACTGAGGAGGAGATCCATCGGCATTCTTCCGGATCTTCAAGAGGAGTGCACATACCAAGCTATGCACAGACCCACTGGAAAAGGAAACCACGGGTGTAGATGGAGTTCCTGTAGCTGTGGACTGAGTTTCTGTTGTATTGCATAGACTTGGGGAGGCACTGCCACAGACTTGGGGTAGGACTTCTTGGGGACAAGAGGTATTAGCTTTGTTAGACAAAGTAGAAGTGAAACTCTGTTCGGCTTTGTTTTGCTTTTTCTTCTTCTGCAGACAAAAGCTAGGGAAATAGGATCTCTCTTGCCTGTTATTGGTTTGCTTTCCTTGAGCAATAGTGTTAAGAGATGACTCAGCCATTTGTTCTATGCTAATCACTCTAGCCACAGACGAAGCAATGGCTTTGGGGACTTCTGTACTCCACTCATCTACTGCAAGGTGCAATTGTTCAACTGATTGGCACAATTTTATGGCAGATCCCTTTTCTTGGAGCAGGTCCTGGTACACGTCGTCAACAAACTTAGCTTTGTCAGACAAAGTAGAAACGGAACTCACTTTGGCTTTCTTGTGCGCTTTCTGTGGACAACAACTAGGGAAATCGAATCTCTCTCGCCTGTTTTTGGTTGTCTTTCCTTGAGCCTTAGTGATGGTGAGAGATGGCTCAGGCATTTTGTCAGTGCGGATTGCCGGAACTACAGACAAAGCAATGGCTCTGGGAACCTCTGCACTGAACCCGCCTGCTGCCTGGTGCAAATCCAACACTGTTTCGATCAAATCTTCTTCGACTTTCAAGAGAAGGGCATTCATTACACTATTCACAGACCCATTGCTGATCAATTCCAATGGGGATGAGGTTCTTGCCACCGTGCATTGACTTGAAGTGGCCTGAAATTCTTGTACGTCTTCCTGAGAATTAGTTTTGTCTGAAGCAAGACTTACAAGGGACATTGTCTCTGGTTTCTTTTGACTAAGACCCAAGTAATGGGGGATTCTCTCTGCACTGCACTCGTCTACCGCAAGGTGCAATTGTTCAACTGATTGGCACAATTTTATGGCAGATCCCTTTTCTTGGAGCAGGTCCTGGTACACGTCGTCAACAAACATAGCTTTGTCAGACAAAGTAGAAACGGAACTCACTTTGTCTTTCTTTTGAGCCTTCTGTGGACAACAACTAGGGAAATAGAATCTCTCTCGCCTGTTTTTGGTTGTCTTTCCTTGAGCTTTAGTGATGGTGAGAGATGGTTCAGGAATTTTGTCAGTGCTGATTGCCTGAACCACAGACAAAGCAATGGCTCTTGGGACCTCTGCACTGAACTCCTCTACTGCCTGGTGCAATTCCAAAACTGATTCAACTGAATTCTCTTTGACTTTCGAGAGAAGGGCATTCATTACACTGTGCACAGACCCATTGGAGATCAATTCCACTGGGGATGGGATTCTTGCCTCCGTGGATAGACTTGAAGTGGCCTGAAATTCTTGCACATCTTCCTGAGAATTAGTTTTGTCTGAAGCAAGACTTACAAGGGACATTGTCTCTGGTTTCTTTTGACTAAGACCCAAGAAATGGGCGATTTTCTCTGCACTGCACTCGTCTACCGCAAGGTGCAATTGTTCAACTGATTGGCACAATTTTATGGCAGATCCCTTTTCTTGGAGCAGGTCCTGGTACACGTCGTCAACAAACATAGCTTTGTCAGACAAAGTAGAAACGGAACTCACTTTGTCTTTCTTTTGAGCCTTCTGTGGACAACAACTAGGGAAATAGAATCTCTCTCGCCTGTTTTTGGTTGTCTTTCCTTGAGCTTTAGTGATGGTGAGAGATGGTTCAGGAATTTTGTCAGTGCTGATTGCCTGAACCACAGACAAAGCAATGGCTCTTGGGACCTCTGCACTGAACTCCTCTACTGCCTGGTGCAATTCCAAAACGGATTCAACTGAATTCTCTTTGACTTTCGAGAGAAGGGCATTCATTACACTGTGCACAGACCCATTGGAGATCAATTCCACTGGGGATGGGATTCTTGCCTCCGTGGATAGACTTGAAGTGGCCTGAAATTCTTGCACATCTTCCTGAGAATTAGTTTTGTCTGAAGCAAGACTTACAAGGGACATTGTCTCTGGTTTCTTTTGACTAAGACCCAAGAAATGGGCGATTTTCTCTGCACTGCACTCGTCTACCGCAAGGTGCAATTGTTCAACTGATTGGCACAATTTTATGGCAGATCCCTTTTCTTGGAGCAGGTCCTGGTACACGTCGTCAACAAACATAGCTTTGTCAGACAAAGTAGAAACGGAACTCACTTTGTCTTTCTTTTGAGCCTTCTGTGGACAACAACTTGGGAAATAGGATCTCTCTCGCCTGTTTTTGGTTGTCTTTCCTTGAGCCTTAGTTATGGTGAGAGATGGCTCAGGCATTTTGTCAGTGCGGATTGCCGGAACTACAGACAAAGCAATGGCTCTGGGAACCTCTGCACTGAACCCGCCTGCTGCCTGGTGCAAATCCAACACTGATTCGATCAAATCTTCTTCGACTTTCAAGAGAAGGGCATTCATTACACTATTCACAGACCCATTGCTGATCAATTCCACTGGGGATGAGGTTCTTGCCACCGTGCATTGACTTGAAGAGGCCTGAAACTCTTGTACATCTTCCTGAGAATTTTTTTTTTCTGAAGCCAAACTTTTAGTCAGACTTACACGGGACATTGTCTGTGCTTTCTTTTGACAAAGACCCATGAAATAGGGGACTCTCTCGCGCCAATTTACAGTTTTCAGTCCTGTTTTTGGACGGTCAGCCTCAGTGTCCAAAGGTTTCTCAGCCATTTTTCCTATGTCACATTCTGTTACTAGCTCCTCATAACATTGAATATCCTCAAGCGGCAAAGACATATTTGAAGGATCTTTAAAAAATAAAATGGACATTTTATAAAAATATGAATATTTGAAATGATTGAAAGTTGCGAAAGTAAGATAAGTACAATAACACCTTATATTCAAATCTCCCTTACATTTGGGATAACATTCAGTTTAGAAAATAATGTATGAAATTAATAAATGCCTTACCTTTGCTGAGGCAAACACTTGCATCCACTGACAGATCTCTGGTCAGTGGGACGGAGCACATTACTTCCTGGACCATGGCTGTTGTGATCAAGGCTGTTGCAGAGACAGTTTCCACGCTTGTCTTAGTACCCTTCAGCTTCGACATCACCCAGCCTGGGATGGAGTGAATAGACTTTTGGCTTGAGCCAGAGGCAGGGTGTTGAGATTCATCTTGGGAAGCATTTAAACCCAAACACTTCTGGAGTAGGTTCCCTACCGATGTCTTCACAAAATCCAAAACAAGTTGTTTCTGAAGGTCCTCCTTCCCAGGGCATGATTTCTTGAAAGCCATCTGTGAATTACTGATTGCCAGGCGTAGTATATTGGTGCTGCTGGAATCTAGCATTACCTGCTGGGCCTTTTCAATGAGCACAGTCTCAGACAAGAAGTGAATCGAATCCTTAGAGAGGACGTTTGCTGTCTCCACAATGGCATGATACAAATTAGTTGTTATAGGCCTAACATCAGCAACCATACATTCGAGCTCTAGAAAACTGCTGCATCTAGTCTCTGCAATAATTGAGGCACTAATGTCAGCCACTCTCTGTTCAACAAAGCAGCTGGTGGCACCTTGTTCTGGCTGTTGATCCACGTCCCTGGTGATCAGTAGCTCGAGGTTTTGGGTTAGGGAGTCCAAAAACTGCTTTGCAAGTGCCTCCCTGGACCCTTTCAACTCACATGTTGGCAGTCCCTTCTTGATGTTCACCAAGATCCGGCTCAGGATCTCTTTTGCACTGGTTACTACACCGTGTTGACTAAATCCGATGTCGCTTTCAGTGTTGAGGAGCAGTTGTACGGTGAACATTTCCTTCAATTTAGCCTGGACCATTTGAAGGATAATGTCAGAAACCAATTGGACTTGCTCCCAAAAGAGTGTAGGGTCTGTGAGAATATTTAAAAAATCCTTGTTGGCATCAATTACAGTTCGCACACCCTCCAAGATGATATCTACCACACCAAATGCTGCCTCACCAGTGTTGTGTGGGAGCTTTATAGAGGGCTCCAGTGGCATGCTTTGTTCATCAAGCTTCTCAAGTGATCCCCCTTGGTAAATGGTGCCGATTTTGGAATCAAAAAGTGTGGTGATCTCATTTACAGTGTTTTCCATGATCTGGCTCACTGCCATTGAGGCTATTTTATGGAATTCCATATTTCTTGATTGGTCCCAAATTGCAGATGGAATGTCTCCAAGGTCAACAACCTCCTTTCTTGACATTGACGGCTGAGGTGACTGAACCACTTGTCTCTCCTGTTCCAGGTCACTGAACTCTCTGTTAAAGTCAGGTGTGGAATAACAGTAGGAGCACAGCTTTATCAAGCTTGAGCAAGACTGGTCTATGGATGAGGTGGATGACAATAGAAGCTTGGGTTTTGAGTATGGCATTGTGTCCTGGAAAGATTCCATGGATTTGGATGTTCCGGGTTGTTTGTCAGGCTGGGTGCTAAATGATTTGATCTTCAATATCATGTCTTTGATTCTGTCAGACACAGCATGTAGAAAGCTACTTAGTTGGCTATTAACGGAATCCTGCCCTTCTGTAGTATCCCTTGTGCATTCCTTTCCACAGAGATGAATCATGGCATCAATGACAGAAACAATAACCTGTGCTGTGGCATGAGGCAACTTCGATTCCAGTATCCTCTGCAATTCTACAGGGACACTGGGAAACACCTTTCCTGTCAGCTCAGGGAACAACGGCAGCAACTTCACAGAGACAACGCAAAGCATCTCTCTGGCAACTTGGCTGCTTCTGCTACATGTTGCTTGCAGGAGGACATAAGAGAGGCCAGCGTTGATGTACCTTATTGCCACCTCAAAGATATCAGAGCTCACAGTCTTGGATGAACTCACTGCTTTCAACAGATTGTCATCTCTAAGCTCTGACGAGAGAATTATGTTGCTTACTGACTCATCAATCTCAGACTGAATGCACTGATAGACGTTTTCTTGCGACCCACCTAACAGAACTACTACTGGTTCCACCAACAGTCTACTTCCATTCCTACTTGGCCTGGACCTGTTTGATCCACAGGGCAACTCACCGTGTTCATCGTCAACCTCATCCAACAAAGCACTCTTAGATCTGCTGCTGAAATATCAAGATAGACATTGAAACATGCTATAATGTCATTTATGACATACACAAGATAATTTACCAAAACAAATGTTGCTTGCTCACTGTGTTTGTTCTGTTAGCATAGCAATGAGTTCAGAATTTTTGCTTGCTTTCATCTACATATAGGGATATACAGTGAGGGGAAAAAGTTTTTGATCCCCTGCTCATTTCGTACGTTTACCCACTGACAAAGAAATGATCCGTCTATAATTTTAATGGTAGGTTTATTTGAACAGTGAGAGACAGAATAACAACAAAAAAATCCAGAAAAACGCATGTCAAAATGTTATAAATTGATTTGCATTTATTGAGGGAAATAAGTATTTGACCCCTCTGCAAAACATGACTTAATACTTGGTGGCAAAACCCTGGTTGGCAATCACAGAGGTCAGACGTTTCTTGTAGTTGGCCACCAGGTTTGCACACATCTCAGGAGGGATTTTGTCCCACTCCTCTTTGCAGATCTTCTCCAAGTCATAAAGGTTTCTAGGCTGACGTTTGGCAACTCGAACCTTCAGCTCCCTCCACAGATTTTCTATGGGATTAAGGTCTGGAGACTGGCTAGGCCACTCCAGGACCTTAATGTGCTTCTTCTTGAGCCACTCCTTTGTTGCCTTGGTCGTGTGTTTTGGGTCATTGTCATGCTGGAATACCCATCCACGACCCATTTTCAATGCCCTGGCTGAGGGAAGGAGTTTCTCACCCAAGATTTGACGGTACATGGCCCCGTCCATCGTCCCTTTGATGCGGTGAAGTTGTCCTGTCCCCTTAGCAGAAAAACACCCCCAAAGCATAATGTTTCCACCTCCATGTTTGACGGTGGGGATGGTGTTCTTGGGGTCATAGGCAGCATTCCTCCTCCTCCAAACACGGCGAGTTGAGTTGATGCCAAAGAGCTCCATTTTGGTCTCATCTGACCACAACACTTTCACCCAGTTGTCCTCTGAATCATTCAGATGTTCATTGGCAAACTTCAGACGGGCATGTATATGTGCTTTCTTGAGCAGGGGGACCTTGCGGGCGCTGCAGGATTTCAGTCCTTCACGGTGTAGTGTTACCAATTGTTTTCTTGGTGACTATGGTCCCAGCTGCCTTGAGATCATTGACAAGATCCTCCCGTGTAGGAGGCTGATTCCTCACCGTTTTCATGATCATTGCAACTCCACGAGGTGAGATCTTGCATGGAGCCCCAGGCCGAGGGAGATTGACAGTTCTTTTGTGTTTCTTCCATTTGCGAATAATCGCACCAACTGTTGTCACCTTCTCACCAAGCTGCTTGGCGATGGTCTTGTAGCCCATTCCAGCCTTGTGTAGGTCTACAATATTGTCCCTGACATCCTTGGAGAGCTCTTTGGTCTTGGCCATGGTGGAGAGTTTGGAATCTGATTGATTGATTGCTTCTGTGGACAGGTGCCTTTTATACAGGTAACAAACTGAGATTAGGAGCACTCCCTTTAAGAGTGTGCTCCTAATCTCAGCTCGTTACCTGTATAAAAGACACCTGGGAGCCAAAAATCTTTCTGATTGAGAGGGGGTCAAATACTTATTTCCCTCATTAAAATGCTAATCAATTTATAACATTTTTGACATGCGTTTTTCTGGATTTTGTTGTTGTTATTCTGTCTCTCACTGTTCAAATAAACCTACCATTAAAATTATAGACTGACAATTTTTTGTCAGTGGGCAAACGTACGAAATCAGCAGGGGATCATATACTTTTTTCCCTCACTGTATAGGGCAGAAGTTGTCTAAAGAAACTTTGGCATGTTCAAACTCGAGCTCTTTTGTTCAAATTCTCTTTTCAGTTGAGCAATATTGACTTTGACAGATTTTTTATGAACAAGCAGAGATTGGGGGGGACATGTAAAGTGTTAGTCCCATGTTTCACGATCCCCAACATTTTCCATATGCGCAAAAAGCTTATTCCTCTCGAATTTTCTGCACAAATTTGTTTACATATCTGTTAGTCAGCATTTCTTCTTTGCCAAGATAATCCATCCACCTGACAGGTGTGGCATATCAAGAAGCTGATTAAACAGCATGATCCTTACACAGGTGCACCTTGGGCTGGGGACAATAAAAGTAAGGCCACTCTAAAATGTGCACAATGCCACAGATGTCTCAAGTTGAGGGAGCGTGCAATTGTCATGCTGACTGCAGGAATGTCCAACAGAGCTGTTTCCAGAGAATTTAATGTTAATTTCTCTACCAACGTCATTTTAGAGAATTTGGCAGTACGTCCAATCTGCCTCCCAACCACAGACCACGTGTATTGTGTCATGTGGGCGAGCAGTTTGCTGATGTCAACGTTGTGAACAGAGTGCCCTATAGTGGTGGTGGGGTTATGATATGGGCAGGCATAAGCTACGGACAACGAACACAATTGCATTTTATCGATGCAATTTGAATGCACAGAGATACCGTGACGAGATCCTGAGGCCCATTGTGAGGCCCATTTTTTTAAAGGCATCTGTGACCAACAGATGCATATCTCTATTCCCAGTCGTGAAATCCATAGATTACAGCCTAATGAATTCATTTAAATTGACTGATTTCCTTATATGAATTGTAACTCAGTAAAATCTTTGAAATTGTTGCAATCGAACCCACAGCCCTAGCATTGCAAGCGCAATGCTCTACCAACTGAGCCACATCATCACATCACCAAAAACTCCTTGACGTCTCAATGTACTCAATTACTGTATTGTGCATTGTTTTTCTTCATAGTGATGGAAAGTCTACAGGTACAAACCTAGATGACCAGCCTATGTACAATACACTAATGTACAAGTGGTTTGTAAGGATGGTAAATTAATACTGCACACAAAGTGGTTGTTTTCCATGTTATTTGATCAAGAAAAATATTTAATTTTATGTCTTTGCCCATAACTTTGCACCTTTTGATGTACATTTTTGAGGGCAGGGTTGTTGTTGTTTCTGGATTCCATTAGAATGACAAATTCTAAACCAGAGAAAGGTTTGAGTCCTGAATGCTGATTGCCTGACAGCTGTGGTATATCAGACCGTATACCACGGGTATGACAAAACACTTATTTTTACTGCTCTAATTCCGTTGGTAAACAGTTTATAATAGCAATAAGGCATCTCGGGGGTTTGTGATATATGGCCAATATACCACGGCGTTGGCCATATACCACACACCCTCTGCCCTTATTGCTTAATTATACAACTACCTTTTTTGCCAAAGCAGAGATGCTGACATTTTTTGTTGTTGCCTGCGCTACAGATGTCTACAGTGTATTCAGAAAGTATTCAGACACCTTCCCTTTTTCCACATTTTGTTACGTTACAGCCTTATTCTAAACTTGATTAAATAAAATCCTCATCAATCTACACACAATACCCCATAATGACAAAGCAAAAAATGCTTTTTATATTTTTGTAACTATATATATATTTTTTCAAATGTAATTAAGTATTCAGACCTTATGCTATGACACTCGAAACTGAGCTCAGGTGCATCCTGTTTCCATTGATAATCCTTGACATGTTTCTACAACTTGATTGGAATCCACCTGTGGTAAATTCAATTGATTGGACATGATTTGGAAAAGCACACACCTGTCTATATGAGATCCCACAGTTGACAATGCATGTCAGAGCAAAAACCAAGCCATGAGGTTGAAACAATTGTCCGTAGAGCTCCAAGACAGGATTGTTTTAGAGGCACAGATCTGGGGAAGGGTACAATAAAATGTCTGCAGCATTGAAGGTCCCCAAGAACACAGTGGCCTCCATCATTCTTAAATGGAAGAAGTTTGTAACAACCAAGAATCTTCCTAGAGCTGGCCGCCCGGCCAAACTGAGCAATCGGAGAAGGGCCTTGGTCAGGGAGGTGACCAAGAACCCGATGGTCACTCTGACAGAGCTCCAGAGTTCCTCTGTGGAGATGGGAGAACCTTCCAGAAGGACAACCATATCTGCAGCACTCCACCAATCATGCCTTCATGGTAGAGTGGTTAGACAGAAGCCACTCCTCAGTAAAAGGCAAGACAGCACGCTTGGATTTTTCCAAAAGGCACTTAAAGGACTCTCCGACCATGAGAAACAAGATTCTCTGGTCTGATGAAACCAAGATTGAACTCTTTGGCCTGAATGCCAAGCATAATGTCTGGAGGAAACCTGGCACCATCCCTACGGTGAAGCATGGTGGTGGCAGCATCATACTGTGGGGCTGTTTTTCAGCAGCAGGGATTGGGAGACTAGTCAGGATTGAGGAAAAGATGAATGGAGCAAAGTACATAGAGATCCTTCATGAAACCCTGCTCCAGAGTGCTCAGGAACACAGACTGGGGCAAAGGTCCACCTTCCAACAGGACAATGACCCTAAGCACACAGCCAAGACAACGCAGGAGTGGATTCGGGACAAGTCTCTGAATGTCCTTGAGTGACCCAGCAGAGCCCGGACTTGAAAGATCTAACAGTTCTGGAGAAACCTGAAAATAGCTGTGCAGCAACACTCCCCATCCAACCTGACAGAGCTTGAGAGGATCTGCAGAGAAGAATTGGAGAAACACCCCAAATACAGGTATACCAAGTCTGTAGCGTCATACCCAAGAAGACTTGAGGCTGTAATCGCTGCCAAATGTGCTTCAACAAAGTACTGAGTTAAGGGTCTGAATACTTATGTAAGTGAGATATCAAAAAATGATATACATTTGCAAAAATTTCTAAAAACCTGTTTTCGCTTCATCATTATGGGGTATTGTGTGTAGTATGATGAGGGGAAAAAACGATTTAAT
Organism: Salvelinus namaycush; assembly: GCF_016432855.1. Taxonomy (NCBI): domain Eukaryota; kingdom Metazoa; phylum Chordata; class Actinopteri; order Salmoniformes; family Salmonidae; genus Salvelinus; species Salvelinus namaycush. The sequence goes on from NC_052320.1 coordinate 19,704,208, forward strand.
AAATTTTTGAATAAGGCTGTAACGTAACAAAATGTGGAAAAAATTCAAGGGGTCTGAATACTTTCCGAATATACTGTCTATATTGGTACGCTAATCCTACTAAAGGCCCAGTGCAAAACTTTTGCGAATTTTTTCTTCTTGAAACTTTTGCGAATTTTTTAATATATACAGTACCAGTCAAAAGTTTGGACACACCTACTCATTCAAGGGTTTTTCTATATTTTTACTATTTTCTACATTGTAGAATAATAGTGAAGACATCAAAACTATGAAATAACACATATGGAACCATGTAGTAACCAAAAAAGTGTTTTTAAATCTAAATATATTTTATATTGAAGATTCTTCAAAGTAGCCTTAAAGACTTTTGTTGTGGATAAAGAGTTACCTGTCTAACAGCACACAGAGGGTGTTCTTTAATGGAAACCTATCCAACATAATCCAGGTATAATCGGGAAAGCTGTCTAGGCCCCTTACTTTTTTCAATCTTTATTAACGATATGCCACTGGCTTTGAGTAAAACCAGTGTGTCTATGTATGCGGATGACTCAACACTATACAGTCGTGGCCAAAAGTTTTGAGAATGACACAAATATACATTATCACAAAGTCTCCTGCCTCAGTTTGTATGATGGCAATTTGCATATACTCCAGAATGTTATGAAGAGTGATCAGATGAATTGCAATTAATTGCAAAGTCCCTCTTTGCCATGCAAATTAACTGAATCCCCAAAAAACATTTCCACTGCATTTCAGCCCTGCCACAAAAGGACCAGCTGACATCATGCCAGTGATTCTCTCGTTAACACAGGTGTGAGTGTTGACGAGGACAAGGCTGGAAATCACTCTGTCATGCTGATTGAGTTCGAATAACAGACTGGAAGCTTCAAAAGGAGGGTGGTGCTTGGAATCATTGTTATTCCTCTGTCAACCATGGTTACCTGCAAGGAAACACGTGCCGTCATCATTGCTTTGCACTAAAAGGGCTTCACAGGTAAGGATATTGCTGCCAGTAAGATTGCACCTAAATCAACCATTTATCGGATTATCAAGAACTTCAAGGAGAGCAGTTCAATTGTTGTGAAGGCTTCAGGGCGCCCAAGAAAGTCCAGCAAGCGCCAGGACCGTCTCCTAAAGTTGATTTAGCTGCGGGATTAGGGCACCACCAGTACAGAGCTTGCTCAGGAATGGCAGCAGGCAGGTGTGAGTGCATCTGCACGCAGAGTGAGGCGAAGAGTTTTGGAGGATGGCCTGGTGTCAAGAAGGGCAGCAAAGCCACTTCTCTCCAGGAAAAACATCAGGTACAGACTGATATTCTGCAAAAGATACAGGGATTGGACTGCTGAGGACTGGATTAAAGTCATTTTCGCTGATGAATCCCCTTTCCGATTGTTTGGGGCATCCGGAAAAAAGCTTGTCCGGAGAAGACAAAGTGAGCGCTACCATCAGTCCTGTGTCATGCCAACAGTAAAGCATCCTGAGACCATTCATGTGTGGGGTTGCTTCTCAGCCAAGGGAGTGGGCTCACTCACAATTTTGCCGAAGAACACAGCCATGAATAAAGAATGGTACCAACACATCCTCCGAGAGCAACTTCTCCCAACCATCCAGGAACAGTTTGGTGACGAACAATGCCTTTTCCAGCATGATGGAGCACCTTGCCATAAGGCAAAAGTGATTACTAAGTGGCTCGGGGAACAAAACATCCATATTTTGGGTCCATGGCCAGGAAACACCCCAGACCATGAATCCCATTGAGAACTTGTGGTCAATCCTCAAGAGGCGGGTGGACAAACAAAAACCTACAGATTCTGACAAACTCCAAGCATTGATTATGCGAGAATGGGCTGCCATCAGTCAGGATGTGGTCCAGAAGTTAATTGACAGCATGCCAGGGCGGATTGCATAGGTCTTGAAAAAGAAGGGTCAACACTGCAAATATTGACTCTTTGCATCAACTTCATGTAATTGTCAATAAATGCCTTTGACACTTATGAAATGCTTGTAATTATACTTCAGTATTCCATAGTAACATCTGACACAAATATCTAAAAACACTGAGGCAGCAGACTTCGTGAAAATGTATATTTGTGTCATTCTCAAAACTTTTGGCCACGCCTGTACATGTCAGCTACTACAGCGACTGAAAGGACTCCAACACTTAACAAAGAGCTGCAGTTAGTTTCAGAATGGGTGGCAAGGAATAAGTTAGTCCGAAATATTTCTAAAACTAAAAGCATTGTATTTGGGACAAATCATTCACTAAACCCTAAACCTCAACTAAATCTTGTAATGAATAATGTGGAATTTGAGCAAGTTGAGGTGACTAAACTGCTTGGAGTAACCCTGGATTGCCTTCTTAACAGCACTATAAACAAGGCAGGTCCTACAAGCCCTAGTTTTGTCGCACCAGGACTACTGTTCAGTCGTGTGGTCAGGTGTCACAAAGAGGGACTTAGGAAAATTGCAACTGGCTCAGAACAAGGCAGCACAGCTGGCCCTAAGATGTTCACAGAGAGCTAACATTAATAATATATATTTTTAAAATTTTATTTCACCTTTATTTAACCAGGTAGGCTAGTTGAGAACAAGTTCTCATTTACAACTGCGACCTGGCCAAGATAAAGCACAGCAGTTCGACACATACAACAACACAGAGTTACACATGGACTAAACAAACATGCAGTCAATAATACAGTAGAAAAAAGAAAAATCTATATACATTGAGTGCAAATGAGGTAAGATAAGGGAGATAAGGCAATAAATAGGCCATGGTGGCGAAGTAATTAAAATTTAGCAATTGTAATTGACAATTAGACACTGGAATGGTAGATGTGCAGAAGATTAATGTGCAAGTAGAGATACTGGGGTGCAAAGGAGCAAGATAAATAAATAAATACAGTATGGGGATGAGGTAGTTGGATAGGCTGTTTACAGATGGCTATGTACAGGTGCAGTGATCTGTGAGCTGCTCTGACAGCTGGTGCTTAAAGTTAGTGAGGGAGATATGGGTCTCCAGCTTCAGTGATTTTTGCAGTTCGTTCCAGTCATTGGCAGCAGAGAACTGGAAGGAAAGGCAGCCAAAAGAGGAATTGGCTTTGGGGGTGACCAGTGAGATATACCTGCTGGAGCGCGTGCTACGAATGGTTGCTGCGGGGCTTTACCTAGCAGAGACTTGTAGATGACCTGGAGCCAGTGTGTTTGGCGACGAATATGAAGCGATGGCCAGCCAATGAGAGCGTACAGGTCGCAGTGGTGGGTAGTATATGGGGCTTTGGTGACAAAACGGATGGCACTGTGATAGACTGTATCCAATTTGTTGAGTAGAGTATTGGAGGCTATTTTATAGATGACATCGCCGAAGTCGAGGATCGGTAGGATGGTCATTTTTACGAGGGTATGTTTGGCAGCATGAGTGATGGATGCTTTGTTGCGAAATAGGAACCCGATTCTAGATTTCATTTTGGATTGGAGATGCTTAATGTGAGTCTGGAAGGAGAGTTTACAGTCTAGCCAGACACCTAGGTATTTGTAGTTGTCCACATATTCTAAGTCAGAACCGTCTAGAGTAGTGATGCTGGACGTGCGGGCAGGTGCGGGCAGTGATCGGTTGAAGAGCATGCATTTAGTTTTACATGCATTTAAGAGCAGTTGGAGGCCACGGAAGGAGAATTGTATGGCATTGAAGCTCGTCTGGAGGTTAGTTAACACAGTGTCCAAAGAAGGGCCAGAAGTATACAGAATGGTGTTGTCTGCGTAGAGGTGGATCAGAGAATCACCAGCAGCGAGAGCGACATCATCGATGTATAGAGAGAAGAGTCGGCCCGAGAATTGAACCCTGTGGCACCCCTATAGAGACTGCCAGAGGTCCGGACAACAGGCCCTCCGATTTGACACACTGAACTCTATCTGAGAAGTAGTTGGTGAACCAGGCGAGCCAATCATTTGAGAAACCAAGGCTGCCAATAAGAATGTGGTGATTGACAGAGTCGAAAGCCTTGGCCAGGTCGATGAATACGGCTGCACAGTAATGTCTCTTATCAATGGCGGTTATGATATCGTTTAGGACCTTGAGTGTGGCTGAGGTGCACCCGTGACCAGTTCGGAAACCAGATTGCATAGCGGAGAAGATACGGTGGGATTCGAAATGGTCGGTAATCTGTTTGTTGACTTGGATTCCGAAGATCTTAGAAAGGCAGGGTAGGCTAGATATAGGTCTGTAGCAATTTGGGTCTAGAGTGTCTCCCCCTTTGAAGAGGGGGATGACCGCGGCAGCTTTCCAATCTTTGGGAATCTCAGACGATATGAAAGAGAGGTTGAACAGGCTAGTAATAGGGGTTGCAACAATTTCGGCAGATAATTTTAAAAAGAGAGGGTCCAGATTGTCTAGCCCGGCTGATTTGTAGGGGTCCAGGTTTTGCAGTTCTTTAAGAACATCAGCTATCTGGATTTGGGTGAAAGAGAAATGGGGGAGGCTTGGGCAAGTTGCTGTGGGGAGTGCAGGGCTGTTAACCGGGGTAGGGGTAGCCAGGTGGAAAGCATGGCCAGCTGTAGAAAAATGCTTATTGAAATTTTCAATTATAGTGGATTTATCGGTGGTGACAGTGTTTCCTAGCCTCAGTGCAGTGGGCAGCTGGGAGGAGGTGCTCTTATTCTCCATGGAGTTTACAGAGTCCCAGAACTTTTTTGAGTTTGTGCTACAGGATGCACATTTCTGCTTGAAAAAGCTAGCCTTAGCTTTCCTAACTGCCTGTGTATATTTGTTCCTGACTTCCCTGAAAAGTTGCATATCACGGGGGCCATTCGATGCTAATGCAGACTGCTGCAGGATGTTTTTGTGCTGGTCAAGGGCAGTCAGGTCTGGAGAGAACCAAGGGCTATATCTGTTCCTGGTTAGAATGTTTTTGAAAGGGGCATGCTTATTTAAGATGGTGAGGAAGGCACTTTTAAAGAATGACCAGTCATCCTCTACTGACGGGATGAGGTCAATATCCTTCCAGGATACCCGGGCCAGGTCGATTAGGAAGGCCTGCTCACTGAAGTGTTTTAGGGAGAGTTTGATAGTGATGAGAGGTGGTCGTTTGACCACAGACCCGTTACGGATGCAGGCAATGAGGCAGTGATCGCTGAGATCTTGGTTGAAAACAGCAGAGGTATATTTAGGTTCATTGATAATTTGTGAGAGATTAAGGGCATCAAGCTTAGATTGTAGGATGGCCGGGGTGTTAAGCATGTCCCAGTTTAGGTCACCTAGCAGCACTAGCTCTGAAGATAGATGGGGGGCAATCAGTTCACATATGGTGTCCAGGGCACAGCTGAGGGCAGAGGGTGGTCTATAGCAAGCGGCAACGGTGAGAGACTTGTTTCCACTCAAAGTGGAGGAGAGATTGACTTCATCACTACTTGTATTTGTGAGATGTATTGACATGTTGAATGCACCGAGCTCTCTGTTTGAACTACTGGCACCCATGCATACCCCACAAGACATGCCACCAGAGGTCTCTTTACAGTCCCCAAGTCCAGAACAGACTATGGGAGGCGCACAGTACTACATAGAGCCATGCGTACATGGAACTCTATTTCACATCAAGTAACTCATGCAAGCAGTCAAATTAGATTTGAAAAAAATACACCTTATGGAATAGCGGGGACTGTGAAGCAACACAAACATAGGCACAGATACATGCATACAAACACACGATAACATACGCACTATACACACACGTACACATTAATTTTGTGTTGCAGATATGTGGTAGTAGAGTAAGACCCTGAGGGCACACACTTAATGTGTTGTGAAATCTGTTGTGAATGTATTATGTTTTTAAAATTGTATAACTGCCTTAATTTTGCTGGACCCCAGGAAGAGTAGCTGCTCTCTGTGTACATTAATGTTAGCTCTCTGAATACATCTAAGGGCCAGCCGTGCTGCCCTGTTCTGAGCCAATTGCAATTTTCCTAAGTCCCTCTTTGTGGAACCTAACCACACGACTGAACAGTAGTCCTGGTGCGACAAAACTAGGGCCTGTAGGACCTGCCTTGTTGATAATGCTGTTAAGAAGGCAGAAGAGCCCTTTATTATGGACAGACTTCTCCCCATCTTAGCTAATGTTGTATCAATATGTTTTGACCATGACAGTTTACAATCTGTGGCAGCAGCTAATGGGGATCCATAATAAATAAAATTCAGAGAACAGCAGAGTAGCAGTACAGTCAATGTCTGACATGTGACAATTAACACAGGTCAAAGTTCTTACCACTGACCATAGAGTACTATTACGTTCAAAATACCTTGATGGAAAGGGACAGATCACAACTGAGCATTCCTCTGTTCGTGAGCAGCTGGAGGGGGTGGACAAAATTGAAGATCCGTTAGTGGTGATGATTTCCCAGGTCAGGTCCAGGGCAGGCTTCACAGCAGTCCCAACGGCCTCTTTCACCCACGATAGGATGGTGTTGCAGGTCTCATTAAAGTCCTCTCTTGTCATCTTTTTTTACACAGAGGGGAAAGAAAATTCAGATCTTTTTTTAAATTAGAGGTAATGTGAATGCCAAAAATATTTAGCACTTTGTCTTTTGACATGTCTCCTGAAACTACATTACTAAAAAGATTTTTACAATATACTGTAATAGTATATAAGTAACAACAATTGAGGGATTTGATGGTGAGGAAGGGCACAGTTGAAGTCAGAAGTTTACATACACCTTAGCCAAATACATTTAAACTCAGTTTTTCACAATTCCTGACATTTAATCCTCGTAAAAATGCCCTGTCTAAGGTCAGTTAGGATCACCACTTTATTTTAAGAATGTGAAATGTCAGAATAATAGTAGAGAGAATGATTTATTTCAGCTTTTATTTCTTTCATCACATTCCCAGTGGGTCAGAAGTTTACATACACTCAATTAGCATTTGGGAGAATTGCCTTTAAATTGTTTAACTTGGGTAAAATGTTTCAGGTAGCCTTCCACAAGCTTCCCACAATAAGTTGGGTAAATTTGGACCCATTCCTCCTGACAGAGCTGGTGTAACTGAGTCAGGTTTGTAGGCCTACTTGCTCGCACACACTTTTTTAGTTCTGCCTACACATTTTCTATAGGATTGAGGTCAGGGCTTTGTGATGGCCACTCCAATACCTTGACTTTGTTGTCCTTAAGCCATTCTGCCACAACTTTGGAAGTATGCTTGGGGTCATTGTCCATTTGGAAGACCCATTTGCGACCAAGCTTTCACTTCCTGACTGATGTCTTGAGATGTTGCTTCAATATATCCACATCATTTTCCTACCTCATGATGCCATCTATTTTGTGAAGTGCACCAGTCCCTCCTGCAGCAAAGCACCCCCACAACATGATGCTGCCTCCCCCGTGCTTCACGGTTGGGATGGTGTTCTTCGGCTTGCAAGCCTCCCCCTTTTTCCTCCAAACATAACGATGGTCATTATGGCCAAACAGTTCTATGTTTGTTTCATCAGACCAGAGGACATTTCTCCAAAAAGTACGATCTTGTCCCCATGTGCAGTTGCAAACCGTCGTCTTGCTTTTTTATGGCGGTTTTGGAGCAGTGGCTTCTTCCTTGCTGAGCGGCCTTTCAGGTTATGTCGATATAGGACTCGTTTTACTGTGGATATAGATACTTTTGTACCTGTTTCCTCCAGCATCTTCACAAGGTCCTTTGCTGTTGTTCTGGGATTGATTTGCACTTTTCGCACCAAAGTACCTTCATCTCTAGGAGACAGAACGCGTCTCCTTCCTGAGCGGTATGACGGCTGCGTGGTCCCATGGTGTTTATACTTGTGTACTATTGTTTGTGCAGATGAACGTGTTACCTTCAGGCGTTTGGAAATTGCTCCCAAGTATGAACCAGACTTGTGGAGGTCTACATTTTTTTTTCTGAGGTCTTGGCTGATTTCTTTTGATTTTCACATGATGTCAAGCAAAGAGGCACTGAGTTTGAAGGTAGGCCTTGAAATACATCCACAGGTACACCTCCAATTGACTCAAATTATGTCAATGTCAGTCAACTTAGTGTATGTAAACTTCTGACCCACTGGAATTGTGATAGTGAATTATAAGTGAAATAATCTGTCTGTAAACAATTGTTGGAAAAATTACTTGTGTCATGCACAAAGTAGATGTCCTAACCGACTTGCCAAAACTATAGTTTGTTAACAAGACATTTGTGGAGTGGTTGAAAAACAGGTTTTAATGACTCCAACCTAAGTGTATGTAAACTTCCGACTTCAACTGTATGTTGAATGAACAGGAGGCTGGTGGGAGGAGCTCTATGAAGTAGGCTTGGGCGATAATACCATTTACCCTGTGTGGTACAGAAACGGTATGACAAGGAGTCTGGTGGGAGGAGCTATAGGAGGACGGGCTCATTGTAATGGCTGGAATGGAATAAATGGAACGTGTCAAACGTGGTTTTCATATGTTTGATGTATTTGATACCGTTCCATCTTTCCATTCTAGCCATTACAATGAGCCTGTCCTCCTATAGCTCCTCCCACCAGCCTCTTCTGGTGGAATAAAGAGAAAATAATCTTACATTGCCTGGCATCTCCCCTTGTATGGACTGCCACTGCCTGAAACAAATGTCAATTAAAATGTGTTCCAATTTGATTTAAATACAGATTGAGTAATATGACGTAAACATGAGCAGTGGCACAACTTCCGACACAAAGACAGTGCGAAACAATGTTGCAGGAGAGAGAGAGAGAGAAGCTAATTCCTGTGCACATACGCAGATGCTTAATAGTATCTGTGTTTGGGTGCTGATGAGTGCAGCCTCATGCTTCGCCATCTCTCTGCAATATCTTTGGTTGCCTTTGGTCACTACATAAATCAAATCAAATAATACAACAGGTGTAGTAGACCTTACAGTGAAATGCTTACTTACAAGCCCTTAACCAACAATGCAGTTTTATGAAAATCCCCCCAAAAAGTAAGAGATAAGAATAAATAATAATTAAAGAGCAGCAGTAAATAACAATAGCTGGGCTATATACAGGGGGTACCTGTACAGAGTCAATGTGAGGGGGGCACCGGTGTCGAGGTAATTGAGGTAATTATGTACATGTAGGTAGAGTTATTAAAGTGGCTATGCATAGATAATAACAGAGTGTGGGGGTGGGGGGTGGGGGGGGGGGGCAATGCAAATAGTCTGGGTAGCCATTTGATTAGCTGTTCAGGAGTCTAATGGCTTGGGGGTAGAAGCTGTTTAGAAGCCTCTTGGACCTAGACTTGGTGCTCCGGTACCACTTTCCATGTGGTAGCAGAGAGAACAGTCTATGACTAAGGTGGCTGGAGTCTTTGACAATTTTTTGGGCCTTAACACCGCCTGGTACTAAGGTCCTGGATGGCAGGAAGCTTGGTCCCGGTGATGTACTGGGCCATATGCACTACCCTCTGTAGTGCCTTGCTGTCGGAGGCCGAGCAGTTGCCACACCAGGCAATGATGCAACCCATCAGGATGCTTTCGATGGTGCAGCTGTAGAACCTTTTGAGGATCTGAGGACCTATGCCAAATCTTTTCAGTCTCCTGAGGGGGAATAGGTTTTGTTGAGCCCTCTTCACGACTGTCTTGGTGTGCTTGGACCATGTTAGTTTGTTGGTGATGTGGATGCCAAGGAACTTGAAGCTCTCAACCTGCTCCACTACAGCCCCGTCGATGAGAATGGAGGCGTGCTCGGTCCTCCTTTTCCTGTAGTCCACAATCATCTCCTTTGTCTTGATCACGTTGAGGGAGAGGTTGTTGTCCTTGCACCACACGGTCAGGTCTCTGCCCTCCTCCCTATAGGCTGTCTCATCGTTGTCGGTGATCAGGCCTACCACTGTTGTGTCATCAGCAAACGTAATGATGGTGTTGGAGTCATGCCTGGCCGTGCAGTCATGAGTGAACAGGGAGTACAGGAGGGGACTGAGTACGCACCCCTGAGGGGTCCCTGTGTTGAGGATCAGCGTGGCGGATGTGTTGTTACCTACCCTTACCACCTGGGGGCGGGCCGTCAGGAAGTCCAGGATCCAGTTGCAGAGGGAGGTGCTTAATCCCAGGGTTCTTAGCTTAGTGATGAGCTTTGAAGGCACTATGGTGTTGAACGCTGAGCTGTAGTCAATGAATAGCATTCTCTCATAGGTGTTCCTTTTGACCAGGTGGGAAAGGGCAGTGTGGAGTGCAATAGAGATTGCATCATCTGCGGTATGCAAATTGGAGTGGGTCTAGGTTTTCTGGGATAATGGTGTTGATGTGAGCCATGACCAGCCTTTCAAAGCATTTCATGGCTACAGACGTGAGTGCTACGGGTCGGTAGTCATTTAGGCAGGTTACCTTAGTGTTCTTGGGCACAAGGACTATGGTGGTCTGCTTGAAACATGTTGGTATTACAGCCTCAGACAGTGAGAGGTTGAGAATGTCAGTGAAGACACTTGATAGTTGGTCAGCACATGCTCGGAGTACACGTCCTGGTAATCCGTCTGGCCCAGCGGCCTTGTGAATGTTGACCTGTTTAAAGGTCTTACTCACATATCGCTGGTCAATAGAAATCATTAAAATGGCTGTGTTCCAGGTCTACAACAGAGCCATAGATTTCTACATAGCCTATATAAAGCTCTGATCATATGGCATTTGCATTGCACAGATGATCAGATCTCACAACGCCTGGAGAAGTGTTGAATATTACTGCACTGTTGGAACTAGAAGCAGAAGCATTTCGCCACACTCGCATTAACATCTGCTAACCATGTGTATGTGACAAATAACATTTTATTTTATTTGAAAGTCTAAGGATCCACTTCAATATGATACATCCTGAGACATTAAACACTTCTCCAGGCGTTGTGAGATCTGATCATGTGTGCAATGCAACTGCAATACAGCCAGAGCCATATCAATCTATGGCTCTGTTGTAGGCCTAATGTGCATATGCACTTCATAAATTGACAACTGCAGGGGATCCGTCGACATCATACCAACCCTGAATCACAAAGGATATGTAAAAAATACCTTACTTGTCAGATAGACCCTTAGTGACATTGAACACAGCAGGTGTTGGACTGGTTGCTCCGACAGCCAGAGTTGATTTCTTCCCTGTCTTCTGGAACCAAACCAACTCTGTAAGCCCAAAAATAAAGTTGATTAGATGTTTAATCTTTACAGTGTAACAAGTACTTGACAAAGGCTTAATATCGAGTCCAAGTATCAACCCACTGGGCACACATGTCATTTCAACATCTAGTTTTGATTTACATTTGGTTGAGTTGTCAACTAACATGAATTCAATGTGAAATCAACAAAAAATGTCACCATGTCATTAGATTTAGGCTAAAAGTTGTCTGGGAAAAAATGAAATTCTCTTGCGCTGATTTTCAAATCCAATCAGTTATCCACTTTGATTCAACATCATCACATTAAATGTTTTGGTTGAAATGAAGTGGAAACAACGTTGATTCAACCAGTTTTTGCTCATTGGGAAATGTATGTTTCCCAATGACAACAAAAATATAAAAGCAACATGCAACAATTTCAAAGATTTAACTGAGATACATTTCATATAAGGAAATCAGTCAATTGAAATAAATTCACAAGAACCTAATCTATGGATTTTGTCACGGCTCAGGCTAAGACCCAGATGCAGACACAAGGGGCAGGCAAAAGGTACGTCAAGGCAGGCAAAGAGTTGTAATCCAAATCAGAGTCAGGCAGGTACAGGGCGGCAGGATCAGGGTCAGGACATGCAGAAAGGTCAGAACTGGGAGGACTAGGAAAGACAAAAACTAGAGCACAGGAAACATGGAAACACGGTGGTAGGACTTGATGGGACAAGATGAACTGGCAACAGACAAACAGAAAACGCAGGTATAAATACACGGGATAATGGGGGAAGATGGGAGACAACTGGTGGGGGATGGAGAGCAAAGACAGATCAAACAGATCAAGGTGTGACAGATTTCACATGACTGGGAATACAGATATGCATCTGCTGGTCACAGATACCTTAAAAAAAGGTAGGGACGTGGATCAGAAAACCAGTCAGTATCTGGTGTAACCACCATGTGCCTTGTGCAGCGCGACACATCTCCTTTGCATAGAGTTGATCAGGCTGTTGATTGTGGCCTATGGAATGTTGTCCCACTCCTCTTCAATGGCTGTGCGAAGTTGCTGGATATTGGCGGGAACTGGAACACGCTGTGGTACACAGTGATCCAGAGCATCCCAAACATGCTCAATGGGTGACATATCTGGTGAGTATGCAGGCCATGGAAGAACTGGAACATTTTCAGCTTCCAGGAATTGTTTACAGATTCTTGCGTTATCATGCTAAAACATGAGGTGATGGTGGCAGATGAATGGCATGACAATGGCCTCAGGATATTGTCACGGTATTTTTGTGCATTCAAATTGCCATCCATAAAATGCAATTGTGTTCGTTGTCTGTAGCTTATGCCTGCCTGCCCATACCATAACCCCTCCGCCACCATGAGGCACTCTGTTCACAACGTTGACATCAGCAAATCACGCGCCCCAATGGCCCAATACATGCTGTCTGCCATCTGCCCGGTACAGTTGAAACCATGATTCATCCATGAAGAGTACACTTCTCCAGCGTGCCAATGGCCATCGAAGGTCAACATTTGCCAACTGAAGTAAGTTACGACGTCGAACTGCAGTCAGGTCTAGACCCTGGTGAGAACGACGAGCACGCAGATGAGCTTCCCTGAAACGGTTTCTGACAGTTTGTGCAGAAATTCTTTGGTTGTGCAAACCCAGTTTCACCAGTCTGGGTGGCTGGGCTCAGACGATCCCGCAGGTGAAAAAGCAGGTTGTGGAGGTCCTGGGCTGGGGTGGTTACACTTGGTCTGCAGTTGTGAGGCCGGTTGGACGTACTGACAAATTCTCTAAAATGAGGTTGGAGGTGGCTTATGGTAGAGCAGTTAACATTCAATTCTCTGGCAACAACTCCGGTGGACATTCTTGCAGTCAGCATGCCAATTGCACGCTTCCTCAAAACTTGAGACATCTGTTGCATTGTGCTGTGTGACAAAACAGCACATTTTAGAGTGGCCTTTTATTGTCCCCAGTGTAATGATCATGCTTTTTAATCAGCTTCTTGATATGCCACACCTGTCAGGTGGATGGATTCTCTTGGCAAAGGAGAAATGCTCACTAACAGGGATGTAAACAAATTTGTGCACAAAATTTGAGAGAAATAAGCTTTGTGCATATGGAAAATTTCTGGGATCTTTTATTTCAGCTCATGACACCAACCCTTTACATGTTGCGTTTTATATATTTTTTCAGTTTACCAAACTGGTACTCGAGTATTTCCGTATTATACAAAATCTGTTTCATAGTTGTGTAAGACGCCCAAACTAAAAAAACACCATCCATTTGCCTATTTAACCCTTGGCCTATAGGTCTAAATTGAAATATTTCTAACAGAATAAATCGAAAAAGCATATGCATAAGCATGGTAGCAATTGAAATGAAACAGTTTGCAGATTTAGGGAAAATTTGGATTTGATTTTATGTGCATTTTATATTTACTTTATGCTGCATTTGTTGATAACGAAATCTGAAAATTACATTCAGTAACATGATAAGAATATTCCTGGAAAATGTGGAGTAGGTGCAACATGACAAAAAAATGGGTTTGAGTGAGAGGACTAACTGGTGTGGACAGACACACACTTCTCAAAAAAAGTGCAAAGTTCTTAAGTAATTTCAATGCACTTTTATCGCTCAAATGAACTAGAGCAAACACACTTGTGGTTGTTTTGTTTGGAACACAACCTTGCATCCCCGCCAACATACGATTACTGTTGTTGTTTACGCAATCAAAAAAACAGCCCGTGGGTCAGGTGGGCATCATTTGAAAGCTTGTTCTATTGCAACATGACTAGCTAAGTTATAAAATACGATCTTAGAGTGTTAGGCTTTCACAGGGCAATTCAGAGAAACAGATCATCATTTTGATGCGCATTGAAAGGAGTCATGCATGCATTCAGGTACGTGTTCCACAGCAAATTGGCTCCACAATAGACAAACATAGGCTCATTCTGTTCAGAACAACCCAGGGTACGACGTCATGTTATCTTGTAACTACATCAAATATAGTGATCATAAACGTTGACACTGTATATGACATGAGTTTTATGATATGGAAATGTGAAGTGCACATTTGGACTCACAGGTGTTTGACTTGCTTGTAGGACATCAAAGCAATATTTATTATAATCCTCAACTTCTCATCTTTCAAAATACATCGAGCCCTCTTAATTTAAAGCATTTCCCTCACTCAGACAACGAAAAAGGTGCAAACGTTGCACACTTAGCGGGAGGGATGGGGGTAACTTTGTTGCGTGCGGTTCAGAAAGTTTTCAGTCAAAATCCATTCAGCGCTGTGAAGCTTAGAGCCAGCCTGAGCGCTGACATAATGTATAGCATTTTACTGAACAGCCAATGCGTTCCAATTTAGGCGATTATCAGTGCTCAAATCAGCCATTTTCAACCCATATATGGATACGAGTCTTAAGGGCTACCAACTTCTAAGTGTTTCAAACCTATCTTCTGTTGTTTCTCCAGCAAGTATCGGTTGTAGGTGTTGTTGCTGATCGAAGAGGAGATGTCTCTCCTACTGACCGATGTCATCTCCACACTCCGAACGATCACCTCAGGGTAGGTCAACGTGGCCTGTGAACATAATTGTATTTCCTGTACCCTTATTAAATAATATAATGTGTCCCAAATGGCACCCTATTCCCCTATTGCCTGGTCAAAAGTAGTGCACTAAATAAGGAATAGAGTGCCATTTGGGATTTATACTAACAAAAATAAATATTATCCTGCCATGGACTTAAAAGCATCCTCTATGTAGAATCTTCAGTATAGTTGGGTCTCATCTGAATATAGGCCTAATGGTATGATGCATCGTTGTAACAGATGTTAACAGACTGCATTGCATGGAAAGCATGCTAGCATACAGCAACCTCACCTGCAATGCACGGCGGCTGCTACGCTTTAGACTATTACGCTGTAGATGAAGAGAAGAGAGAATGGATTGCATATGTGAAATAAATTATCTACTACAGTTTAGAAAAAAAGGTTCCAAAAGGGTTCAACTCCTCAAGTTTAATTATGGATACGCCATTCTGCTAAATGTAAATAGTAATCAGATAATGCAATTCTAGTTCAGTCCCGGATAGAACACGTTATTGGTTCTACCTGGAGGGGCAAATTAATAACCCTTTTTTGGTAGGCTATTAACTAGCACCTTTTTTTGAGCATGTAATGGTCTACACACAACGAAAGAAAACGTAGCCCCCTCAATTGGTTTCTATGAAAAGCCAGCGGAAGATTTGCCTCCCACCCAGCGGCATCGAAGGCGCAGCTAGCTACCGATCACAACTACTACCGCACGTGCTGGTCATTTTTCTCTGCCGCTTGAGAAATATATTTTCACTTGAAAACGAATAGTCAGCAGCGTTTTCGCTGACTGTCTGTATGCGGCTTAATAAGGACATAATCTGCTAAACGTATCCTAAAACATTAATAGGCCTATGGTGACTAAATTGATTGCAGTCGAAAAGTCCATTGGCATTATTATGGACTGTATATTTGGCTATGGGATATTCTAGAGTAGAGAAACACAGCATTTACTTTGTTCTTCTGTCCGATCATAATTGTCGAGACGGTGGGGTCTACTGAGTAGGGTGGCTGGCTGGTAAGATGTCTGCTGATCGACTTCGCCTCATGACCGGTCTTGTAGAAAATGATGACCATATGATTAGCCATTGTCTGACATTGAAAACCACTTAATCTCATACGTCACAATAGAGACACGGATGACGTAACAGCACGGTTTAGCGCACGGCTAATGAAACGTTGGGTGGTCGTCATCGCAGGATCCCGTCCAATAACCCAAATAGCACGTTTTAGGCCTAATTCAAATCCATATTAACATTTAGAAATACGCTCACCCATTGTCTACTCATTTAAATTGCAACTCTGTGCAACGTTAACCAATAAAATCTCATTTTTTACTTGCTCCAGAAAAACATTTTCAAAAGCTGCAAAAGTAAATAGCCTACCTCCCGTCGTTCCTGCACAAATGTAGGGTAGCTAACAAAAACGTATTGGACATTGCAAAATTAGGCCAAGAAAGAGTTTCTGTTGCAGGAAAACTTTTCAATGGTTTATTATGGTCAGACAAGCAGACTGGAAGTAGCCTGCGTTGACCTATTCAAGATGAATGATTACACCCGTCTCACCTGGAATTACAGAAGCAAACATTTCCAAGTATGGTCAGCAGAGGGTGCTATAAACGCGTGCCGTCACACAATGTCGCACTACACTTCAATATATGGGATAATTATCCCTCAAAGTGAAACATGGGTTACCCCGCCTCTGTTTTGGTAAAAAGTAATGGGCCTGGAGAAATGTAACCCCTCTCAAATTCAGACAGGGCTGTGGATGCAAGGACTCATCAATGATATCAAAATCATCGTTTTAACCATGTTTTGAGGTTATATAGTGTTTGTTTACATTTCACATTGTTTAAAAACATTGGTGTCAAACACCCTTATATTTTTGGTTCTGCTGGGCTAAGACAGTTGAAATAAGTTCATGAAGCATATTTATATTTATAAGTTATATTCTTCAAGAATCAATGGGTATATATCATTAATGTATAAGTGGATGTAGCAACTGAGGATTCTAGCTTTTAAATGTCCATCTCCCACTTTATCATAAAATGTGAATTTGGAAGAAAATATAAATATACAATTCAGTGTACTGTATTAAGCTTTTATTTTTAAGTAACTATAAAAAGTTTATCACAATTTTAACATTATTTGCCCATGTAAGCAGCATAATGTACAGCATAATGACGAACACTCTTTACAAACCTAAAGAAAAATACTAAATGAAAGTAGAAATTGTTTTGACTTCTGTTTTGGAGAAGATCAAAACTGTTCAGTCCTTTTTCAAATAATGTAAATGGCTGAGTCAAATCAGGGTACTGTACAGGCAAGCAAGATTATGTGGAAAGTTGGGACACTGACACAACCACTTTCAGCATTCTGCTCTTGTCGATAACTTGTCCAGTTTCATACTTTATGGGAGTCAATACCTTGTGAGTACTGGTTTTAACAATAAAAAATAAAAGGCTGATTGAAATGATTAAACACCATGATTAAATCAGTTTGGCAGGAATGTCTTCAGGCTCTCTTCACAGACCCTTCACTGAGGGGAAGACTGTACTGAGGGGACTACATTCAATCAATGCGGATTGATAGATCCCGTATACTGCTAATAAAAATAAAGTTTAGTTAGCCCCAATAATATCCAGATCCCACCAACATTACACCCTCTAATGCAATGCCAGTTTCATACTTTTTGGGCTACCTTGACCATCTCCTGTGTCACAGTCAGGGACTTTCCAGTCTAGCTTGCGGCCTTTCTCATAGAGTCCCTTCAGAACTTTGCGGACTTCGTCGTTCCCTCCTCCACGACTCAGTTCCAGGTACTTCCTGTACAGAGCAAGGGCAGTCCGTGCGTCCTCAATACTGTCATGGGTCTCACCTTGGATGTTAAGGTCTGGAGAAGCAAGTAGAAGTTTGCCATTTCACACAATTTGGTTGTTACATGGATTAATTTGGAAAATGTCAGACTAAGTGGTAATTTCTATATGACCAAAACAGTGGTTGAGGAGTATAAGCTCTTACCCAGAAAGTACCAGGCGAGGAAGCGCAGAGAGATCATCCTCTTACGAGGCATATGGAACAGATAGACTGTGTCAACTACCTGATCCTTCAGCACCTGAGCAATGTACATCAAAACAGAGATGAGCTCCCACACTCCCTCCATTGAAATGACCCCGTCTACTGTTAATCTAGCTAACCTATAGGGCTGATTTCCTGGACACATATAAAGACTAGTCCTAGACTAAACAGCCATTTTTCAAAGCAGATTCCCCATTGAGCATGCTTTTAGTCCAGGACTAGGCTTGATCTGTCTCCGGGAAACCGGCCCATAATCTTTACTAAAACTGCAGCCAGGGGTATAGAAATACAGGTAAAATTGGGTCCATTTAAAAATCAGGTAAATTAAGTATACAAACTTACCAGCAAATTTATAACCCGGAAGTCCTTCTGTAAACCATGGCCAACAAAGCGCACTCCGGTGTCAATGAGGAAGCGCAGCTTCAGGTATGTTGACTTCAGAGTGGTCAAGTGCTTAGAGGAAATCTTAGCATCCAGGTCCCCTGGTTTGATGCCTGAGTACTGGGTCAGATAGTCCACCACCTGCACCAGCAAAACAGTGAGGAAGAATAAACTTTAAGAACTAAGATTAGTTAAATCTAGGTCGCTTTGTTAGGAAGCTGTCACATCAGATTTTACTGCATAGCAATAATTATATGGACATCCATCCATCCTGTTAAAGTAGTCATTATTATTGCCAGGGCGAGAGGGGCTGCATTACCTGCTCCTGAGTAGAGATGTAGTCATCGATGAACGGTACTCCCTCGTTGGGACCCTGACCACGCACGCAGGTGATCCGTGCCACAGACATCTGACTAGGCTTAATGGTGGACTTGGTGCCGTCGCTGCGTAGCTCTGCCTCCTCCTATATAAAGACAGTATCCGGTCCATAAGGGGGAATTTAAACAGTGGATCTCCAAGCAGAGCTCCCTGATGTATCACTGTTGTTAAAACGTATAAAATCAATTCCTAATGTATCTACAGACAATACCCCATAATGACAAAGCGAAAACAGGGTTTTATACATGTTTGCAAATATATTTTTATTTTACAGAAATACCTTATTTTCATAACTATTCAGACCCTTTGCTACCTGTGGTACATTCAATTGATTCGACATGATTTGGAAAGGCACAAACCTGTCTATATAAGGTCCCACAGTTGACAGTGCATGGCAGAGCAAAAACCAAGCCATGAGGACAAAGCAATTGTTCGTAGAGCTCTAAGACAGGATTGTTTTCAAGGCACAGATCTGGGGAGTCCCCAAGAACACAGTGGCCTCAAACTTTCTTAAATGGAAGAAGTCTGCAACCACCAAGACTCGCCCAGCCAAACTGAACAATCGGTGGAGAAGGGCCTTGGTCAGGGAGGTGACCAAGAACCCGATGGTCATTCTGACAGAGCTCTAGAGTTCCTCTGTGTAGATGAGAGAACAACCATCTCTGCAGCACTCCACCAATCAGGCCTTTATGGTAGTGTCCAGACGGAAGCCCCTCAGTAAAAGGCACATGACAGCCCGCTTGGAGTTTGCCAAAAGGCACCTAAAGGACTCTCAGACCATGAGAAACAAGATTCTCTGGTCTGATGAAACCAAGATTGAACTCTTTGGCCTGAATGCCAAGCGTCACGTCTGGAGTAAACCTGGCACCATCGCTACAGTGAAGCATGATGGTGGCAGCATCATGCTGTGGGGATGTTTTTCAGCGGCAGGGACTGGGAGACTAGTCAGGATCGAGGGAAAGATGAACAGAGAAAAGTACAGAGAGATGCTTGATGAAAACCTGCTCCAGAGCACTTAGAACCTCAGACTGGGGCGAAGGTTCACCTTCCAACAGGACAACGACCCTAAGCACACAGCCAAGACAATGCAGGAGTGGCTTCAGGACAAGTCTCTGAATATCCTTGAGCAGGGGTTCTTAAACCTTTTGACAGTGCAACACTGAGGTGATGCTCAGCATTGACACTGTTTCTGTACTTGAGAACCCTGACTTGCATAGGTATGTGGTGCCAAACTGGATCTGAACATCTACTGCTTTCTCAGTCAGGCAGGAGACTGCTTCCTGCTGAAGATGAGCAACCCAGAACTGTGTTCGTCTCAAAAAGCATCTTGCTTCAATCAGTTTATTCCAGTTCAGAATAAAACGTATTACTTGCAACAGTTCCAACCTAAACTTGTTTTAAACAATCATTTCTACAGTAAAATGTACAGTAGGCCTGAATTTTTCATCTTCATCTGTACTGTTTCTTAGGGTTGCACTATCAGTAGCTAGTTAGCTTGCTTTGGCTAACGTTAGTTATTAGCTGTGTAACGTTACAAGGCCTGGGGATTGTTTGAAAGATAAACTCACATCTACTACAATGAGAGATAGTACTCCATTATTTCTGTTTATCATCACCTGTTATAAAATTACAACAATGCCTTGTTAGTTGACTTACTTTTCCACTTTCGAAGCACTGTTTCTTAAAGCATTCTGCCCTGTTCTGAAATAATTCCCTGGGTTAACCGTCATGTTTTGCCTGGATGTTTGGTCAGGACGTGTCGTTTTATTAATTTGTTCGTTTTGAGATACTCATTACTAAGCACTTCCCCACACAAAACACATTGTGGGCGCTCCTCGTTATTTCTCAAAGTTTGTATGAAAGAGACAAAAAAGTAATCACTGTATATGCGTTTCATGACAATTGAGCTCAGTCAGAACCTGACAGAGCTTGAAAGGATCTGCAGAGAAAAATGGGAGAAACTCCCCAACTACAGTTGTGCCAAGCTTGTAGCATCATACCCAAGAAATCTCGAGGCTGTAATCGCTGCCAAAGGTGCTTCAACAAAGTACTGAGTAAAGGGTCTGAATACTTATGTAAATGTGATATTTCAGTTTTGTATTTTTAATACATTTGCAAAAAATTCTACAAACCTGTTTTTGATCTGTCATTATGGGGTATTGTGTGTAGATTGATGAGGGAAAAAACGAGGGATGCACCGATATTACATTTTTGGCCGATACCGACATCCAATATTTTCCTTGCCAAAAAAACGATAACGATAACAGATATTTACTTTTTTTTTCAGCCTTTTAAGCATTCTAATACAGTTAAATAGTTAACACACACACACTTGGACGCAGCGGTCTAAGGCACTGCATCTCAGTGCAAGAGGCATCACTACAGTCCCTGGTTCAAATCTAGGCTGTATCACATCCGGCCGTGATTGGGAGTCCCATAGTGCGGCACACAATTGGCCCAGCGTCGTCCGGGTTTGGCCGGGGTAGGCCGTCATTGTAAATAAGAATTTGTTCTTAACTGACTTGCCCAGTTAAATAAAGGTTACACACACAAACACGCCACACTGACCAAAGAGTAATTTTGTTGGCATTTACGTATGTCCCCATTACCAGTAAAACATAATCAAAACCTATTTCTTTCACTTACTTGCTGTGCTGTTTCGTTGTTCATTTGTTCAATCGTTTCATTCTCAACCAGGATTTCATCATACATGTCAAGCAGTGAAGTTTCAGCTCTGTCTGTCCGTGGCCTCTCTTACTCGGTGACCACTGTCACTGTGTCCGTTTCCATCTTGTCCAGCCGTGTATGTAATATTTCAAGGAAAATCTGAAAAATAGTGTGTACCGGGGCTCGACCAGTCGGCGAAAGCCAACATCATCCATGACAGAAGATGGTTGATTGTCAAGAGCAATTAATTCCATTATCTTGGCGTTAATGGTTTTCACCTTTGAGTTGTCTCGCTGAAATTTTCTTACTCTTTCAAATGACTGCTCGACTTGAACTTGTTTAGTTCTTGGAAGTGTGTGCTTAGTATTTTTCTGCTTTTGTTCTGTGTAGCGCTGTATTTTTCGTGGCGTCGTTACGTCATCTACTTACATTATATAGGTATGCACGTCAGCTTTGATGTTGGCATTTTTAGCTAATATCGTCCGATTCCGATATGCTCACCAATATATCGTGCATCCCTAAAAAAAACGATTTAATCTGTTTTAGAGTAAGGCTGTAACATAACTAAATGTGGAAAAAGTCAAGGGGCCTGAATACTTTCCGAATGCACTGTATACTCTAAACCTAGCAATCACACCTGCCAGACTGACCTGGTTGAGGGTGACAAACTCTGCGTCCAGTCCCACGAGGTCTCCGGCCTGGGGCATCTCACTGACCATGAGGGGGATGAACGTGGCGTGGCTCTTCCTCTGCTTCCGCGCCAGCGATGCCTCTGTCAACAGCACACTGGCCTCGATGGGGTTCTTAACTGGGGAAGACAGACAGGCATCAAGTGTCGGGGTGGGCATGTTCTTAAACAGGTAATGAGTGCAGTCATACACAGTACCACAACCATCCCACATCTTCACAGAGGATGTCAAGGTTATGTTGTGGAGTGGCATGCACTAAAGCAAATATCTACTGCTGAAATTACCTTATTTATTTTATATGATTTAAATGTAATCCTGTATGTATAATGTATGGCAATCCACGGTCATGTTGACCCTGATCAGATAAATGAAGAAACTGTAACTGACAATGAGTGGATGGCTTACTGCGTAGGTCGTATTTGGAGTGGTAGTTTCTCTTGGCGTAATACAGGATGGCTGGAAGCTTCCAGTTCACATCAAACTGTGCTGCTTCAGCCTGAGACACATGAACAAAAACAAAATACAAACACATAGTTATATTTGAGGAATTGATAAGAGCTAATTTATTGATAAGATATTTGATATGTTGATTCAGTGAGTAACCAAAGATTACCTTGTCAATTGGCTCAATCAGGAAGTCATTGAATAGATACCACTGCTGATGTGTTACCCCCTTACACCGCAATATCAACAAAAAGAAGTTAGTCAAATAAGATTTTCAAAATATTGTTTTTAGCACTTTTAGCATTTCATTCTTTTTTATTTTAATACAGATAGATTGTGGCTTTTATCAATGTAATTGTCTACATAATTTCCATTCCCAATATATATTTTTGAAATATATTTCCTTCTTTATTATTTTCCCCTAACCCAAGTAAACTAATGGACAACAATACTTATGCTTCCACTTCCAGCTTTTACATACTACATACATTTCATGGACAGTATATTTTACATTAGTTAACTATTGTTTGTTTTTAGTCCCAGCCTTCAGCCAAACTTCAACCCCTCACATCTTATCACTGTAGACTATCCAGTTTAGATTTCTAAAATGCAAATGAATTACTTAAAAATCATACAATGTGATTTTCTGGATTTTTGTTTTAGATTCCGTCTCTCACAGTTGAAGTGTACCTATGATTAAAAATTACAGACCTCTACATGCTTTGTAAGTACGAAAACCTGCAAAATCGTCAGTGTATCAAATACTTGTTCTCCCCACTGTATATAATTGGTCTATATATATCTATTGGTTGCAAGAATTTTGTATAATAATTTTAATTAAAACTTGAAGTTTTGAATCCGGCGTCGTTTTGTGTATCAGTTCATAAACCATGTGCCATGGAATCGGTACATAAAAAATCTCCTCCCAACTATTTTGCAACCTGTATGGCGCAGCTGTCAATTTTTTGGTCCTTAAATGAAATTTTCTTTAGCCAATTTTGGTCTTAAATTCAGGACCAACTGTCAAGTTCCTTACCTTCTCCCCTTTTCACTTATCTCCTCCATTTTTGCAGTAATGCTACGATCAGTTGGTTGTAATTTTGCATAGCGCAGACATTTCCATATATTTTTGTTAACTGCATGTGTGACACAACTCCACAAGTCCTATTTAGGATATCATTTACAAAGATTATACTTTTTTTTGTGTGTGAAATTTTACCCCCTTTTTCTCCACAATTTTGTGATATCCAATTGCGATCCAATTACAATCTTGTCTCATCGCTGCAACTACCCAACGAGCTTGGGAGAGGCGAAGGTCGAGTCATGCGTCCTCCGAAACATGACCCGCCAAGCCGCACTTCTTAACACCCACACGCTTAACCCGGAAGCCAGCCGCACCAATGTGTCGGAGGAAACACCGTTGAACTGTTGACCGAAGTCATCATGCAGGGGCCTGGCCCGCCACAAGGAATCGCTAGAGCGCGATGAGCCAAATGAAGCCACCCCGGGCCAAACCCTCCCCGAACCTGGACGACGCTGGACCAATTGTGTGCCACTCGGGAGGCCCCTGATTATACAATTTTTAAACACTTTTTCCAATTTTAATTTTAATTTTTATCAATTAGTATATTTGAGGTTAAACTGAAATTGCAACCAGCTTTCTATAGCTTGTTTTAAAAATAGTGATATTTTGGAGATTATTTCATTTTCAAATAACCGAAAGTGAGAGGTTGTAATCTGAATGAAGGAAAAAAAAAGCAATTCTTGAACACGGGGTGAGACATCAGATTTAAGTAAAGTTGGATTAAATAGTTTTTTTTACTCATCTATCTACACACAATACCCAATAATGACAAAGCAAAAACAGGTTTTTAGAAATTTTTGCAAATGTATATAATTTTTTGATATCTCACTTACATAAATATTCAGACCCTTAACTCAGTACTTTGTTGAAGAACCTTTTGGCAGCGATTACAGCCTCAAGTCTTCTTGGTTATGACGCTACAAGCTTGGCACATCTGTATTTGGGGAGTTTCTCTCTTTCTCCCATTGGGGTTATATCCTGCCTGTTTGGCCCTGTCCGGTATCGTCGGACGGGGCCACAGTGTCTCCCGACCCCTCCTGTCTCAGCCTCAAGTATTTATGCTGCAGTAGTTTATGTGTCGGGGGGCCAGGCTCAGTCTGTTATATCTGGACTATTTCTCCTGTCTTATCTGGTGTCCTGTGTGAATTTAAGTATGCTCTCTCTAATGCTCTCTCTTTTTCTCTCTTTCTTTCATTCTTTCTCTCTCTCAGAGGACCTGAGACCTAGGACCATGCCTCACAACCTGGCCTGATGACTCCTTGCTGTCCCCAGTCCACCTGGCCATGCTGCTGCTCCAGTTTCAACTGTTCTGCATGTGGCTATGGAAGCCTGACCTGTTCACCGGACATGCTACCTGTCCCAGACCTGCTGTTTTCAACTCTCTAGAGACAGCAGGAGTGGTAGAAATACTCTGAATGATCGGCTATGAAAAGCCAACTGACATTTACTAGTGAGGTGCTGACCTGTCGCACCCTCGACAACCATTGTGATTATTATTATTTGACCATGCTGGTCATCTATGAACATTTGAACATCTTGGCCATGTTCTGTTATAATCTCCACCCGGCACAGCCAGAAGAGGACTGGCCACCCCTCATAGCCTGGTTCCTCTCTAGGTTTCTTCCTAGGTTCTGGCCTCTCTAGGGAGTTTGTCCTAGCCACCGTGCTTCTACACCTGCATTGCTTGATGTTTGGGGTTTTAGGCTGGGTTTCTGTACAGCACTTTGTGACATCAGCTGATGTAAGAAGGGCTTTACAAATTCTCTCAAGCTCTGTCAGGTTGGATGGGGAGTGTCACTGCACAGCTATTTTCAGGTCTTTCCAGAGATGTTCGATCGGGTTCAAGTCCGGGCTCTGGCTGGGGCACCCATAGACTTGTACCGAAGCCACTCCTGCGTTGTCTTGGCTATGTGCTTAGGGTCGTTGTCCTGTTAGACTGGGGCAAAGGTTCACCTTCCGAGGTCCTGAGCACTCTGGAGCAGGTTTTTATCAAGGATCTCTATGTACCTTGCTCTGTTAATCTTTCCCTCGATCCTGAGTAGTGTCCCAGTCACTGCCTCTGAAAAACATCCCCACAGCATGATGCTGCCAACACCATGCTTCACCGTAGAGATGGTGCCATATTTCCTCCAGATGTGACACTTGGTATTCAGGCCAAAGAGTTCAATCTTGGTTTCATCAGACCAGAGAATCTTGTTTCTCATGGTCTGAAAGTCTTTAGATGCCTTTTGGCAAACTTCAAGCGGGCTGTCATATGCCTTTTAATGAGGAGTGGCTTCCGTCTGGCCACTCTACCATATAGGCCTGATTGGTGGAGTGCTGCATAGATGGTTGTCCTTCTGGAAGGTTCTCTCATCTCCATAGAGGAACTCTGCAGCTCTGTCAGAGTGACCATCAGGTTCTTGGTTAACTCCTTGACCAAGGCCATTCTCCCCCGATTGCCCAGTTTGGCCGGACGGCCAGCTCTAGGAAGAGTCTTGGTGGTTCCAAACTTCTTCCATTTAAGAATGATGGAGGCCACTGTGTTCTTGGGGACCTTCAATGCTGCAGAAATGTTTTCATACCCTTCACCAGATCTGTGCTTTGACACAATCCTGTCTCGGTGCTCTACGGGCAATTCCTTCGACCTCATGGCTTGGTTGTTGCTTTTTTTCAACTGTGGGACCTTATATAGACAGGTGTGTGCCTTTCCAAATCATGTCCAATCCATTGAATTTACCACAGCTGTACTCTAATCAAGTTGTAGAAACATCTCAAGGATAATCAATGGAAACAGGATGCAGCTGAGCTCAATTTTGAGTCTCATAGCAAAGGTTCTGAATACTTATGTAAATATGGTATTTCTGTTTTTCTAAAAACCTGTTTTCACTTTCTCATTATGGGGTATTGTGTGTAGATTGATGAGGATTTCTTTTTTGAATCAATTTTAGAATAAGGCTGTAACATAGCAAAATGTGGAAAAAGTCAAGGGGTCTGAATACTTTCCGAACGCACTGTATTCATTATATAAATAGGCTCGTTTTAATTTTGTCTGGCTTGCCGTTCCAAATAAAGTGGAATATGTTTTGCTCATTTCATTTAAAAAACAAGTCGTTAGGTATAGGCAGGCCCATAAGTAAATAGGCAAACTGGGATATGACTAAAGAATTAACCAGGGCGATTTCTCCACAAATGGACAGGTGTTGTCCTTTCCATGGTAGCAAAATCTTATCTAATTTGGCTAACTTTCGATTCAAATGTATTGTAGTGAGATTATTTCTTTCTTTCCGTTGATGTTCTTACTTTGTCTATAATAGATCTATCCATCCACTCACCTCTTTTCTGATGTGATATGTCTCTCCCACTTTGATGTGTGCTACCAAGTTGCCTCCGGTGCGAGCGTCCAGTACATGAGGAACAGTAACCACCAAGTCATAGAGAGACGCTCCTTCAGCCTCCTCAGTGGAGCTCAGCTAAAATATTGATAAAAGTGTTGTCATTTCAACAACAGACATACTAATACAGATCATTCAATCAAACTATGAAACCAGTACGGCAAAACAAAAACAAAGAGCAAAATGGAAAAATCATGGAAGTCTTGAAAAATGTTTTAGTGAGTGAGCCTATGAATGTGAAGTAGTTATTGGCCCTTCTGTGTCTTTCACCTCCTCTCCCTCTGGCCAGCTGCTCATCTCCAGGCCCTGGCTTTTGCTGATGGACATCTTCAGAGTGAGAGGGATCCAGATGTGACGTAGATCCTCCACTCTGGTGTCAAAGGTCAGGCCCTCCGTATTGACCAGCTCCTCCCTAAACAACATGAAGGTTGTCAAAAATGCAATGAGAAAAATTTGAATTTCAGTTTACTTCCTGAATTGTCTTTACATTTACATGACATTTTAGACATTTAGCAGATGCTCTTATCCAGAGCAACTTACAGGAGCAACTCGGGTTAAATGCCCTGCTCAAGGGCACATTGACAGATGTTTCACTTAGTCGCCCATAGACATAGCCGCCCATAGAATAGGCTAACCCGATGCAGGGTAATATTTCAAAAACCAAAATGTCAGCTCATTGTTTTAACAAGCTTTCCCATCAATATATATATTTTATCATCCTTACTCTAAGCACCACTCATGTGGTTGTGGAGGTTCTTTGGGCTTAGGGGGTTCCATTTCCTCTTTCTTCTTGGCCTTGATGAAAGCATACTGTGGAGAGAGGAACAGGTTGATTCATTCTAATAACTTTGTACCAAAATATTATTGACACTGGAAACACAACAAACATCATTGGGATAAGAGTTCTAATTGAAGTACTAAATATCTAATATCTAAACCAAATAGATGGCCATCATGTCATTGTAAATATCAATAGCAGTCTGCATTCAGCATTTCAAGAGCTTGAGATTAGAAAGTTACATCTGCAAAAAGATGATTTGGAGATAATTGGCTTTAATAAAGTTCTGAACCCTCATTGATTTCAATGGTGTCAGCAATTTTTATCTTGTATTCTTTTGAACTTAACAACATTAATTGGGTTATTTAGAGTACTATATAGATAGCCTTGTACTGTTCAACGTTTTCTATGTCAATAACTCAATTATGACAAAAATGCAGATAGAACCAAGCTCTCAATTTGCCATTGTAGGAGGAAATACTCAAGTGGTCGAATTGACTGATCATGAGTTTGATTTGGATTGGAATTTGGGGCTTACCTCTGCCTGAGCCTTCCAGAACTCAGCCTCTTTGACACTGTTCACCTCACAGTTAATGACCAGTACATCAGGAAGGCAGCGGATGTTCCGAGTCTGCACCTACAGATAGACAGTTAGAGGGGGATAAAACACATTAAAGAATCGACTCAAACAATAAATAAACAACCCATTTTTAAACAAGGGTCACTTACTGTGGGCTGGTACTTTTCACAGTTCTCACACCACGCCTGCGTACTCTGCTCCAGACATATACTCTTCTTCAGGATCTCAGCAAAGTCGTACTCCTTTATCGTCTTATCTAACAGAATAGGATTTAAAACACCAATATATGATCAATAAATACAAATAACATTGATACTAGTCAAATGTTGGCAGAGTAAAGATAATTTGGGGAAAACTTACCAAGTGAGTTCTGCTCAGGGTAGTGCATGGTGAAGAGCAAGGTGAGAGAGGAGCGTACTGTCTCCTTTCCACAGCGACACAGGCTGCTGTTCTCAACCTCACACCCAAACTGCCTTCCAATCACAGACTCTCCTGAGGAGCCCAGAACACTGTAACAAATAAAGCATCAAAAGGAGAAAAAGCGGGCCTCCAGAGTGGTGCAGTGGTCTAAGGCACTGGATCGTAGTGCTAGCTGTGCCACTAGAGATCCTGGTTCGAGTCCAGGCTCTGTCGCAGCCGGCCGCGACCGGGAGACCCATGGAGCGACGCACAATTGGCCCAGCGTCGTCCGGGTTAGGCCGGCAGGGATGTTCTTGTCCCATCGCGCATTAGCGACTCCTGTGGCGGGCCGGGAGCAATGCATGCTGACACGGTTGCCAGGTGTACGTTGTTTCCTCCGACACATTGGTGCGGCTGGCTTCCGAGTTAAGCGGGCATTGTGTCAAGAAGCAGTGCGGCTTGGCTTGCTTGTGTTTCGGAGGACGCACGGCTCTCGACCTTCGCCTCTCCCGAGTCCGTACGGGAGTTGCAGCGATGGGACAAGACTGTAACTACCAATTGGGGAGAAAAAAGGGTAAAAAATAAAAATACAGAAATTAAGAGAAAAATAATGAAGCCAAAGTCATCACTAAACACACCAGATGCTCTAGTATACACTAAAGAAATATTTAGTTATCCACAAGCTGATTTAATTCCTATCATTGATAGTGTAATAAATGCAAATCATTTTAAAGAATATCTGTTAGTTTTTTGATTGCTTGGGCGTAAAAACGTTAAAACAAAAGTTCAAATGTGCAGTAAAAATGTGTGCAAATTATCAGTGTCACCTGCTGCTGGCTCCTCGGTAGGCCTGTGGCCCCTCCTGCTCCTGGGTCTCCTGGTGGAGCTGGGTGAGGATGAAGCGGTTCCAGCTCTGGATGAGACGGCCCAACCTGGCCTTCCCCGTCTGCTCATCAGAGTCAGCCAGGATCAGACCCAGGGCAGACGCCTCCGGGATAGTTCGGAAAGCTCTGAGGAAATTACTGGCCTGTGAGAGGAGACAGTGGTTGCAATGAGTGAATGGCAATGGGAGTAGGCAGCAGGACGGTTTAATTATGGTCAGTCAGTTCAGTGCATACATACACATTATTACAGTGGTCTATTACCACTCTATTACAACTCCATCAAACTGTCTTTATTTTGAAAAAATAAAGTGCTTTAGTGCTCTATTATGCAAAGAATATGTTATTTTGTAGGGATAGAAAGATAGGCCATAGGACAGAGTGAGATGTGTCATGGCTATTGGTGACTACCTGACAGGGGTCTCCTCGTGACAGATCTAGCATGTGGAAGAGGAAGCCCAGCTCACACGCCAGACAGAACTCCTTCTGACACAGGTGGTTCTGGACCAGGCAGCGGATTGGCTCCAGGAAATACAACACCTAACCAATCAGACACACAGGGGGAAAATACTCACTGTTATTTGTAAATGGGAACAAATAATGAAATAATATACGAATAAACATGGATAAATCAACCGTATATTTACGCTATATAAATGAACGCCACACATTTCCGATTCTCACCTGGATCATACAGTTACAGTAAGCATTGGGAATGTGAGGTTCCAGGCCAGCAAACAAGGTCCTGTTGTAATGTTTGAAGTCAAAGTCTTCCAGCCCAAGTTTGGAGTATTTGATGGTGACCTGATGGGCACAAAACAATCAAAGATGTAAGCTCTTATCATTGACACAACAAGCTAATCTCAAAACCACATTGATAACACAAATCCCACATAACACAAATCCCATACTGTTGAACCACACATTTCACATTTACAAGTAGATAACAATGTAATAAGTAAGGGACACACCTTCCTGTATTTTTTGGGCACCATGTAGAGGTGTGGTTCTTCATCTCGACCAATAGGAGACTCAGGAACCCCCTGATTGTAGTTGTCAAAGTCCAGCTCCACCTCCTTGATCTTGTAAGGAACCTGAAACACAGCAAACAGGAGAGGATGTTTATACAAGCCAAGCATAGTTCAGAACCCAACTCTTTCTGAGACACTGAATTTGAGACACGGAATTTGTGGATGATTGACGTACCTGGTTCCGGGGACGGGTGTGAGGATTGGGGGCGTAACCAATGAACCCGACAGTCTTCATCGTACGCAGGATCTCTGGGTCCACTGGGGGTGCTCGTCTGGAAAGAAAAAAGGTGAGAAATATTTGGATACTTACTTTAACTTAGTCATCCTTCGGGCACAAGACATCTATCAAAAGCCAGAGAGCACTGCGCTCCTTGTGAAGGGACATTTTGAAGAGAGGTTGGTGTTACCCCAACTCAAGAAGCAGTGAATTCACCACATAGCCTACTTCAGCAGATCAAAGTCCCCAAAAGGTCACAAAACTTGTCTTAAAACAATGTGTTACCTACCTAGGGCTGGGAGTGGCCTGTGTGGTGACCCAGTCTGACAGTAGTGGCTCTGAGCTGGTAAAGGGCATGGGGATGAGGGACAAGGGCAACAGGTCATGGCTCCAGTCCAGCTGAGGCAAGGAGTCCACCAGACAGGGCAGAGCAAATTCGGTCTCCCGTGAATAACTGTTGTAGGAGACCTCTGGGGCGTCTGACCAAAGGTGCACACCTCCCCCAGAGTCCCCAAAGGCCAAAGCCTGCTTGCTGGAGGACACGTCGAAGCTCATGAGCAACTGGCCAACGGTGTTGACATGGAAGACATCAGCCAGGTTGGCTAGCCCAGTGGGTTCACAGAATTGACACTGTCCTGGGGATGGAGGGAAAAGAAAGTCAGTCTTATTTTCTGCATTCTCTGATAAATACAGCTAGCAGGCTGCACAACAAACACATTCTCCATTTGATCAATACCTGTCTGTGAGATGATGGCCAGGCGTGACGTGTACGTAGGGATGAAGCGCAAGAAGAGGGGGTCCACGTGCACCTGGAGTGGTGTCACAGCACGCATCATGCGCAGGTCAAACACCATGAGGAAACGGTCACACGCTAGTTCGTTCATTCCTCGACTGGAGAACCCACACGCAGCCATGAGGTTGCCATGGACATCAAAGTCTGACAGGCTACCGGAGAAGGCATCAAACTCATGTTCTAGCTTGAAGGTGCGCAGGTCACAAAGCGACACCTGGTTGTGTGGAAGGCAAGAAGGTGAGATATATACGAATGGTTAAGGATGTAAAAAATATAACTAGTAACATCTTCCAAACACTGAGAAACATGAGTGGCCTTGGGCCTCTCTTGTTGTCCTTACCTTCCCAGATGTGTTCCCACAGAATAAGAAACGATTGGACTGCCGCATGATAGCTACCCCTGGAGCCTCGACCGTAAACTAGGCATAGGAAGGAAAGATCACAATATGTACAATTATTTACCTATTGAATCACTTATTTTTAAGAGCCTATAGGCCAAAAATGTATTGCATCCTTAGAGTTAGGCCTATATTTTCACATGCTGGTGTCATGCAATACCTTTTGTGTCTGCTGCACAGTATTAAGGTCAAATTCAAGCACATAATTCTGTAGTCCACCCATGAGCATTGCGTTGTTTTCTGTCATAAGCAGACTATGCATGTCAGCTCCCTCCTCCATTCTAAAATACACACATGAATTCATTATGACAATTACATTATACTGTACAGTATTCAAGATGCACATTCAAACTGATTTGAAACTATAACATGTTTCAACTAAATGTTGATTTTTGTAAGCATCCTTTCAGCACTCACCTTTGAACCTAAGTTAACATGGGTGTATGGTTTGCATAAAACATTTAAAAGAAATGTTCCCCAACTAAAAAAACACTCAAACTGGACCATTTTATCTCCATCTCTTCATTCAAAGACTCAATCATGGACACTCTTACTGCCAGTTGTGGCGGCTTTGAGTGATGTATTGTTGTCTCTACCCTCTTGCCCTTTGTGCTGTTGTCTGTGCACAATAATGTTTGTACCATGTTTTGTGCTGCTACCAAAAAAAAAATGTACCTTTATTTAACTAGGCAAGTCAGTTAAGAACAAATAATTTTTTTCAATGACGGCCTAGGAACAGTGGGTTAACTGCCTTGTTCGGGGGCAGAACGACAGATTGTTTTACCTTGTCAGCTCGGGGATTCGATCTTGCAACCTTTCTTGTCGTGATGTGTGTTTTGTCCTATTTTTTATTTTATTTATTTTATCCCAGCCCCTGTCCCGCAGGAGGCCTTTTGCCTTCTGGTAGGCCATCATTGTAAATAAGAATTTGTTCTTAACTGACTGGCCTAGTTAAATAAAGCTTAAATAAAAAGATAAATAAATCAGTAAGAAAACCACAATAATGTGAATTATCATTTGAATTCAACTCACAGGTAGTCGAACATGACAAGGCCTCCACGAGTTTGGCACTTGAGATTACTCTTAGAGAGAAACAGAACCCCCGTCTCCATGCTCTGAATCTGACGAATATCATCAGTTGAGTGCGCCTGGAAAGAAGAGTAGCGACCCATTGTGGGACCAAAGAAGGACATTCCATGCCCCTATGGAAAAAGAGAGTGGGGAAACAAGTCTGTATGGTAGAAAATGTTGCTGAATAGCCCATATTGCAAATGTACACAAAAAGTGGCAGCTGAAACCAAAGTGTACAAAAACATTTGTGGACGCACTTCATGTTCCAAGTACCAGTTGATGGATTCTGGGTTCTG
This sequence comes from Salvelinus namaycush, assembly GCF_016432855.1. Classification (NCBI taxonomy): domain Eukaryota; kingdom Metazoa; phylum Chordata; class Actinopteri; order Salmoniformes; family Salmonidae; genus Salvelinus; species Salvelinus namaycush. The sequence goes on from NC_052320.1 coordinate 19,737,449, forward strand.
ACTCCTAAAACTTCAAATAGGGTTAATTATCAGGTATCCTATTGAAATATTGAGTGCTATGGTATAGAGAGGGTTTATACCAGAAGTTAATGGTTATCTGTAGGAGGAAGGTATATGGTGGGTGCAATTAAGTTTGGAATGTGCTGAGTACAGGGAAAATGATCACTTGTGGCAGCACTGATAAGAGGAGTGAGCACTTTGGGGCAGAGGTCAAGTCAGATGAAGTGGGGAAGAACAGGTATCACTAAGGTTCTGTCTAGCAACAGAGATGCATTGGCTGTTCAGATGTGTAGGAGACTCAGCATAGGAGAAAGGGTTAAATATCAGTGCTTGTGTGAATATGTCTTTTGTTGGTTCAGCTGTTCGATCCTTTGGGAAGAATACACTTGGTTTAAGCTTTCATAGTGTCTGTCGAGTTCTTACTTTGATAATTAGAACCTAACACAGTAATACCCTATATTCTGGCATAATAATTTGTCTCTTACCCTGTGGTTCCCCATCCAGAGCAGCTCCTCTTGCAGGTCAAAGTGAGTTGCTGTGACAGGAACGCCCACTTCTGCATGCACACTGTGGAGTTCTGAGAACATCCCTTCCATCATGTGCACAGACTCGGGTACGGCCACGGTAAGACCATCTGGATTGAGCTCCACACCTTGCAACAAGACAGGATTGAGCCGTGGGTCCATTGAGGGCTCCATACCTGGCTCTAGACTCCCATGGAGGGCGGGTGCGTATTCACCCATCCCTGGGTCCAGACCGTCAAAGTTCATCATGAGGACAGCTGACCTAAAAAATAAAATGGGTGCATGTTGTTCAGGCTTGCATCTTGGCATATATACTAACTGTATGAGCCAGTTAACTATAGGTTATGATTTATCTTTGATAGCATTCTTATTACAACACTAATGGCCTCTTGGTGTTACAGCTAAACTGGCCCTGTCAGCATGCCTGTCGGTCACCTCCTAGCTAACTAGCTAGTTATACCTACACTCACTAAGCATAATAGGTAGGTCGTCAGGGCTATTGTTGTTGGTCTGCTGGATTCGTGAGCTAGGTAACAATATTGCTAGCACTGGATTGCAATAGTACAGTGTTCATTATATTCAAATGCAATGAAAATAGGACAAACTAGTTAGCTTGCTAGCTGTATCGGCCCAGCAAGTGCGGCTTTCAAGCAACTGTTGGCTAGCTAACTAGCTAGTAACCGTTAGTTGCGAGCTACAGCGCTACAACTTGGATACAACTCCTAAGAATCCCATTCTCAAAATCAATGGAAATTAATAAATCAATCGTTTACCAAATGTATATATGTACACTGTGCCCCAAATAGCTTATCAATCTCAAGTGATAATTGTGTTATGTAGACTTCACTGGAGCCATAATTGTTTCATTCATCATAACAACCAAGTACTTCCGGAGCAAATAGTGTAACATTCACGAAATGACAAAGTTCAGAACCAACCCTCAATGTTAAAAGCGTTGCAGAATACATATGCCGGTAGATTGACGGTAAAGTGATAGTTGCCGAGTGTTATTTTTTTTAATTAAAAGTAAATTAATTCACTCTCTCACCTCTTTGCCTGTGCAGTAAGCTTACAGAATTGAATGTTTTATTATAATTTTTGTTGTCAAGCATATGGCTTATGCCTAGGCCAAATCTAGACCTAGTAAAATGTGTATTTTAAACCTGAGTGGGAATCAGAACATATTGTATTGTAATACAGGCCTGATGGCAAGTGTTCGTGTTTTGGGAGTTTAATGTTCAACCAATTTTTTTAAATATTTTTTTGTTTTGATCATGCATATTCATGCATTGGCTTCACCATACAAGTGGAGTTGAATTACTTGACGATCTACATTTTCTTCCCTTCTCTTTCCTTATGAAATAAAAACATGTGCTCTAAAATAATAATGGCATTACTCATTGTGATATTTGTCTGTGTACTTTTCAGTGTAGGCCTAACCCCACTTTTAGTGGTCAACAAAATATTTTTCTCTTAAGAATTTGTTAGAAGCAAGCAGAAAATGTACACCACTCCTAGCCCACGTATTGGAAGCCACTACTGTACAAAACACCGTTTGGGTCTTTGCGTGTCAAAATATTATAATAATAAATACACATCAAATGTCAAATAACATTATTTGACGTGTCAAATAAGCTTGTTGACCAATCAGGACCTGAATACGACTGCACGTCGCATTATAATTTAACGCGTTCATACATTTTTTACGTAGTTATTACACATTGATTTCACTATCACTCGTATTTCATATGTCAACACGATGGATCGATAAGTATGCTATGATTCTATGACGCTGGTAAACTTGTCTCGCACACCTAAGGTGCTGGTCCTAAAAAAAGCTAGCTAGCTCATGGATGCAAACAATGTTCTTCCCCAAAAACATAGCAAAATGACATAATCTGTTTCAATAGCTATAGTTAGCTAGCTAACTATATAGCTAGGTGTCATCATCTAAAATAACCCTAATTTATAAGACAGCTCTTATTTGATTAATGGTCGGACCCATCTATGTGAAGCTAGCCACAATAAGGATTAGCCACAATAGTGGACTTTGCGGTTAGCCTTCAAAATAGAGGTACGTCATTGACAGTGATGCAAATGAATACAAATAGTAGAATTATGCCATAATTGAATAGACAAAATACAATAATTTGTTAATTCGACAAAAATCGGTTTAAATCACACTGGATGTATTAGTCTTTAGAATTGCATTGGGGGCATACTTATTTCACTGTACAGCCTTACCGGTGGATTGGGGATCAATGACATGGGGTATCAGTCTACTCAGTGATTCCCAGAGAACATTACCGTCGTAGCTCTTATTGTGGGACTCTGAAACAACTGTGAATTGAGCCACATTTATTGTCAACCTATGTGTATTAAACACTATTCCATAAGAAAAACAATACTGCGTAGATGTTGTGGAGTCTGATAACTCTGAGGAGGACGTTTGGAAAAAATATCTTAGGTATTGAGTAGACTGATACCTCATTGATCCCCAATCCTTAGGTAAAGCTGTACAGTGCAATATGAATGTCAATACACACAATAGGCTGACTGGGGAGGTGATTTCACACAGTCACTGTCCCGCTATAAGAGCTACAACGCTAATATTTGCGTAAACTCTTCACAGTTGTGTTCTGTGGGTGTCACCGAGTAGAGTGATACCCCATTTCATTGCTTCACATTCCAACCTTGTTTAACATTATCTACTTTAAATATGGCATGATTCCACCAATTGTAACCTTCTGCATCACTTTCAAATAGGTACTTTTATTTTGAAGGCAAACCGAAAATTCAAAAATATATATAGTGCCTAATCCTTATTGTAGCTAGCTTCACAAAACAACCCGGTCCCGTCGAGCATCCTGAAGCTAGCTGGGTGCTTATAACGTTAGCAACAGGGTTTAGTAGCTGGCTAGCTATTTTTTTTATTTTCATCAATTTCAATAGGCGAACAAGTGGCTACCTAGCTAATACTTACTCACACGGATTCCTAAATCATTGCTAAAAATAATGAAAATGACTGCAGTTTCTACTGGTCATTGTTTTCAGGCTGGTTGTATTGGTGCTAGCTAGGTAGCAAGCTAAACCTAGCTAGCTTCCCCAGAAGTTGCGGTCCAACACAACATTCAGCAATTAAACTCTGTTATTTGACGTGTCAAATTAAAAGCTTACTTAACGTGTCAAATAGTGTTATTTGACGTGTATATTTTTTCACACGCAAAGACCCAAACGGCGTTCCATACATGAGGAAGCGGTCACACGCTAGTTCGTTCATTCCTCCACTGGAGAACCCACAGGCAGCCAGGACAATGAGCTGTAGTGTTATAACTATCTACACGTGCCAAACTAACTGCAAAATACATAACAAAGGAGGAAATTGGTCAGTCATTGATGATGAAAGCAGGAGTCATTGATGAAATGTCAACAATGGAAATTGTTCATGTATACTTTTGAGTGAAAAAGTTTTTAAAAAGAGTTTGAATCATTATGCAAAGTTGTAGGCTTAATGTAGAAACCCTAGACCCACTCCAAATTGCATAACGCCCAAACAGATCCACAGATGATGCAATGTCTATTGCACTCCACACTGCCATTTCCCACCTGGACAAAAGGAACACTTATATGAGAATGCTATTCATTAACTACAGCTCAGCGTTCAACACCATAACACCATAAATACCTCCCTCTGCAACTGGATCCTGGACTTCCTGACGGGCCGCCCCCAGGTGGTGAGGGTAGGTAGCAACACATCTGCCACGCTGATCCTCAACACTGGAGCTCCACAGGGGTGCGTGCTCAGTCCCCTCCTGTACTCCCTGTTCACCCACGACTGCATGGCCAGGCACGACTCCAACACCATCATTAAGTTTGCAGAGGACACAACAGTGGTAGGCCTGATCGCCGACAACGATGAGACAGCCTATAGGGAGGAGGTCAGAGACCTGGCCGGGTGGTGCCAGAATAACAACCTATCCCTCAACGTAACCAAGACTAAGGAGATGATTGTGGACTACAGGAAAAGGAGGACCAAGCACGCCCCCATTCTCATCGACGGGGCTGTAGTGGAGCAGGTTGAGAGCTTCAAGTTCCTTGGTGTCCACATCAACAACAAACTAGAATGGTCCAAACACACCAAGACAGTCGTGAAGAGGGCACGACAAAGCCTATTCCCCCTCAGGAAACTAAAAAGATTTGGCATGGGTCCTGAGATCCTCAAAAGGTTCTACAGCTGCAACATCGAGAGCATCCTGACTGGTTGCATCACTGCCTGGTACGGCAATTGCTTGGCCTCTGACCGCAAGGCACTACAGAGGGTAGTGCGTACGGCCCAGTACATCACTGGGGCTAAGCTGCCTGCCATCCAGGACCTAACCATGTGTATGTGACAAATAAGATTTGATTTGATTTGAGGACCTCTACACCAGGCGGTGTCAGAGGAAAGCCCTAAAAATTGTCAAAGACCCCAGCCACCCCAGTCATAGACTGTTCTCTCTACTACCGCATGGCAAATGGTACCGGAGTGCCAAGTCTAGGGCAAAAAGGCTTCTCAACAGTTTTTACCCCCAAGCCATAAGACTCCTGAACAGGTAATCAAATGGCTACCCGGACTATTTGCATTATGTGCCCCCCCAACCCCTCTTTTTACGCTGCTGCTACTCTCTGTTTATCATATATGCATAGTCACTTTAACTATACATTAATGTACATACTACCTCAATTGGGCCGACCAACCAGTGCTCCCGCACATTGGCTAACCGGGCTATCTGCATTTTGTCCCGCCACCCGCCAACCCCTCTTTTACGCTACTGCTACTCACTGTTCATCATATATGCATAGTCACTTTAACCATATCTACATGTACATACTACCTCAATCAGCCTGACTAACCGGTGTCTGTATGTAGCCTCGCTACTTTTATAGCCTCGCTACTGTATATAGCCTGTCTTTTTACTGTTGTTTTATTTCTTTACTTACCTATTGTTCACCTAACATCTTTTTTGCACTATTGGTTAGAGCCTCTAAGTAAGCATTTCACTGTAAGGTCTACACCTGTTGTATTCGGCGCACGTGACAAATAAACTTTGATTTGATTTGATTTACTTTATCAAATATTATTAATATTACTATAATAATAATATTTATAATAATAATATTACTAATATTATTATAGTGACATAGGCTAATGGTTTTATTGCGGGGGGGATATTTTTAGCCTGGGATTCTCATCAGGCAAGGGTAGGCTTACTTTAAACTTAAATATCTAGGTCTATTAAATAACATTATATCATTTTTAAAATAGATAAGACAAATTTTTAAACAAAACAGCAATTACAAAACAAATTAATTCCCTATGAACCAACAAGTTTCAAGTTTTAATGTCACATGCACAAGAACAGTGAAATGTCTTTCTTGCTATCTCAAAACCCAACAATGAAATCAAATCCAATTTTATTTGTCACATGCGCCGAATACAAGTGTAGACCTTACAGTGAAATGCTTACATACAAGCCCTTAACCAACAATGCAGTTTTAAGAAAATAGTAGTATGTTCAGAGTGCCCTCTAGTCGTTCGTAAATTCAGAGCATTGTCAGATTGTCTGTTCGTAAATTCAGAGCGTTTCACTCTCGGAGCGTTCAGAGTACACACTGGACGCTCTGGCCAAGGAGTAGGGTTGATCCGAGCATTCTGGCCTCACAATGGCAGTCAAGCACCCAAGCTAACTGGCTAATGTTGGCTAGCTTGCAAGCTACTTGCAGACACAAATGAGAGAACACCTCACTCTGACCATTTTACTCGCCCTAGCAAAGCTGGTTAGGCTGTTTTGATGTTATCCAGAGTGTTGGTGACTGTAACTGCTGCTGGCAACAATTTAATTATGCCTTTTTTGCCGACGTTTACTGACACCGGCCATATTCATGTTGAGTGTTCGTAAATGTGTCAGTTATTCTGCGCTCTGGCACACTTAGGGGAGAGTGCTCTGAAATCGGAGTAGATAGCCAGAGTGAATTTACGAACGCACCCCTACTCTGCGTCTCACAAAGACACAGCGTTTGGAACCAAAAATCTCACATTTGGACTCATCAGACCAAAGGTCAGATTTCCACCGGTCTAATGTCCATTGCTTTTGTTTCTTGGCCCAAGCAAGTCTCTTCTTTTTGGTGTCCTTTAGTAGTGGTTTCTTTGCAACAATTCAACCATGAAGCCCTGATTCACGTAGTCTCCTCTGAACAGTTGATGTTGAAATGTGTCTGTTACTTGAACTATGTGAAGCATTTATTTGGGCTGCAATCTGAGGTGCAGTTAACTCTAATGAACTTATCCTCTGCATCAGACGTAACTCTGGGTCTTCCTTTCCTGTGGCGGTCCTCATGAGAGCCAGTTTCATGATAGCGCTTGATGGTTTTTGCGATTACAATTGAAGAAACTTTCAAAGTTCTTTACATTTTCCGGATCGATTGACCTTCATGTCTTAAATTAATGATGGATTGTCGTTTCTCTTTGCTTATTTTAGCTGTTGTTGCCATAATATGGACTTGGTATTTTACCAAATAGGGCTATCTTCTGTATACCACCCCTACCTTGTTACAACACAACTGATTGGCTCAAACGCATTGAGGAAAGAAATCCCACAAATTTACTTTTAATGCACACCTGTTAATTGAAATGCATTCCAGGTGACTACCTCATGAAGCTGGTTGAGAGAATGCCAAGAGTGTGCAAAGCTGTCATCAAGGCAAAGGGGGGTGGATACGTTGAAGAATCTAACACTTTTTTGGTTACTACATGATTCCATATGTGTTATTTCATAGTTGATGTCTTCACTATTATTCTACAATGTAGAAAATTGTAAAAAAAAGAAAAAAAAAAAAGAAAGAAAGACCCTTGAATGGTGGTGTGTTCAAACTTTTGACTGGTACTGTATGTATATGGGTAAGGGGACTAGGCAACAGGATATACTGTAAGATAAACAGAGTAGCAGCAGCTTGTGTATGATTGGGTGTTCAGACCAAGGGTATCACGTTTCAAGGAAAGACCCAGATGCAGACTGTCGAAGTAACAATGTTTATTACAACAACAGGGGCAAAGGTACAGGACAGCAGGCAGGTTCATGGTCAGATCAGGCAGAGGGGTCAAAGCCGGGAAAACCTAGAAAACAGGAACTAAGACAAGACAGGTGCGAGGGGGAAACCGCTGGTAGGTTCTACAAACAAAAATGAACTGGCACAAGACATACAGAGAGCACAGGTATAAATACACAGGGGATAACGGGGAAGATGGGTGACACCTGGAGGGGGGTGGAGACAAGCACAAAGACAGGTGAAACAGATCAGGGTGTGACAAAGGGTCCAAAGCTGACGAGCTGACGAAAGCTGACGAGCTTGGAAGGGACAATGGTGTTGAACGCTGAGCTGTAATCAATGAACAGCATTCTCACATAGGTATGATGAAGCTGGAGGCCCTGGGTCTCAACCCCGCCCTTTGCAACTGGGTCCTGGACTTTCTGACGGGCCGCCCCCAGGTGGTGAAGGTAGTAAACAACATCTCCACTTCACTGACTCTCAACACTGGCCCCACAAGGGTGTGTGCTCAGCCCTCTCCTGTACTCCCTGTTCACCCACGACTGCGTGGCCATGCACGCCTCCAACTCAATCATCAAGGTTTCAGACGACACAACAGTAGTGGGCTTGATCACCAACAATAACGAGATGGCCTACAGGGAGGAGGTGAGGGCACTCGGAGTGTGGTGTCAGGAAAACAACCTCTCACTCAACGTCAACAAAACAAAGGAGATGATCTCGGACTTCAGGAAACAGCAGAGGGAGCATCCCCCTATCCACATCGAAGGGTCAGCAGTGGAGAAGGTGGAAAGTTTTAAGTTCCTGGGCGTACACATCACGGACAAACTGAAATGGTCCACCCACACAGACAGTGTGGTGAAGAAGGTGCAACAGCGCCTCTTCAACCTCAGGAGGATGAAGAAATTTGGCTTGTCACCCAAAACCCTGACAAACTATTACAGATGCACAATCGAGAGCATCCTGTCGGGCTGTATCACAGCCTGGTACGGCAACTGCACCGCCCTCAACCACAAGGCTCTCCAGGGGTGGTGCGGCCTGCACAACGCATCACCGGGAGCAAACTACCTGCCCTCCATGACACCTACAGCACCTGATGTCACAGGAAGGCCAAAAAGATTATCAAGGACAACAACCACCCGAGCCACTGCCTGTTCACACCGCTATCATCCAGAAGGCGAGGTCAGTACAGGTGCATCAAAGCTGGGACATACAGATTGAGGAACATCTTCTATCTCAAGGCTACCAGACTGCTAAACAGCAATCACTAACTCAGAGAGACTGCTGCCTACATTGAGACCCAATCACTGGACACTAGTCACTTTGAACAATGCCACTCTAAATAATGCCACTTTAATAATGTCTACATATCTTACATTACTCATATCACATCTATATACTGTATTGAGACCCAATCACTGGACACTTTAATAAATGGATTACTAGTCACTTTAAACAATGCCACTTTAAATAATGCCACTTTAATAATGTTTACATATCTTACATTACTCATATCACATGTATATACTGTATTTTATACCATCTACTGCACCTTGCCTATGCCGCTCGGCCATCGCTCATCCATATACTTATATGTACATATTCTCATTCACCCCTTTAGATTTGTGTGTATTAGGTAGTTGTTGGGAAATTGTTCGATTACTTGTTAGATTTGTGTGTATTAGGTAGTTGTTGGGAATTGTTAGATCATTTGTTAGAATGGGCGTGGGTTTGAGTCAACTAGGATAATTAAGACTTTTAGCTTAAATACTTATTTTCTATAAAATTACCAAGCTCTACAAATTGAATAGGGTATAAGTTTATTTTGCACTGTTATTGTTGTCATTCGAACATATAGACTACACTAACGTCAATAATAAATAGACAACATTTGTTAATTTGTCATTGGAAAATAGTCCAATGCCTTGCAAACATACTCTTTACTCTTTATCACCGTATGGCCATGCAAGACCGGAATTGTGAGCGGGGCTTAAGGGGCCTGCCACGCTCTACCGTACCCCATTGCCCGTCCAAATAAAATATTGAAATAAGTATAATTTATTTGACCGAGAATGACGGATCAATCTCAGTTTAAGGGAAGCCCGTGATTTGGAGTGTGGGAAAAATCTTTCCAACGCTCCCGGCCTCGATAATCACCAAGCCGTGTGAATGAGCAAAATATAATGATCTGATGATCCCATTTATCTTGTGGAAACGTCATTGCTTTCTGTCCAGTGCTCACTGGCATGGAAAACTGAGGGCCGGAGTAGGCTAGTTGTTGCAAGTTCGCTAGCGACAGCGTCCGGCCAGAACAAGTGATGATTTGATACAATGTTGCACTTCACTAGCAAAAGCTCAAGTCATATGACAGATAGAAAGGGAGGCAGACGGGCAGAGTACATAGATGAATGTGATTGAAAGAACTGGAATTGTCTTCGGGATATTTTTTACTGTTTTATTTGTCGGCTTTAAGCCTATGTATTTTACTTAGTTGATGGTGGAAGGTATAGATAGGCTTTCTGTTGCATCTCTGAGTTATATGCTCTCATTTATTTAGCCGCCAATGGATCACAGTGTATCAATGTGTCTATATGATAGAGGCTAATGCTCTGGGCATAGTTTAATTTAAACTTTTAGATTTGATCATTTTACTATGATTAAACACGTGACAATTTGAGAAACGAAAACGTTATTGTTTAAATTAAACTGTTCGAAGAAAATGCACATATAAAAATAATCATAACTGGCACGCAGATCGGTAGAAATGGTAGGAGACATTGTAAGCTTCCCCAAACTTGAAACTCACGAGCTGGCTATGTTATTTAGTCTTTACTACTACAGCCAATAAACAAATTGTGAATGCGCAAGTGCGTGCACACATAGGAGGTCCCTTGAAAAAACGTGACCCCCTATGGAAATCAGCCCGTCCAACTGATTCGTTCTGCCGCCGGGTCTGTGGCCATGGACAGTCTAAAATTCACCTGGGAAATCCTCACGTGACTCATTGGGCGGTATAAGGGGACAAGACCAAGGGACTCCGCTGCAATTACACTGACACTGAGATAATAAACACATGCCATACGGACCTGCAGAACTGCAATCAAGCGTAGAAGAAATCAGTCATGTACCTGTCGTTCACAACAGTTGTTACCCTTCTTGTGGTATTTACAGGTGCATTCAGCGCTCCGGTTAACCAACCAGTTGGAATCAGTTGGGATAACGTGAAACTTAAAGAGTATTCTTTACAACTGAATCAACTTGCTAAACGTCTCTTAATTGAGGTAAGTTGATTATCATCAGTATTCCGTAGCTATTGATAATGGTAGGGTGATGATAGAACTGATTTGAAGTAGGCTAGGCTAGCCTGGTTCTTGATGCTTTTGTGGGACCTTGGTAGTCAGAAAGTTTTAAGTGGAATTTAAAAGTGCCTGCCGCAGGTAGGTTACTTAAACGGAATTTGTCTCTGAAACTTTCCATCATGTCTTGCAGGAGTTCAGTCGTTTGAAAACTGTGGAAAGAGTTGTCAAATGGCCAAGAGTACTGGTGGAAGCCACAGACAAATGTGATCCCACAAATCTAAGAGCAGATTCAACGGTAAGTCACAACTTCCATTCTGTTGGTGGAATCCATGGACACATGTGATACAAAACCAATCTCATCATGAGGACCAACAAGGTCAACAAGACACATACGTGGTCAATGGTTATACACATGCACATTTTTCAGAATTTTTAAAGCACTAACCAGTTCCATCATTTGTCACACACAAAATATGAATTGGTTGAGAAACACCTTTACAAAATGAAGATGATTAATAATATTTTGTCTTTTTACCATGATCCATAAAGCCTTGCCTTAAGAAGATGGTTTCTGCTCTGAAGAACTACAGGATAGTATTTGTGATAATTAGTCAGTTCAAGAGTAGCTGTACAAAAGTTGGAGAGAAGTTGAACAAAGTAGTGGAAGAACTCCTTTTTCAAATGGGGGTAAGTCCAGTGTATTTGATGTCTGAATCTACTGATTTCAATATCTTATTGACTGAGGTGCTGCATATCCTTACTCTAATTGATTTGTAGGAGCCCCATCCTGATTCAGAAGAGAATTGGTCAAAAGTGAACAGCTGGGAAGAGCCAGGACTGTGTCGTGACAATATTGAGAAGCTGTTCTCCTTCTCCATCCTCATGGCTCGGGTCTTTGCCCCTGGTGATCCTGCAAAACACATAATGTATTCAACTAAATATTGTTTCTAGAGCTGGGAAACAGGCCACAATTGATTCGTCATCTGTGATCCGTTTCAGTATTAGATAACTTAGTAGTAGATGGACATCTAAAGTCATTGTATGATCAATTTGGTCAAAATAGTCAGAAAAGACAAGTAACTGTTAGGGTGTTGTGTGTTATTACAATGTTTATGAAACATTTCAAACACACTTACATATCTGCCTGTGTTCCACTATGGAACAGTTGTTTATAATTAGGAATGTATTTATATTTGTATGTATCCATATTAATGTATTAACATTTTTATAAAATGTAATTGTGAAGTAACTTAACATATTTATTAAAATATGTATTTATTTAACTTATTTAATTTATGTTAACACATATTTATCTGCCAATATAATATTTTTTAAACAAAGTGTATTTATATTCTTGTATACCGTTCTCCACGTGTGTCAAATTGCAAAAAAATAATAAACTAACTTTTAACTCTTGTTGTTGTTGTGTCTATAACATGTGACTAATTTTGCCTTTACATCTACTGTAATAATAAATATCATTCAACAGCTGAGAAAAGAGGAATAATCTATGCTGGGGAGGTCATAGAGGAATCCCTGATGGCTGTTACACGATTTCCCAAACTGCAGTCAAGCAATAAACTACATAAGAAGGAAGCTGTGCTTTCCTAAAACAATCCTCTTATTCTGCATGAAGGTGGACAGCTTCCTATTGTAGCCTCATACTTCAATATGTCTATTATTGTCGGTGGCTGTGTAATGCTGACTACAATTCCTTCAAAGAATGATTACGTAATGTTGACATTACGGAATGTTGTACTCACTTTTCCAAAAAAGGAACTTGCACTCAGTGCACATGAGAGAACGAATACAAGGAAGGTTGGTTTATGACTCCTCCCTTCGTTGAATGGGCAGATCTCTAAACAGGGCTAGTTAAAAAGCAGACTGACATACCTGTCTTATGTAAACAAAAGCTTTTAGATGCACATTTCATGGTTCAGCAAAAGTATATTTTTTGGCATTACATCTGTGAATTAATATTTAGAATACCAGTAGCATATTGTGAGGCACATTTTACACTCAGAACTACACTTTTGTTTTTACACAATAGCCTATATTTTTTTATTAAATGGACTATGAAATGTTTGGTAGGGCAACAGAGAACAAGGTGGATTGTTTTATTTTAAAATATTATCAACAACCACCATTTGAATACAATTATTTTGTATTTTCTTTTCCCTTTTAACATTGGGTAAAAATATGTTTAATGCATATTTGGATTTTCTGTCCACTCATAATAACGTTATTATAACGGAAGATTTATGATAAATGACGTGAAACCTTTAAAGGTAATCCAAAACGAACAGGGGCGGGGTTGAACATGTTTAGGGATTTCCTGGTTACAACATAAGGTGAGTTTCTAACTAGCTAGGTGAGTTTCTAGCTACATTGTCAGGAAAGTTTGATATAAAATGCTAAATGTAATGGATTAGCACACTAGTTGACAGAATCTAACGCAAGTAGATAGATTTAAGTAGATTTTGCAGATGCATCTACGTTTTCACGGCGCAAACAGCTGTTGTTATTTAGTTAGCTAGCTAGTAGCTAGTTTAGCCAGTTAATCGACTGTAGTGTTTCCAGTAGTTAAACTTTCCTATATCGTAAAGATCCATGAAAACAAGAATTAGCTTTTTGGTCTTAATTGAATGTCAGAGTTTGGCATAATGTTAGCTGTGTGGTTAAGGTTAAGAATCATATTTTAAGAAGATCAGTTGTAGAAATAGGCTGGGTTTATGACTTTGTGGCTGTGGTAACTAGTGACGACCCGAGTGTAGTGGCCAAATCAGGCCTAAAGTTGCTTGAGCTACTCAGTCAGATGAGTTAAAGCTAGACCCACTTGCTTTATATTCACAACAAGATATTAGCTAATGTTAGTTTTAGACTTCTCTTAGTAGTTAGTCTGTGAGGGAAGCATTATGGCTCTGGGGATCAGTGGCAAAATTTCGGAATTATCAGTTTCCCAAATCCACTTGGATTGGAATTGGAAAAGATTTACAATATGTTAATAGCTAGCTACCTACAATAATAGGATGCAATCAAATATGGTCACTCACCTGGCCTAGTGGCTAGATTTCTACTTCCCCTTGACATCAACTTTCTGTATCTGACAAGACCTACCTCATCTTCTCTTGTTGTGATCTGTGAAATGAGTAATTGAGGGGGCTCTGTGAAATATTCAAATTATGTACTCATTCTACTTTTGTTTTGAAACATTTTCACAGAATTTAATTCTAGATTTTCTGTTAACACCATTATCTGGCGAGGGACAAGCCATAGGCCTAGTTCCTTTAGATTCCTTTCCTCTATTAAGCATCAATGTTTTCTGTATCAAGCCTGTATCAAGCTTCAATGTCCAATGACCATCATGTGTAATCCTCCCGTTCCCTCAAGATGAATGTGGGCGTGGCTCATAGTGAGGTAAACCCCAACACGCGGGTGATGAACAGCAGAGGGATCTGGTTGGCCTACCTGTTGTTGGTCACCGTGCTGCACATCGTCCTGTTGAGCATCCCTGTCCTCACGGTGCCTCTTGTCTGGACCCTCACAAATGTCATCCATAATCTGGTCAGCCCAAGTATTTATAGTTTGTTTATCATTTTTCCAATCAAATGTTCTCATTTAATACATTTCTATTTCAACTACATCATGAAAAATGAGGGCTTGTATTATGACATTGTAATGACTAATGAGTGTGTCCGTTGATCTAATAGAGGTGTGTTTATGTGTGATCTGTCTACCACAGGTGATGTACTTATTTCTGCACACGGTAAAGGGCACTCCTTTTGAGACACCGGACCAGGGCAAAGCTCGCCTACTCACACACTGGGAACAGATGGACTACGGCATTCAGTTTACATCCTCACGCAAATTCCTCACCATCTCACCCATTGTGCTGTAAGACTGAAAATCTGTGCATACTAGATTTTGTTGTTAAGTTTTCCTTATGGCTTGCAATGATAAATGAACGTAGAAGAGTAACTATTGAATTATTGCATCCTTGTTTGTTATCAGCATTGAATAATAACCCTAAACTAGCTGTTAATTCTTCAGGTATATTCTTGCCAGTTTCTACACCAAGTACGATGCCACACATTTCCTGGTCAATACAGGCTCTCTACTCAGCGTCCTCCTTCCAAAGCTGCCCCTATTCCATGGAGTACGAATATTTGGGATCAATAGGTACTGACTAACACAGGTGGATAATATCAGATTTATATTCTATTTATGTGTACTTGTAAGGTCCAGAGGCGGAAGTGAATAAGACATGTTTGGTAACTTCATGAGCTGTTTGAAGGGCATTGTTGTTTTTATTGCACAGTTCATTTTCGCTCTGTGACTAAAAACAAAGAGCCAAAATGCACTGAACGCCAAGCTATATGATTAAGAGTTACTGAGTGCCTCTGCTTTATTTCATTTAATTTATTTTCGTTATTTGACATTCCTGATCTATGTGTGCAATGTGCTTGTATCCTCAAACCATTACTTTCTCTTTTGTCAGATGACATGTATTTGACGTTGTTTTCTAGAAAGAACTATATTGTGAACGTCATCACCTTCAAACCTGAGTCTTTATAGGATTACTTGTATATGTCCACACATTGGAATGTGTGATTACATAGTTTAGGATAGTGGCATCCATATAAATATAATGTTGGATGCCATACAAATTGAATGTTGGTAGTCTTTGCAGTGCCTTAAATGTTTCACTTGGCTGATACATTTTTTCCATTTAGTTTGGTAACAATCAATCCATGTGACGACTCTTATTGGAGATCAATTTCCATGTGAGCATTCTCAATAAATTATAGTGTCTAATAATAAACTTGCAATATCAGGATTGATTTGTCAGTGTAAATCTAAATACTTTGTCTTTGTATGGAAATTTGGGGTACATCCAGGGGCATACAGCATTGTCATTTTGTGTACAAACACAAGTGCAGCAAATTAATAGATACACCCAAGACAAAGTAAAATTGTTGCATTGATTGTTCTCATCTAATTCCATAATGCTCCAAGTGTGAAACCTAAGGGGAGTGTTCAGCAGTGAGTAACAACAGCAGCACAGGAGTAAAGTGACATTGCAGGGAACTGAGGGGTCGGACCATCATGTAAATTCTCAGATTACCTGTACAGGCATGGCTGTGAGCTGTGAGGATTCTGGGGAACTCCACACACTTTATATGAGGCCTGTGTGGAGGGCTATACCAATTCCTATGATGTGCTGATAGACTGGAGGGATTTCCCCCCCCCCCCCCCTTCCACCAGAGCTATGACCATGTTTTCATTGGAGTGATGAGGTTAGGTGGTGTGCTTGCTCTCTTCTGGGGGAAGTAGCATAGGGGAAATTGTGTCTTGGATAATAATTTGACTACGCTGTCAAACATGCCAATCTTTTTACCTGGGAAGTACATGCAAATTATCTAATAGCTCCATCAGCTGTCAGACTGTAGAATCCCATATAGGGTTGCCTGACTTGCCCCCACTGTCTGCAATGCAAACAACATTTGGGACACCTTTTCCAAGGTAGTGAAAATCAAAAGTGTTGCACCACCTGGCTTGTGAATTGTAGCTAACAGGATTACGTAATGAAAACCTGGTAATATTGAAGGCTGTCAAGGTAGAAATTTGAGTTAGACAAAGCGGAGGTGTTTGTCCCAAAATACCAGAGGATACCCAATGATGACCCTAGTCATCTTTGAATATCAGCCTGATACCAAGTAGCCATACCTCCTGGATACCATATACAGGGGTGTAAAGTACTTAAGTAAAAATACTTTAAAGTACTACTTAAGTAGTTTTGGGGGGTATCTTTACTATTTATATTTTGACTACTTTTACTCCACTACATTCCTAAAGAAAATATTTACTTTTGCCACCCATACATTTTCCCTGAAACCCAAAAGTACTCATTACATTTCGAAGGTTCAGACAGGACAGCAATATCGTCCAATTTACCCACCTATCATTATAACGCATTGTCATCCCTACTTCCTCTGATCTGGCTGACTTAACACAAATACTGTGTTTGTAAATTATGTCTGAGTGTTGGTGTGCCCATCTGTAAAAAAATAAAAAATAACATTTGGGCTGTCTGGTTGCATTTACTTTTTACTTTTGTTCAAGTATGACAATTGAGTACTTTTCCCCCCACTGTACTTAAGTATGTTTAAAATTAGATACTTTGACCTTTACTCAAGTATTTTTTTACTGGGTGACTCACTTTTACTTGTGTAATTTTCTATTAAGGTACCTTTAATTTTACTCAAGTATGACAATTGAGTACTTTTTCCACCACTGACCAGATACATGTAGATATCTCCATTTACAACCATATTACCTGATGATTATCCAATAGTTTACCCTAAAACCAGCTAATAGAGCAATAGGTACTCGAAAATGGTTCTGCTTCCAGTTGTTTTATTTTACAACCATTGATTTGATGCATGCCTTTGAACTACTACATGCAAAAATCACCAAGCCAGTATTGACTATGGATATAAATAGCATTGTTAGATACAGTTTTGCATCATTATTGACAGAATTTCTGCGTATAGGTTTTTGTCTGAAGTATATCTGAAGTACCCTAGAAGTTTCAAATAAAGCTACATGTTCCTGGATGTTCCTCTACGGTTTCTATGAAACCACAACTCCTTATAAAACTAGAGATATTTTCCCAAAATTATAACAGAAGAAAAAATTATAAATTATTCAGTTTGGACATTATTTTCAGAAGTCTGTGCTCTTACTCATCAGTAAAACTTGGGGGATTTCATGTAACTGTCCTAGAGTAGCTTGAGAACCACTCAAATAAAAATAGGTGGGTAAAGATAAGTCTATGCTGCAGGTAATCAAACCAGAAAACTGAAGTACACGGTATATAGATAAAGAAAAGGTATATTGCACCCCCTGTTGTTTGTGTAGAGTAGTTTCAACATAACTCATACAGACTACATCATTCAGTACCACAATCTTTTGAGGTTTTTCTACTCTGTATTCCCCTTCTACAGGCAACAGGCTGGTGTAAATGTCTCAAGATTAAGTGGCGTTTTACAATATCATGAATTTATTAACATCCACATGATTATTTACAGTTTCAACCTTTTAGTTGATAAAGAACAAGATGGGCAGGGTGGTCCTGATCCTAGATCAGCACTCCTACTCTGAGACGCTTTGGCCCAGATCTGTATAGGTATACGCAAGACAAATTACACAACATAATACAGAATTGCAGCCAGGATACTAAAGTACAATATCTCACAGTATAAAAATATTATCCATTTCAACACATTTTGTCTAAAATAAAAAATAAAATAAAGGCAATGCTTGTGGTATGAAACCTAGAAATCTCAGTACAAATAAAACAAGAAAAAAGATTCAAGTTAAAAATAACTAACAACCATTTTGTGATGTGTCACACACGTCAAAGAACGATTAAACTACTTGCAATGATATCCTTAACCATTACATATATAAATGGTATCCTTAAACAAACATGAGCATATATATATATATATATATATATATATATACTCAATCAATGGCTGTAAACATGCTTCTTCAAATACCAAAATACACTGAACAAAAATGTAAACGCAACATGTAAGGTGTTGGTCCCATGTTTCATGAGCTGAAATAAGATTCCAGAAATTTTCCATACGCACAAAAAGCTTATTTCTCTCAAATTTTGTGCACAAATTTGTTTACATCCCTTTTAGTGAGCATTTCTCCTTTGCCAAGAGAATCCATCCACCTGACAGGTGCGACTTATCAAGAAGCTCATTAAACAGCATGATCACTACACAGGTGGAACTTGGACAATAAAAGGCCACTAAAATGGGCAGTTTTGTCACACAACACCACAGATGTATTGAGGGAGTGTACAATCGGCATGCTGACTGCAGGAATGTCCACCTGAGCTGTTGCCAGAGAATTGAATGCTGATATCTCTACCATTAGCCACCTCCAACATTGTTTTAGACTTTGGCAGTATGTCCAATCGGCCTCACAACCGCAGACCACGTGTAACCATGCCAGCCCAAGACCTCCACATCCGGCAGCTTCAACTTCAGGATTGTCTGAGACCAGCCACCCGGACAGCTGATGAAACTGAGGTGTATTTCTGTCTGTAATATATCCCATTTGTGGGGGAAAACTCATACAGATTGGCTGGGCCTGGCTCTCAAGCAGCCCACCCACGGCTGCACCCCTGACCAGTCATGTGAAATCCATAGCTTAGGGGCTAATGAATTTATTTCAATTGACTTATTTCCTGATATGAACTGTAACTCAGTAAAATTGTTATAGTTCTTGCACTTATATTCTTGCTCAGTATACTAACTTATTCCCAACAGATGTCAGCTATGAAATAATTTCCTGTTTACGTCAACGCGTTTGACAACGCAAAAAGTCAGTTATTTAACATCAACAATAAGACCAAAGAAAACATTTTTACATTAAAATATCTCCAAAAATTTGCCCTGGCAGTTTACTAATGAGGAAAGACAGCGAAATAATGTTGTGTCATTGCTCCCAAAAAATTAAATGCCAAACATTCTTAAGTCTTCATAAACTTGCTCTTGCTGAGGAGTGTAACACAACAAAGCATGACCAATGACTTAGCAAGCTGATTCGCAAAAATATTCTGAAATAACTTTATTATTTTTTAGAAAGACTAGCATGAAATGTGCATTGTCTAATTGACTCAATAACCAAAACACATACTGTACCCAAGCTTAGCTTTCTTAATGAACCCGAAAATCTACAGTTATTTCTGCTTGTTTATCAAAGTTAGCTGGCTACCTCATTCATCCTGCTTTGTAGTATAGCCCTGTGGTCAAGTTTCTCAGCTGAATTTAAAACACTGGGATAAATCCAAACTTTATAAATATGCCCCTAACTCGAGGGAGTTCTCCACATGAATTAGATTTACATTTTAAGTTCAGTACATTCCACTCAGGGTCTGGCTTTAAGTGTCAACTTACAAAACTGGTGGTTGCCATCAGCAATCTACAGTAGGATCTATGCCTCAACTTGGATGCAATACATTCTCACAGGCATACTAATGGCCAGATTCCACTATCTCCTGGTGATTCATTAACACCTGTCTTCAGGTTGGAGGAGAACTGTGAGGGTTAAAGGCCAGTCAGCACTATGCTCCATCAACCTTGCTGCTACAGGGAAAAACACCCATCTATGCATCTTCACAAGTCTCTGTCATTCCACCCAAGGTCTCCTCTTTTCAAGCCGTTCACCATATTCTCCTCATCATTGTCCTCATCCGTGTCAAAGAAATCATCCTCAAAGAAGGATCCATATTCCTGTGCATGCACAGAAACCTCATTTGATATCAGGTGAGGTGAGCCCTCCACAAAATCTGCAAACCTGTGGATCAGACAAAGCATTGTCTTTATTCCAAGCTTCTGTACCACACTGACACACATTTTTAGTTAAAACAATGAATGGGAAAAAGACACAGTTATGTGACTAGTTGACCTAAAAAGACAACCATAACCCCCAGACCAGATGCTAGCTCTTCGATCCAGCAGTAGCCAATGTACATTTGACTTGTTTAGAGCACAGATAACCAGGGGTTGATACCAGATCATTAAAAGCAGAATGAACATCATTAGTCAGTATTTCAATGCAACAACGGTCTGTCACCTTTTTGGGGACTGTAGTCGAGAGACTGTCTTCCAGGTGCTGAAGTCTGGACTGCTGCAGTACTTTCTCAGCTCCTCCAGGGCACGTTGCGTCTCCTCCTCCCCCTGTTTCTGGAACTCTTCTTCAGTCAGCAGCCGACGAGGCTCTGGCTTCCAGCGTAGAGTTGGCTTGACTTTACTGCACAAGAGGATTGTACACTATAACAGCAGCAGACAACATGTCACTTGACACCAATACAGGAATGTACACATGTTACCTTGAGAGTAGTACTACAAACTAACACCTACTTCCACGCAAGAAGGAGCAATGAAACAGGGTACTCCAGGTTCTTAGAGCAGAATGTAGCAATGATGGTGGCCAACGCCACTTGCTGAACCTGGATCCCAGCGTAGATCAGCAGCAGGCCAAAAAACTGCAGCGTCCAGGACAGGATATTGATACTCCTCTCCTCCACAAGAGGGCCATGACGATAGCACACAGCAAAACTGATAAACCCAACCACTGCAGCATAGCCTAGGGGACACAGACAAACAATTCATGTAACTGTTCCTATTACAAACATGGAGCAATGGTTGTGAACTAATTACAGATTTTAAAAGTTTGAGAGGCAATGTAGTTCTCAGAGTTTGTTGTGATTGTGTTTAATACAATCAATATTTACCAAAAGCCACGTGCCAGTGCTCTCTCAGAATCAGCTGCAGGTTCCTGAACACAAGCTGGATGACGTAAACAGAGAAGGACCAGCCACCAACTATCACCACGTAAAATGGGCTTTTCTGAGAAAATAAAAAGATATGGGTTGTGAAATCTAAACATATTTGTATGACTCACGCACATTATAGAAATCAGAAAGGTCACCAAAACATTAACTATCTGGGTACTCTGACTTGTTATTGCTTTGTTCAAATCAAACTGTTAGTAGTGGGTGTGATTAGCTATGAGGCTTCGATATAGAAGTGTTGACTTCTTACCTTTGGCAAAAAGCGTGCCATGACGAAGATGAGGATGATGAGGGAGGCAATCATACCTGTGCTCATGCCAGCAGAGTAATAGAATACCTGACTCCTGTTAAATAGCAACAAAAAAACATAGCCGATATTATCTGGACCATGTCATTTAAATAGGGGGGGTAAAATTTGAACATAATCCATTTAGTTACCTGCTGAGCGAGTCTGCAAAGATGAACAGCAGCACTCCAGCCAAGAATGTCACAAATAGGAAAATGTCGAACTCTGTGGGAGTGAAGCACAGACAGCAAAGATAACACAAAATGAATGGGTAATAGACATGTAACTAACAAAGCAACCCCACTTTTCCCTTTACTTACTTCGTGTGGGCTTTACAGTGTATATTGCTGCAGGGTCGATGGGTTTGATCTTGAAGCAGGTCTTTGGGCTGAACAGGCTGATGCTGAGGGTGGTTTCATTGGTCTGCTCATGCATTAGGTACTGCACCAGACCCCAGACACTGAAGTGTTCTAGCTCCTGCAGCTTCTCCTCATCCTCCACAACAGTTACCTTCAGCTGTTTTGAGCTCCATACTCGAACCTATCGGCAATACAACACAAGTATTAGTTACACCCAAATACATACACACACACATTGTATTATATATAATACATACACACACATTATATATATATATAATACATACACACGCACATATTATATATATATATACACACATATACACATACACACACACATACATACACACATATAGGCTCTCTTTCAAATAAGAGACTGTTTTTATCAAAGCCTGAGGTCCGATCTGTCTGTGCCATCATGCCAACCCTTTTGTCACTCCAGCAATGGACTTGACAAGAGCACAAATAGACCTGGGAAGAGGAAATTGTTCTCTTGCCTGGATTCTTGTCCATGTTTCCTTCCAACCTGGGACAATAGGGTTGAGATAGCAGTAGTGATTTGACCCTGTTTTGGCAGACTCTTGGCCATCTTTGATATTGACTATGTTGATCTTACTTCCTGTGAGAATGATAAGATGTTAGGGTCAGCTTCGTGCATTTGCTATCCAGCAAATCAAATTGTATTTGTCAAATGCACAGGATACAACAGGTATAAGCAGTAGAGTGAAATGCTTAACCAGCTAGCAAACTCTACTCAACAATGCAGTAATATTAAATCACAAGTCAGCACGGACTGTATTCACCAGTAAACCTCTGTATGCTTTACATATCTGCTAGCAAGCCAACTAAAGCTGGACATTGGCTTTCATAGGACTGGACTTAGCTAGTTATCCAGCTAGCAAGTAGTAACTACTACTAGGTTATGTAACGTTAGTGAGCCACCGAAAATAAACCACGAACTATTTGGCTAACGAGGTTAGCTGACTAGCTAGAAAAGCAAGCTGACGTTGTGGAAAGTGAAGGGCGACACCAGCTGGCTGGCTAACTAGTTTCTGGTAATAGCTCAACTTTCAATTAATCTCTTAGAATTAAAATGAATTAGTTAAATGTCTAATCACCTGGCTACTGACAGACTAGCTAACGTTAGCAGGCTGACTAGATAGTTCACCTGGGCCAGCTAACGTTTGCTAGCTCAGTTCAGATACGCCTTGTTAATACCTTGGGTTCTCGAGAATAACAATAACTACGCTAGCTGGCCTCATCGAAAACGAAAAGTTCGCCTCTCACATTTCATATTGGCTATCAAATTCCCCGGACAAAATTACCTAGCTAGAAACAACTCTACCTGAGGTTTGTTGTGTACTTAATATACACAAAAGCACAATTATAAAAACTATTTCGGAGAGAGGTCCATTTTTCCATTTCATGAATCCCGCCATGACAGACGACTATATAGAAACCACGTGGTTCTTGTTACAACAACTAACCAATCACATAAGTAAACTGTTCCGATACGTTGAAGATGCGAAAATGGCGTGAATGTTTGAATTTGTAAAAACAAATATGGGAAAATAAGACATTATGTGGTATATTTTCTAATTATGATGAGTTTATTTGAAAGAATTTAGATAAATAAATCACACGTCTTGTGTCAAATAAATCATTTAAAGAAATCTCGTATGCATCACAATCCAGAAATGACAATATTTCCTGTTCTCTTTCTGCCACAGTAACCCCTCGCCGTAACGTTAAAATAACTGCGGGAAAGCAGTCCCCGATAGGCGAGGCAAACAAAGGACAGTGTGTGCCGGTTTCCAATGTCAGTGGATGCGGCGTCTAATAAGCGCGTAGTGGGCGCGGCATGTAGTGGGCGTGGTATATAGTACGCTGTCTGCAGATATGCTGTGTTTACGTTTAGTCACAACTAGGATAGTCGAAAATGTGTGTCTTGCTAATTGGCTGTACTTATACACGTACCCCAATAAACCAGTTAGCAAGTCGGACTTGACTGAATATCCTAATTTCCGAATAGCACCTGAACGCGGCAATATACCCTACTCCAGTAGGTAGCCATCCAGTCTTACTAAAATATTTCAAATGACCAATGAATTACTGTAGACGGCGTTCTGTGCATACCGTAGGCAAAGCAGTCCCCTCTGAGCCATATCACATAAAACTCAGCAAAAAAAGAAACGTCCTCTCACTGTCAACTGCAATTATTTTCAGCAAACTTAACCTGTGTAAATATTTGTATGAACATAACAAGATTCAACAACTGAGACATAAACTGAACAAGTTCCACAGACATGTGACTAACAAAAATGGAATAATGTGTTCCTGAACAAAGGGGGATCAAATCAAAAGTAACAGTCAGTATCTGGTGTGGCCACCAGCTGCATTAAGTACTGCTCATGGACTGCACCAGAGTTGTCAGTTCTTGCTGTGAGATGTTACCCCACTCTTCCACCAAGGCACCTGCAAGTTCCCGGACATTTCTGGGGGGAATGGTCCTAGCCCTCACCCTCCGATCCAACAGGTCCCAGACGTGCTCAATGGGATTGAGATCCGGGCTCTTCGCTGGCCATGACAGAACACTGACATTCCTGTCTTGCAGGAAATCACGCACAGAACGAGCAGTATGGCTGGTGGCATTGTCATGCTGGAGGTTCATGTCAGGATGAGCCTGCAGGAAGGGTCCAACATGAGGGAGGAGGATGTATTCCCTGTAACGCATAGCGTGGAGATTGCCTGCAATGACAACAAGCTCAGTCCGATGATGCTGTGACACACAGCCCCAGACCATGACGGACCCTCCACCTCCAAATCGATCCCGCTCCAGAGTACAGGCCTTGGTGTAACGCTCATTCCTTCGACAATAAACGTGAATCCGACCATCACCCCTGGTGAGAGAAAACCGTGACTCGTCAGTGAAGAGCACTTTTTGCAGGTCCTGTCTGGTCTAGCGACGGTGGGTTTATGCCCATAGGCGAAGTTGTTGCCGGTGATGTCTGGTGAGGACCTGCCTTACAACAGGCCTACAAGCCCTCAGTCCAGCCTCTCTCAGCCTATTGCGGACAGTCTGAGCACTGATGGAGGGATTGTGCATTCCTGGTGTAACTCGGGCAGTTGTTGTTGCCATCCTGTACCTGTCCCACAGGTGTGATGTTTGAATGTACCAATCCTGTGCAGGTGTTTTTACACATGGTCTGCCACTACGAGGACGATCAGCTGTCCGTCCTGTCTCCCTGTAGCTCTGTCTTAGGGGTCTCAAAGTACGGACATTGCAATTTATTGCCCTGGCCACATTTGCAGCCCTCATGCCTCCTTGCAGCATGCCTAAGGCATGTTCACGTAGATGAGCAGGGACCCTGCGCATATTTCTTTTGGTGTTTTTCAAAGTCAGTAGAAAGGCCTCTTTAGTGTCCTAAGTTTTCATCACTGTGACCTTAATTGCCTACCGTCTGTAAGCTGTTAGTGTCTTAACGACCGTTCCACAGGTGCACGTTCATTAATTGTTTATGGTTAATTGAACAAGCATGGGAAACAGTGTTTAAACCCTTTACAGTGAAGATCTGTGAAGTTATTTGGATTTTTACAAATTATCTTTGAAAGACAGGGTCCTGAAAAAGGGGCGTTTCTTTTTTTTGCTGAGTTTACCACATCTCCGTTTGATGTTGTAAATTATCACATCACATAACATAAAGGCCTTTATTCACAGGCACTTTATTTTCTGCAACTGTGCTGACCAGTTGCTGACTACCACGGATTAGTCCTTTAATGTAGGCCTAAGTGGTCGTCAATGAAAGACCATAGAGCTCGCTAGAGCTTGTTCGTCCTAAAACCTGAAAATGAGTTACCTCTGGTTCATTCAACCATCCCTATAGGGAAAATTAATGGGGAAAGAATAGGGTTTTGGGATGAACGCCGAAAATAAGTCCAAACCAGGCTTAGGAGATCTCTTCTGTTTTGTTCTATTAGATAATATCAGTCAGTTAACATGAACTTTATGAATGATGAAGCCTTTATGTGCTTTTTCAAAATTACATAAATGCTTAAAAATTCACAAAAATGTACTTTAGCTGACGGCAATTATCTCATAGAACAAAACGTATAAGATCTCCTAAACCTGTTACTGCAGACCTTATTTTTGGCGTTGATCCAAAAACCCTACAAAAACGTCATTAATTTCTCCATAGGCTTTGTCCAACGAACCATGGCGGAGATAGTGCCTACAAAAAGATGTCTTTAGGCTAGCGGTTAACTGCTTCCCTGGGCACGGATGATGTTGATTAAGGCAGCGCCCCGCACCTCTCTGATTCAGAGGGGTTTGGTCAAATGCGGAAGACTGAATGCAGTTGTGCAACTAACTAGGTATTCCCTTTTAGGATTTATACATTTAGTATATGTACACTGATTCTTGAAGAATATTGCTTATCAATGTCTCATGAGCTTAGTTCAACTGTTTATTTAAAAAAAAATGTAAACAAACACCTCAAAACATGGATAAAACTATAATTTTGATATCATGGATAGTCAATCCTTGCATCCATAGCTCCGTCTATGAATTTGGAAGTGATTGCATTTCTCCAGCCCCATACCTCAGTTTTTTACCAAAGGAGGGGTGGGGGGGGCTGCTTTGTTATTGTTTCTACTGCTGATTGCCGCTTTAAGTACATTACTGTGATTGTTTTTAACTAAAATGGTCAAAAATAAACAAAAATAGCTTCTTAGCAAAGAGCAGTCTTTCAAGCAAGAATTTTGCTAGAACTGTTTGGGCGTGGTCTGAGTTGGGAGGGGGAAACTGAAAATGAGCTGTTATTGGCAGAGTGGTTTGGAACACTCTTTCTTATTGGTCTATTAACTAAGAGTGTGTTTGTAAATTCACTCTGGCTATCTACTCGATTTCAGAGCACTCTCGTCTGAGTGTGCCAGAGCGCAGAATAACTGAGGAATTTAAGAATGCGCAACACCAGTTGAATATGACCGGTGTCAGTCAACGTAGGCAAAAAAGTT
Organism: Salvelinus namaycush; assembly: GCF_016432855.1. Classification (NCBI taxonomy): domain Eukaryota; kingdom Metazoa; phylum Chordata; class Actinopteri; order Salmoniformes; family Salmonidae; genus Salvelinus; species Salvelinus namaycush. The sequence continues at coordinate 19,764,394 of NC_052320.1, forward strand.
TAAATTGTTGGCTGCAGCACAGTTACAGTCACCAAGCTCTAGATAACACGAAAACAGCCTAACCGGCTCTGCTAGGGCGAGTAAAAACGTCAGAGTGAGTTGTTCTCTCATTTGTGTCTGGAAGTAGCTAGTATGCTAGCCAACTTTATCCAGTTAGCTTGGGTGCTTGACTGCCGTTGTGAGGTCAGAATGCTCAGATCAGCCAGTGCGAATGATCCTAGAGCGAAACGTTCTGAATTTAGGGACTGACAATCTGACAATGCTCTGAATTTACAACAGCCAGAGTGCACTCAGCGCGCACTCAGGCACTCCAGAGTGAGTTTACGATCACACCCTAATTCACTGCATGGTGATGTCACCATGGAAGGCCAAAACTCCCTCCCACCAAAACAGGCTGAAATTTCAGGCAGTCTTTTTAAACAGCTCTTACACTAAAAGGGCATTATCACAATTTTCACAATTTTACAGCATTATTCCAACCTCATAGTGTGAAAATATATATCAAACACAGGGAAATCACGTTTTTGACTGCACTGGGCCTGTAAGGACCAATGGAATGGTCTAAAATTTACAAACTCTTCCCAAACAGGGCACCAGGCCATGCAAAACAAACTCACCCAGTGACTTTAGTCACCTCCTCTGATGTCATCCACTATGTCACAGGGAAAAGCATTGTCTGTAGCCCTTATCAGAATTTGGTCTTGTTGCTCTTTTGTCTTTTCAAAATAGAATCTGTATAGTGAACATGGACTATATTTTATTTTATTTAACCTTTATTTAACAAGGCAAGTCAGTTAAGAACAAATTATTTTTTACAATGACGGCCTACCAAAAGGTAAAAGGCCTCCTGCGGGGACGGGGGCTGGCATTAAAAAATATATATATATATAAAAAAATATAGGTCAAAACACACATCACATCACGACGAGACAACACAACATTACATAAAGAGAGACCTAAGACAACAACATAGCAAGGCAGTAACACATGACAACACAGCATGGTAGCAACACAACATGACAACAACATGGTAGCAGCACAACATGGTAGCAGCACAAAACATGGTACAAACATTATTGGGCACAGACAACAGCTCAAAGGGAAAGAAGGTAGAGACAACAATACATCACGCAAAGCAGCCACAACTGTCAGTAAGAGTTTCCATGATTGAGTCTTTGAATGAAGAGATTGAGATAAAACTGTCCAGTTTGAGTGTTTGTTGCAGCTCGTTCCAGTCGCTAGCTGCAGCGAACTGAAAAGACGAGCGACCCAGGGATGTGTGTGCTTTGGGGACCTTTAACAGAATGTGACTGGCAGACCGGGTGTTGCATGTGGAGGATGAGGGCTGCAGTAGATATCTCAGATAGGGGGGAGTGAGGCCTAAGAGGGTTTTATAAATAAGCATCAACAGTGGGTCTTGCGATAGGTATACAGAGATGACCAGTTTACAGAGGAGTATAGAGTGCAGTGATGTGTCCTATAAGGAGCATTGGTGGCAAATCTGATGACCGAATGGTAAAGAACATCTCGTCGCTCGAGAGCTCCCTTACCTGCCGATCTATAAATTATGTCTCTGTAATCTAGCATGGGTAGGATGGTCATCTGAATCAGGGTTAGTTTGGCAGCTGGGGTGAAAGAGGAGCGATTACGATAGAGGAAACCAAGTCTAGATTTAACTTTAGCCTGTAGCTTTGATATGTGCTGAGAGAAGGACAGTGTACCATCTAGCCATACTCCCAAGTATTTGTATGAGGTGACTACCTTAATCTCTAAACCCTCAGAGGTAGTAATCACACCTGTGGGGAGAGGGGCATTCTTCTTACCAAACCACATGAACTTTGTTTTGGAGGTGTTCAGAACAAGGTCAAGGGTAGCTTGTTGGACACCAAGAAAGCTTTGTTGTAAAGCATTTAACACAAAATCTGGGGAGGGGCCAGCTGAGTATAAGACTATCATCTGCATATAAATGGATGAGAGAGCTTCCTACTGCCTGAGCTATAGGAAGTCCCATTGCTTTAGGACTTGGTCAGGTGGTTTAAGCATGTCCCAGTTTAGGTCACCTAGCAGGACAAATTCAGACTTAGTGTAAGGGGCCAGGAGAGCTTAGGGCAGGTAGGGTACAGGCTGGTGCTGATGGAGGACGATAGCACCCAGCAACAGTCAAAGAGCTATTTGAAAGTTTAATATTTAAAACCAGCAAATCAAATTGTTTGGGGACAGACTTGGTGGAGATAACCGAGCACTGAAGGGGATCCTTGGTAAAGATTGCCACTCCCCCACCTTTGGAAGATATGTCTTGCTGAAAAAGGTTATAACCAGAAAAGGTTAACATCAGTATTCAAAACACTCTTCCTTACCCACGTCGCAGTAATGATCATATATCATATATGCATAGTCACTTTAACTATACATTAATGTACATACTACCTCAATTGGGCCGACCAACAAGTTCTCCCGCACATTGGCTAACCTGTCTTTTTACTGTTGTTTTATTTCTTTACTTATCTATTGTTCACCTAACCTCTTTTTTGCACTATTGGTTAGAGCCTCTAAGTAAGCATTTCACTGTAAGGTCTACACCTGTTGTATTCGGCGCACGTGACAAATAAACTTTGATTTGATTTGATTTACTTTATCAAATATAAAACATAATATTATTATAGTGACATAGGCTAATGGTTTTATTGTGGGGGGGATATTTTTAGCCTGGGATTCTCATCAGGCAAGGGTAGGCTTACTTTAAACTTAAATATCTAGGTCTATTAAATAACGTTATATCATTTTTTTTAAATAGATAAGACAAACTTTTAAACAAAACAGCAATTACAAAACAAATTCATTCCTTATGAACCAACAAGTTTCAAGTTTTAATGTCACATGCACAAGAACAGTGAAATGTCTACACCTGTTGTATTCGGCGCGCGTGACGAATAAACTTTGATTTGATTTGATTTGAGTTGACCAACACATCTGGATTGGAGCTGTGAACCCACACTTTCAACTGATCCATTTTAGGTAATAAGCTTCTAGTGTTAACGTGCAGAAAACCCAGGCTTTTACGAGAGCAGAAATCAGTGAAGCAGATATCAGAGCACAAGTCAGAATTGGGGCAAGCAACAGTAGATGGGCCAGGGAGTACATGCACATATCCAGATGTCAAGAAACAGATGCTGAGCCAAACTGCTTGTTGACTTGAACAAACAAGACGAACTAGCACAGACAGACAGAAAACACAGGTATAAATACCCAGGGGATAAGTGGAGAAGGAGGGAGACACCTGGAGGGGCTGGAGACAAGCACAAGGACAGGTGAAACAGATCAGGGCGTGACATTCAGACTTGGGATTAGGACTACGTCCCCTGGCCTCCGATGACCTCATCCCCATGCATCACAGTTTTTGAGATCTCCATTCAACTCACTCCTATTTGTGCCTGCCCTGCCTTATATCTCCTTTGGTCTCCATTCCTCACCAGCTCTTATTTCTCTATACTGTTCCTCAAAATATGTAGCCATTTTAGTCCATCTGATGTAAAAATCATACTGAAATGTGCTTACAGCACAGCTGTACATAGTAGTTTATACTAAGAAGGACCTCTCCTATGTTCACTGACTTGAAGCTGACACTGGTAGACATGTGATTATGTATTGCATCATGTTCTCATTGCAGTAATAGGTTGAGCAAGAAATTATCAATGGGAGAATCTTTTTCCACTTACTCTCTCATGATTTCTCATGGTAATTTATCTTCCATGTCGGATTGTCTCCATGCTATTGAAGCCAGGCCACAGCTCTGTGAGTGACTACTCAGAGTTTAATGAAAAAAAATCACATTTTTTTTTACAATAGTAATTAAAAGAACACTGAACAAAGGTAGCCTGCCGTTTAACCAGAGCAAGGAGTCTGGGTAGCCAAGCAAGAACAAAGGGATTGATTTAATTATTTCAGTCTATATTAAGTTCAGTCTACTACAAATGTGTTATAGGCATACAGTTACATTTCATGCATTTTACAGGGTATGTGCATCTGATGAAATAAACAGTGCTTCACCTTGAAAGAGTACAGGCTCCGCTCAACTGATAACTGCTAATGTGTGTTGGCCTACTGTGGATGAAAGTGAATCTTGGCCTGTGTTGACTTCTCCGTCATTTTCTATGATCACGTTACGATTGCTGGATCAGACGTAGAGAGGGAGGGGCTTATAAAAGGGAGAATTGCGTCGCTTACTTCACCAATTTGTTTCCAAATTTCAACCATCGCCTCGAATTACTTTGACGCCTCTACTATTTTTTTTGTTTGGAAAAAAGGTAAATAGTACGCCTATTTAATCCATATATTGTTTTGGTTAACGTTGTAACCTATAGTCATTATGAAATTAAAGAAAAAAAGAATGTACGAGAGATAAATAGAGGTTCGTTTTGAGAATGCGCAATCGACACGTTGAACTAAGATTGTAGCCTAATATAATAACCATCTGTCTTTACGGTTACTTAGTAGTAATGGAATTTAGTTACAAAAACTGTCCAACAAATCAAATTTGGCTACAACAATAGTTAACTTCGTATCCTCTGCCCCGGTGTGTTTTGTTGTGTGGTTGGTGGTTCACTGCTGTGGCGAGCAATGGATGTCGCAGTCTTGTAAAGTAAAAACTTTCAGGCAAAATTCTAAAATGCTATAAGGCTTCTCACGTAGTAATCGTTCCAATATCTATTGTTTTTTTCATGTTATTTTGTGTCCATTTGTCATATTAATTATAGTAGGCCTACATGGCTAATGCAGATAACCAGGAGATGTGAATTGAACTAATAGTCTGAAACAGGAAAGCAAAAAAAACCTATATTTTTATGAACCTGTCACCCAATATTAGAACCAACATTCTTTTTATGAACCATAGCCTACATTACAGACAATTCTGGATGCTAATCGAGCACAAAACAGGGGATTTTTCATGTTGCCTCATAGCCTAATGAAATCCAATGAGATTACATTTACCACAGATCTAAACGCATATAGAGTTGTGCGCACTAAACTCTTGAAACAAATGTGGTTTTATGGTGTAATGTTAATCTGATGCGGAACAATGTGTGAAAAAGGCCTTTCACTGTCAGCAAGCCTGTGATTCTCAACTGTTGATCAGACATCACACCCTTATGAGTAATATTTTTACTGGACAGTTTCTATATGTTATGTGTGTTGACTCCCTTTTGCCTCAGGCGTCAATTAAAATGTTCCCCCACACATCAACTGATTCCTTTCATTGACATTTCATTTTTTTTTACATCAACTGATTACTGGCCTACCTGTCAGTCAATATTTTCCTTTCATTTGTACATATTCTCAGCATACCATGCCAGTTTCTGTCACCATTGACACAATAAAATGTGAGCCGAGCTAAACACTCTAGGCCTAGACGATGCAGCAACAAGCGATAACCTGAAACTAGATCACACTATTTGTAATAAAGTTATTTACTGTCTCTGGTTAAAATGTATTTTTCTTTGTGTTGATCCAGGGACTTGATCCGGACTAACCATGGGTGTCGAAGGGGGAATGAAATGTGTGAAGTACCTACTCTTCTTTTTCAACTTCATCTTCTGGGTGAGTAATGCAGATGGAAGTTTGGAATCCCGACTGGCTAGGATGTGCTGCTTCTGTCCTGTGAGGTCTGTTAAGTGTGAACTTGTGGCTCTAATACAGCTCAGCATCTGGCTTGATTGTGAAATGCCTCTGACACTTAGTTAACCCATATCATGAGTAATTCAGGGAGTTCAGTTCCTCAAACTGCTGCAGAGCAATTCCATGGTTACGTAATTACGCTGAGACTCAGATTTTTCAATGAAAAATGTATACCAAATAAAACACCTGGATTTCAGAGTTTAACAAACCATACAACTCTATGAACTTGGACTACTTTTAATAATTTCCACTGAACATTTTTACAAAAACACATTTACAGGAAGAACTGTACAGATACAAAGATTTGGTAACAGAATAAAACTCAGGGAGATTTTACAGTAATTCTGTTACCAAACTTTTCAAGTAAATTTACTTTTTTAAACGTAAAAAAAAAAATTACTGTGTAAATTGTTTGAAGTATTCATTGTGCATAGTGGTATGATTTGTTAAATCAATGGTTTTTGTTTTGCATTTTTAAAGGGAAAATCTAAGTTCCAGCGTAATTCCGTTACAGTGGAATTGCCCAACAGATCTACTGTATCGTATTAGTTTGGTCCATGTGTTATGTTTTAAGAGAAGTCAACTATTTTCACTCTTACTTTAAAAGGAACATCTACGAATCGGGGAAAGAGCATGTTTTTCCATCATGACTCTTTATGGCTGTAAAATATATACACACCTCCGCAACTGCCAGTTGTGATGTAGTTAACTACAAAGAAAATGTTTGTTGGTTATGGGACAGAGAGCAAGGTTTATCACTTTCCATTAGTTTACCTCCATGTCCTAGTCTCTTAATGGTTTGGCATTAAACAGATATTTGTTATTTTTAGTTACTTTTATAAGTAGCCTACAACTGGTTGTGTATTTAATCTATACTGAACAAAAATATAAATGCAACATGTAAAGTAGAAAAAAAGGAGGGAAGTGTTGCTAAGGTACACAATAGTATGTTTTGGTAGACAGAAGGTGCTCTTTGGTAAAAAGGGTAAATTGGTCATCAAAAAGAAGAGGACCAAGGCACTCTTCATATAATTAAAGTGGCTTGGTCCTCCTTTCTTTTTGGCAACATGTAAACTGAAGAAAAAAAATCCCAGAAATGTTCCAAATGCACAAAGTGTATTTATCTCAATTTGTGCGCACACATTTGTTTACATCCCTGTTAGTGAGCATTTCTCCTTTGCCAAGATAGTCCATCCACCTGACAAGTGTGACATATCAAGATGATGATTAAACGGCATGATCATTACACAGGTGCACCTTGTGCTGGGGACAATAAGGCCACTCTAAAATGTGCAGTTTTGTCACAACACAATTCTACAGATGTCTCCAATTTTGAGGGAGTGTGCAATTGGCATGCTGACTGCAGGAATGTTCTTCAGAGCTGTTGCCAGATAATTGAATGTTCATTTCTCTACCATGAGCTGCCTCCAATGTCAATTTAGAGAATTTGGCAGTAAGTCCAAATGGCCTCACAACTGCAGACCACGTGTAACCACGCCAGCCCAGGACCTCCAATTCCAGCTTCTTCACTGCAGGATCGTATGAAACCAGCCACCTGGACAGCTGATGGAACTGGGCTTGCAAGACTGAATAATTTCTGCACAAACTGTCAGAAGCTCAGGGAAGCTCATCTGTGTGCTCATCATCCTCACCAGGATCTGACTGCAGTATGGCGTCATAACCGACTTCAATGGGCAAATGCTCATGTTCTATGGCCGCTGGCATCCTGAACAAGTGTGTTCTTCATGGATAAATCCTGGTTTCAATTGTACTAGGCAGATGGCAGACAGCGTGTATGGCGTCGTGTGGGCGAATAGTTTGTGGATGTCAATGTTGTGAACAGAGTGCCCCATGGTGGGGTTATGGTATAGGCAGGCATAAGCTACGGACAACTTACACAATTAGAATTTTTATAGATGGCAATTTGAATGCACAGAGATACCGTGATGAGATCCTGAGGCCTATTTTCTTGCCATTCATCCGTCGTCATCACATCATGCTTCAGCATGATAATGCATAGCCCCATGTCGCAAGGATCTGTACACAATTCCTGGAAGCTGAAAATGTCCCAGTTCTTCAATTGCCTGCATACTCACCAGACATGTCACCCATTGAGCATTTTTGGGATGCTCTGGTTCGACGTTTACGACAGCGTTTTCCAGTTCCCGACAATATCCAGAAACTTGGCATTCAATCCAAAGAGTTCAATCTTGGTTTCATCAGACCCAGATAATCTTGTTTCTCATGGTGTGAGTCTTCAGGTGCCTTTTTTGTCAACTCCAAGCGGGCTGTCATGAGTGGCTTCCGTCTGGCTACTCTACCATAAAGGCCTGATTTCGTGGAGTGCTGCAGAGATGGTTGTCCTTCTGGAACGTTCTCCCATCTCCACAGAGCAACTCTGGAGCTCTGTCAGAGTGACCATCGGGTTCTTGGTCACCTCCCTGACCAAGGTCCTGATTCCCATGATTGCTCAGTTTGGCTAGGCAGCCAGCTCTAGGAAAAGTCTTGGTGGTTCCAAGCTTCTTCCATTTAAGAATGATTGAGGCCACTGTGTTCTTGGGGACCTTCAATGCTGCAGACATTTTTGGTACCCTTTTCCAGATCTGTGCCACGACACAATCCTATCTTGACGCTCTACGGACAATTCCTTCGACCTCTGCTTGGTTGCACTGTCAATGGTGGGACCTTATATAGACAGGCGTGTGCCATCTCAAATCATGTCCAATCAATTGAATTTACCACAGGTGGACGCCAAGCAACACACACACATACACACACACACACGATAGCATATGCACTATACACATGGATGTTGTACTGTGTATGTATGTGGTGGAGTAAGGGCTTGAGGGCACAGTCTGAATGTATTGTTTTTAACATTTTATTAACTGCCTTAATTCTGCTGGACTGCAGGAAGAGTGGCTGCAGCCTTGGCAGCAGCTAATGGGGATCAATAATAAATATAATCAAGTTGTCCTCATGGCTTGGTTTTTGCTCTGACATGCACTTTCAATTGTGGGACCTTTTTGTATAGATGTGTGTGCCTTTCTGAATCATTGTAGAAGCTGTTAAGGAGACTTTTGGTCCTAGACTTGGCACTGCGGTACCTCTTGTCGTGAGTTAGCAGAGAAAAGTCCATGACTAGGGTGATTGGAGTGGGCTTTCCTCTGACATGCCTATTATAGGTCCTGGATGGCAGGAAGCTTTGCCCCAGTGATGTACTGGGCCGTACGCACTACCCTCTGTTGCGCCTTATGGTGAGATGCCGAGCAGTTGCCATATCAGGTGGTAATGCAACCGGTCAGGATGCTCTCGATGGTGCAGCTGTATAACTTTTTGAGGATCTGGGGACCCATGCCAAATCTCTTCAGTCTCCTGAGGAGGATATGTTTTGTTGTGCCTCATCACAACTGTCTTGGTGTGTTTGGACCATGATATTTTGTTAATGTGGACACCAAGGAACTTAACTCTCGATCCGCTTCACTACAGCCCCTTCAACATTAATGGGGGGCCTGTTCGGCCCGCCTGTTCCTGTAGTCCACGATCATCTCCTTTGTTTTGCTCACATTGAGGGAGAGGTGGTTGTCCTGGCACAACACTTGTTGTCGTCAGCAAACTTAATGATGGTGTTGGAGTCGTGTTTGGCCACGCAGTTGTGGTGAATGGACTACAGGAGGGGACTAAGTACACACCGCTGAGGGGCCCCAATGTTGAGGATCAGCATGGCAGACGTGTTGTTGCCTACCCTTACCACCTGGGGGCGGCCCATCAGGAAGTCCAGGATCCAGTTGCAGAGGGAGGTATTTAGTCCCAGGGTCCTTAGCTTAGTGATGAGCTCTGTGGTGTAGTCAATGAACAGTGAACAGTATTCTCACATAGGTGTTCCTTATGTCCAGTGAGATTGCGTTATCTGTGGATCTGTTGGGGCGGTATGGGAATTGGAGTGGGTCTAGGCCGTAATAATTTAGGCAGGTTACATTTGCTTCCTTGGCCACAGGGACTATGGTGGCCTGCTTGAAACATGTAGGTTTTACAGACTCGGTCAGGGAGAGGTTGAAAATGTCAGTGAAGACACTTGCCAGTTGGTCCGCGCATGCTTTGAGTACATGTCCTGGTAATCGGGCTTTGTGCTTGTTGACCTGTTTTTAAAGGTCTTGCTCACATTGGCTACCGAGAGCGTTATCAGTCATCCAGAACAGCTGGTGCTCTCGTGCATGCTTTGGTGTTGCTTGTCACTGGATAGCTCACGTCTGTGTATCGCTTTGGAGTCCGTAATAGTTTTCAAGCCCTGCCACATACGAAGAGGATTCAATCTTAATGCTGTATTGACGCTTGTTTGATGGTTCGTCTGAGGGCATAGCGGGATTTCTTATAAGCGTCCGGATTAGTGTCCGGCTCCTTGAAAGTGGCAGCTTTTGCCTTTAGCTCGATGCGGATTTGGCCTGTAATCCATGGCTTCTGGTTGGAATATGTATGCACAGTCACTGTGGGGACGATGTCATTGATGCATTTATTGATGAAGTCGATGACTGAGGTGGTATACTCCTCAACGCCATTGGATGAATTCCGCAACTTATTCCAGTCTGTGCTTAAAAAACAGTCCGGTAGCATCTGCGTCATCTGACCACTTCCGTATTGAGTGTCACTGGTACTTCCTGCTTTAGTTTTTGCTTGTAAGCAGGAATCAGGAGGATAGAATTATGGTCAGATTTGCAGGGGAGAGCTTTGTATGTATCTCTGTGTGGAGTAAAGATGGTTGTTTTTTTGCACATGTGACATGCTGGTAACTGATTTAAGTATGCCTGCATTAAAGTCCCCGGCACCTAGGAGTGCCGCTTCTGGATTATAATTTTCTTGTTTGCTTATGGCCTTATCGAGTTGGTTGAGTGCGGTCTTAGTGCCAGCATCGGGCTGTGGTTGTAAATAGACGGCTACGAATAATATAGATCGTGTCGTCTACAGCTTACCATAATGTACTCTACCTCAGGCGAGCAATACCCTGAGACTTCTTTAATATTAGACATCGCGCACCAGCTGTTATTGACAAACCCCCACCCCTCGGTTTACCAGACGTAGCTTCTCTGTTCTGCCGGTGCATGGAAAATCCCGCCAGCGCTATATTATCCGTGTTGTCGTTCAGCAACGACTCAAACATAAGAGATTACAGTTTTTAATGTCCCCTTGGTAGGACAATCGTAATCTTAAGTCATCAATTTTATTTTCCAATGATTGCATGTTAGCCATTTAGAACGGATGGCAGTGGGAGTTTACTCGCTCTCCTACGGATTCTTAGAAGGCAGTCCGACCTGCGCCTACTTTTCCTCCGTCTTTTCACGCAAATGACGGGGATTTGGGCCTGTTCCCGGGAAAGCAGTTATATCCTTCTCATCGGACTCGTTAAAGGAAGAAAGCAGTATATCCTTCTCGTCGGACTCGTTAAAGGAAAAAGCATCTTCCAGTTTGTGGTAAGTAATCGCTGTTCTGATGTCCAGAGGTTATTTTCGGTCATAAGAGACGGTAGCAGCAACATTATGTTCAAAATAAGTTACAAACAACGCAAAAAAACAACAAAATAGCATAGTTGGTTAGGAGCATGTAAAACGTCAGCCAACCTATTCGGCGCCATCTTAAAACCAACATATCAAGATCCGGATATGGACCTCAGCCAAGAGAAGCATATCTGGAATCAATATAGCTTAATCTATTGAATGTGCTGAGGACACATACAATGTATTTGTCAACATGCAACATCCTATTTTCTCTTCATATCTAAGGATATTGAAAGAGTCCATATCCTGCCATAGGCAATGTCCATGTGTGATATTCTGAGTAATCCCAATATCATGTGTGTAAAAGAGAAAGGGGGTGTGGTGGGGAGGAGGAGAGAGAATCAGAGGGTAAAAGTAGAATATGAGTCTTGTGACCATTTCAGTGTTATGACAATATCTTGTGACTTGTTCACTGATACAAAGCATTCGTGTGAAAAGTTAAGACCGCTGGACTAATCCCTTACTGTGTAGATTTCCAGACTAATTCTGGGTCTTCTCTCTTCTTGAGAGAGAGCTCTGTCGCTCGCTGGGTATGTACATAGTCAATGGTAGGCTTCGATGGGGCCTCCTACGGTAGGTACACCTATAGCTCATCTACTTTGTCACTGACCTCAACCCTGAGTCTCTTAGGGGTGTCAGTGGACTGACTGAATTGAATGACCTATCAGAACATAGCAAAATCACACTACTACTTGAACAGAGCTATGCTCAATCATGAGGTATCAAAGCCAAAGGAACTGAATAATATTAAGAAATGCTATAGATGGAAGGAAAGTAGTGTGGAAATCTACCAAACAACATTCAAACCATTCTAGACAATTTCCTGAGCAAAATGTTTCACTGTAATAGTGAAGGTAGAAACTTGGCAGTAGAAAACCTAAACAGTATATTTGACCTCTCAGCTTCCCCATCAAATCTCAAATAGAAAACTGAAGAAAATGAACAACGATGAAGAATGGAAAACCCTAAGAAAGCAATTGAGAAACCTATCCAACCAAAAACGGGGAGACAAAACCTGAGCCTACGCCTTAACTATGGTCAATCACTGAAACAATACAGAAATACAGTACGGAAAAGAAGGAACAGCACGTCAGAAATCAGCTCAATGTAATTGAAGAATTCATTGACTCTAACCACTTCTGGGAAAATTGGAAAACAGAGTTATCTATCCAAAATGGAGATGTATTGATAAACCACTTCTCCAATCTTTGTGGCTCTATAACCAAAGAACAGCAAAAACATATACAAGATCAAATACAAATCTTAGAATCAACTACAGTTGAAGTCGGAAGTTTACATACACCTTGGCCAAATACATTTAAACTTAGTTTTTCACAATTCCTGACATTTAATCCTAGTAAACATTCGCTGTCTTAGGTCAGTTACATCACCACTTTCATTTTAAGAATGTGAAATGTCAGAATAATAGGAGTTATTTATTTCAGCTTTTATTTCTTTAATCACATTCCCAGTAGGTCAGAAGTTTACATGCACTCAATAAGTATTTGGCAGCATTGCCTTTAAATTGTTTAACTTGGGTCAAATGTTTCAGGTAGCCTTCCACAAGCTTCCCATAATAAGTTGGGTGAATTTTGGCCCATTCCTCCTGACAGTGCTGGTGTAACTGAGTCAGGTTTGTAGGCCTCCTTGCTCGCACACGCTTTTTCAGTTCTGCACACAAATTTTCTATAGGATTGAGGTCAGGGCTTTGTGATGGCCACTCCAATACCTTGACTTTGTTGTCCTTAAGCCATTTTGCCACAACGTTGGAAGTGTGCTTGGGGGTCATTGTCCATTTGGAAGACCCATTTGCGACCAAGCTCTCACTTCCTGACTGATGTCTTGATGTTGCTTCAATATATCCACAGAATTTTCCATCCTCATGATGTCATCTATTTTGTGAAGTGCACCAGTCCCTCCTGCAGAAAAGCACCCCAACATGATGCTGCCACCCCCGTGCTTCACGGTTGGGATGGTGTTCTTTGGCTTGCAAGCCTCCCCCTTTTTCCTCCAAACATAACGATGGTCATTATGGCCAAACAGTTCTAGTTTTGTTTCATCAGACCAGAGGACATTTCTCCAAAAAGTACGATCTTTATCCCCATGTGTAGTTGCAAACCGTAGTCTGGCTTTTTTATGGCGGTTTTGGAGCAGAGGCTTCTTCCTTGCTGAGCGGCCTTTCAGGTTATGTCGATATAGGACTCGTTTTACTGTGGATATAGATAATTTTGTACCCGTTTCCTCCAGAATCTTCACATGGTCCTTTGCTGCTGTTCTGGGATTGATTTGCACCTTTCGCACCAAAGAACCTTCATCTCTAGGAGACAGAATGTGTCTCCTTGCTGAGCGGTATGACGGCTGTGTGGTCTCATGGTGTTTAAACTTGCGTACTATTGTTTGTACAGATGAACGTGGTACCTTCAGGCGTTTGGAAATTGCTCCCAAGGATGAACCAGACTTGTGGAGGTCTACGTCAAAAAAGATTTCTGAGGTCTTGGCTGATTTTCTTTTGATTTTCCCATTATCAAGCAAAGAGGCACTGAGTTTGAAGGTAGGCCTTGAAATACATCCACAGGTACACCTCCAATTGACTCAGGCTAATTGACATCATTTATCAGAAGCTTCTAAAGCCATGACATCATTTTCTGGAATTTTCCAAGTGGTTTAAAGGCACAGTCAACTCAGTGTATGTAAACTTCTGACCCACTGGAATTGTGATACAGTGAAATAGTCTGTCTGTAAACACTTGTTGGAAAAATGTACTCGTGTCATGCACAAAGTAGATGTTCTAACCGACTAGCCAAAACTATAGTTTGTTAACAAGAAATGTGTGGAGTGGTTGAAAAATGAGTTTTAATGACTCAACATAAGTGTATGTAAACTTCTGATTTCAACTGTATTGGCTACCGGAACCCACTGGATTCTGCAATTACATTGAATGAACTACAGGACAAAATGCAAACCCTCCAACCCAAAAAGACCTGTGGGGGTTGATGGTATCCTAAATTAAATGATAAAATAGACAGACCACAAATTCCAATTGGCTATATTTAAACTCTTTTAACATCCTCAGCTCTGGCATATTCCTCTATATGGAACCAAGGACTGATCACCCAATCCACAAAAGTGGAGACAAATTTGATAACTACCATGGGATATACGTCAACAGCAACCTTGGGAAAATCCTCTGCATTATCATTAACAGCAGACTCGTACATTTCCTCAGTGAAAACAATGTACTGAGCAAATGTCAAATTAGCTTTTTACCAAATTACTGTACAACAGACCACGTATTCACCTTGCACACCATAATTGACAAACAAACCAAAGGCAAAGTTTTCTTATGCTTTGTTGATTTCAAAAAAGCTTTCAACTCAATTTGGCATGAGGGCCTGCTATACAAATTGATGGAACGTGGTGTTGGGGGGTAAAAACATACGACTTTATAAAATCCATGTATACAATTTATTTTATTTAGCTAGGCCAGTCAGTTAAGTACAAATTCTTATTTGCAATGACTGCCTACCCCTGCTTAGCCTGGACGACGCTGGGCCAATTGTGCACCGTCATATGGGACTCCCAATCACAGCCGGTTGTGATACAGCCTGGAATCGAACCAGGGTCTGTAGTGACACCGCTAGAACTGAAATGGAATGCCTTAGACCACTGTGCCACTCGGGAGCCCACAAACAACAAGTGTGCGGTTAAAATTGTCAAACAACAATTTCTTTCCACTGGGCCAGGGGGTGAGACAGGGATGCAGCTTAACACCCACCCTCTTCAACACATATATCTATATATCTCAACTAATTGGCGAGAGAACTAGAACAGTCTGCAGCACCTGGCCTTACCCTACTAGAATCTGAAGTCAAATGTCTGTTTGCTGATGATCTTGTCTCCAACCAAGGACGGTGTACAGCAGCACCTAGATCTTCTGTGCAGATCTTGTCAGACCTGGGCCCTGACAGTAAATCTCAGTAAGACAAAAACAGCAGTGTTCCAAAAAAGGTCCAGTTGCCAGGACCACGAATACCAATTACATCTAGACACCATTGCCCTAAGAGCACACAAACTACACATACCTCGGCCTAAACATCAGCGCCACTGTTCACAGCTTGGTAGAAGTTACCTATCTGAGAGACAATGCAAGAAGGGGCTTCTATGCCATCAAAAGAAACATAAAATTCGACATACCGTTTAGAATCTGGCTAAAAATACTTGAATCAGTTATGGAACCCATTGCCCTTCATGGTTGTGAGTTCTGGGGTCCGCTCACCAAATTCACAAAATAGGACAAACACCAAATTGAGACTGCAATTTTCAGCAAAAATATCCTCTGCGTACAATGTAAAACACCAAATAATGCATGCAGAGCAGAATTAGGCTGATACCCGCTAATTATCAAAACCCAAATTCTACAATCACCTAAAAGAAAGCGATTCCCAAACCTTCCATAACAAAGCCATTACCTACAGAGAAATTAACCTGGAGAAGAGCCCCCTAAGCAAGCTGGTCCTGGGGCTCTGTCCCAGGACAGCAACACAATTAGACCCAAACAAATCATGAGAAAACAAAGATAATTACTTGACACATTGGAAAGAATTTACCCAAAAAACAGAGCAAACTAGAATGCTATTTGGCCCTAAACGGAGTACACAGTGGCAGAATACCTGACCACTGACTGACCCAAAATTGAGGAAAACTTTGACTGTGTACAGACTCTGTGAGCATAGCCTTGTTATTGAGAAAGGCTGCTGAAGGCAGACCTGGCTCTCAAGAGAAGACAGGCAATGTGCACACTGCCCACAAAATGAGGTGGAAACTGAGTTGCACTTCCTGAACTCCTGCCAAAAGTATGACCATATTAGAGAAACACACAGATTACACAGACCTACAAAGAATGTGGAAACAACTCCAATTTTGATAACCTCCCATATCTATTGGGTGAAATACCACAGTGTGCAGCAGGATGTGACCTGTTGCCACAAGAAAAGGGCAACCAGTGAAGAACAAACACCATTGTAAATACAACCTATATTTGTTTATTTTCTAACTATTTGCACATCATTACAACACCTGTATATAGACATTAGATTTGAATTGTCTTTTATTCTTTTGGAACTTTTGTGTAATGTTTACTGTAAAGCAAAAAAATGTATCTATTTCACTTGCTTTGGCCATGTAAACATATGCTTCCCATGCAGAAAATGTGACTACATAACTTTATCTCAAAGTATTTTCTCGTTTGTGTCCTTGATCCATATTAGTTAATTTGAATGCTAATTTAGGACCCAGTAACCTGACTGGTTCCAGCATTCCTGAGTGACCAAGGGGTTACTAGAAGTTGCTCTGGGTCTGAATGCTTTTCTGAACTCATTACAGGACCTGAAACATCTTTTGATTGAGACTGGGTTAAGCCAGGATCTGATGTACATTAGTCTTACATACACTTTAGTACTTTCTTGCCATTTTAAAAGTATGGCCTCTTACAATAACAAATGTATAATTCAGTTGTACAGATTATGAAATTGTCTTCACATGCTTTGGTTTAGACTAAGATCCTATTCACATATTTCAAAACGTTTGAATATCTGTTGCGTTGTACAATGGTTGTAGAAATCCGTGCGTGAAGATGTAAATTTGTGACTTCTAATCATGTACTCCATCTCTGTTTCTTTCTCTCTAGCTGTGTGGTCTGGCTCTAATAGTTCTGGGAGTCTTGGTTCAGGTGGCTCTCCACAACACCGTAGTGATCAATAATGTCTCAGCCTCGTCAGCCCCCATTGTCCTCATCGTGGTGGGGGTCGTCGTCTTCTTCATCGCCTTCTTCGGCTGCTGTGGAGCCTGGAAGGAGAGCTACTGCATGGTCACCATGGTATGTTCACGTATAACATGACACGCATGATATAACCTCTATGCAGTAGAACTGCTGCATAGTGGTCACCATGATATTCCAAACAAAATGTGTTGTATACACGTTTGATCTTGTGTCCACATAGGGCTGTGGCGGTCATTCAATTTTGTCAGCTGGTGATTTGTCTAGCAAATAACTGCCGGTCTCACAGTAATTGACGGTTAATTAACATAAACACATTTAGCATCTCCTGGCTTCTCCACACAGCCTGCAAACTGATGTAGACCGTAGGAACATCTATATTTTTTAAAAGTCTAATAAATTCATGTAATATAGCCTACACCTTCACAATAAATCCATTTATTTCAGACGGGTCTAAAGAAACTTGATATGAAGAAAATGTAGTCTATTTCAGAAGAACAGAATAGCGTACTCTGATTTGTCCTTGTGTTAGGCCCTGATCTGGCTATGCCATTTGGCTGTGGGCTACACTAGTTCATTTAGCAGACAAGATTTGCTTATAATTCTGTGGCATTTTATAGTATGAAGAATACAGTTGAACATAGCTGAATAAAATAGAAAGCATATTTTCTACAAACGATTTGAGGGAGTGCACACGTTTTGAACGATTACAAAGCAACAGGTCCTCATGCTTAATTTAGAGATTTATCTAACTTTAATTGTGATTAAAAACGCCGGGCTATATGTTTTAGATTTTCAAATCATTGTAAGGCTGCATGATGTGACTGATGATTTGAATAAAGTTGCATGAAAGGCATGAGCTCTGCTTTGTTTTTCTGTGCAGGCTGTACACACTTCATCAGTCTTTCATTGACAATTTTGACAAGCACTTGATAATGCCTCGAATTTCACGGTGGCATCCCCTTTGTGAGGATGTAACGCCCCCTAAAAGAATCCATGCCTTTTGCGGCCTGTGGCCGTTGTGCCCTTGGGCTGAATATAATCATAATAATTCCCTTCTCCCGTCTGCGTGTTCCGAAGCACCTCACTCGCATGGTTCTCTCAGATATCTCAATACTTATTAGCCAATGCCTGTCACGTGATCGGGTCCTTCTCACAGGCTACAAGTGAAGACCGACACATTGGGGACAAAACTGCGTCGAATTCCCGGGCCGCATATTGAAGCTGTTGGAAGAACTGTCCACATTTACATTTCGTCAGCCAACAAGATAAGGCCTAACGAACAGCAAAAGCACTAGCCTATGTCATGTTTTTAAGCAATGAGGATGATGCAACAGATTACGTTTAGCTTAAAATGTTGATGCACTATTAGGTTATTCACATAAGTACAGCAGTGCTGTCGTGGAAATTCAGTACTGAGAGAGACTTGGTCATTTCATCAAACAATCATATTTATTTAATATTTGGTTTCATTATTGCAATAATTAAATAATCAGCCCAACAGTCTTGAATGTTGAGCTGAGCAGCCTAGCCTTTACAGACAATGCACAGTTTATATAGCTGATACCCAGAATGCATAGTCATGATTGGTTCAACCACTCTCATATAGATTGGGGGGCACCATAAGCCACTTTGGGTTCATCCTGTGGTCATCTGCCTCTGGTGATGTCTCCCAGATGCCAGGATAATTAGGAATACGGAGGCCTTTGTTCTGTTCCTCCAAGCTCTCTATCTCGGTGACACAT
Source organism: Salvelinus namaycush (assembly GCF_016432855.1). Lineage (NCBI taxonomy): Eukaryota > Metazoa > Chordata > Actinopteri > Salmoniformes > Salmonidae > Salvelinus > Salvelinus namaycush. Next base: position 19,783,137 of record NC_052320.1, read on the forward strand.
ACCACATCTTATCTATGGAATGTCAGCTGTAGGTTTTTACCTAGCCATCACTTAATCAGTTGCCAACCCGAGCTTAAAAAAACTCCTCAGTTCACGTAGAATGAAGGAAAGAAATGTCTTAATACAGTATTAGTTAAGTAAATAATTGTTAAATATCCAATAAATCAGGTAAATATGCATTTGTTCTATCACGGTGCGCACACGGCAGTAGGCTATAACATGAATATTCCAAAATGCAATCAATTAGCGGGAAAACGCCATTCTCAAAAGTGATTGCAAATGCAATTCATGCATGTAATGCTTTTATTATAAAGGTGCATTATGGTGACAATGCTCTTCCCCGAACTTGAAGCACACTCGCAGCTATGTATGCTAAGTTAGGCGCTAGACCTGTTGTAAAGCGGCTTAATGTGCTTTAAGTAGTTATTTGGCCGCTTTAGTTGTGATAAACCTTTTCAAAACATACAGGGCTATGGGCTAGGCTACATCAGGTGTACGACCTATGATTTTGAAAAAGTAAAAAAAAAAAAAAAGACATGCGCTTGCTGGGCATCATTCACAAGTGAAAGGCTAATATTGTCACCCAGCAGACTATTCTTGATTTAATCTTGTCTTTACATATACTAAATAATATGTGAAATTTGTTTTGATTTTAGAATGGACCACTATCATGAACCTGTGTCGAAACAAGGGCAGGGGGAAAAATGTAATTTATGCACTTAAATAGCAAATGGAGAATCCTTTCCCATGGTTCATTTTCATGCCAGCCAGGTAGGCTATACTCCTGTTTGTAAAGAGAAGCAATGTGCTTATTAGGAAAGTTGAGCAATATAGTAGGCCTAGCCTATAGAAATCTGGATCCTCCTTTTTAATAGAGGCCATCAAAACTCTTTCTCACGCAATTGCATAGCCTATAGAGATGTTGCGCAACATGAGCTCATGGGCTCTCATGATTTTCAATTACCTTTGCATTAATGTCTGAGTGATTAGGGGTGGTGGTTAGTGGTTAGAGTGTTGGGCCAGTAACTGAAAGGTTGCTAGATCAAATCCCTGAGCTGACAAGGTAAAAATCTGTCATTCTGCCCCTGAACAAGGCAGTTAACCCACTGTTCCCTGGTAGGTCGTCACTGTAAATAAGAATTTGTTCTTAACTGACTTGCCTAGTTAAATAATAAAATTAGAGGGACAGTAGAGTGCCGAGTACCAGGCAGTACATTTGCTTGGAAAAGCCTAATTACAGTGACTAAACTGTCACATGGAATTTGACTACCATCATGACTTGTGAGCGCCGATGTGGCGGTGATACAGTCACCGTAACAACCCTATGTCCACATACGTTTGCTCTTGTTTTGGAAAAGCAGTCTGAACCAACTGGTTTGACAATGCTTGTCTTTTACATCTAGGCAACATTTATTCTAGTGAATGCAATTTTTGTTCCATTCAGACATAAAGACGATAAAATGGATTTTGTACATGACATGGCCAAAAGTGTGGAAACCCCTTCAAACTAGTGGATTCTGCTACTTCAGCCACACCCGTTGCTGACAGGTGTATAAAATCGAGCACATCGCCATGCAATCTCCATAGACAAACAGTGGCAGTAAAATGGCCCTACTCAAGAGCTCAGTGACTTTCAATGTGACACCTTTTATAGGATGCCACCTTTCCAACAAGTCAGTTTGTCAAATTTCTGCCCTGCTAGAGCTGCCCCGGCCAACTAAGTTCATGTCCTCGGTTACAGCTGTCCTCCGTTGCAACACTCACTACAGAGTTCCAAACTGCCTCTGGAAGCAATGTCAGCGCAAGAACTGTTGAAAGGGAGCTTAATTTAAAACATTTAAAAATGGAAGCCATTTAATGGGTTTCCATGACTGGGCAGCTGCACACAAGCCGAAGATGACCATGCACAATGCCAAGCATCGGCTGGAGTGGTGTAAAGCTCAAAGCCATTGGACTCTGGAGCAGTGGAATCGCGTTCTCTGGAGTGATAAATCACACTTCACCATCTGGCAGTCTGACAGACACATCTGGGTTTGGCGGAAGCCAGGAGAACGCTACAATGCATAGTGCCAACTCTAAAGTTTTGTGGAGGAGGAATAATGGTCTGGGGCTGTTTTTCATGGTTCGGGCTAGGCCCCTTAGTTCCAGTGAAGGGAAATCAACGATACAGCATAAAATGACATCCTAGACAATTCTGTGCTTCCAACTTCTTGGCAACAGTTCGGAATGCCCGTTCCTGTTTCAGCATTACAATACCCCAGTGCACAAAGCGAGGTCCGTACAGAAATGGTTTGTTGAGATCGGTGTGGAAGAACTTGACTGGCCTGACAGAGCCCTGAACTCAACCCCATCGAACACCTTTGGGATGAATTGGAACACCGACTGCAAGCCAGGCCTAATCGCTCAACATCCGTGCCCGACGCTCTTGTGGTTGAATGGAAGCAAGGCCCTGCAGCAATGTTCCAACATCTCGTGGAAAGCCTTACCAGACGAGTAGAGGATGTTATCGCAGCAAAGGGAGGACCAACTCCATTAATGCCCATGATTTTGGAATGTTCAACGAGCAGGTGTCCACTTTTGGCCATGTAGTGTATTTTACAGTAGCTCAATCTAAATCCTTACACATTTTTTGCTTATTTGTTTAAATCCTTTAATCTTCCAAAAATAGCTAATATATATTTCTCATTGTATATTTTCTCCCAAGTTCACTATCCTTCTGGGTCTGATCATTATCACTGAGATTGGTGCGGCCATCGCTGGATATGTCTTCAGAGGCAACGTGAGTATACTCGTATATCAGGCAGCTTTTTTTTTTTACACGTCTAGTTATCTATACAGTAACATATGTACAGTCTACACCTATTAACTTAATTTTGTAATTACACAAGTTAACCATGTTTTTCTTTAATTTAGCTGACAGTCATTGTCCATGAGAGTCTCAATGACATGGTCACCAAATACAGCAACGGCACTGACGAATTCCAGAAGGCCCTGGATAACCTGCAGATTGATGTTGGTATCAACCATTAAGTATTGGTAGATGCTAGATCTATATACTTTGGAACAAAATAAACAATTGACATACACTAGCTAGTTTTCCATCCAATTGGAGATTGGTTTTCATGCGAATATTCAAAAATCTGCATAATAACAATGTACGCAATTTTATACCAGAGATGTTTCCATCAAATTGATTTGTTGCAGATAAAAGGCTGTGCGTGAGGACATAGTGCACATAAAAATAAATTTTGCGGTTAAATTCCCTAAAATAAAAAGGTTAAATGGGTTTCCATCACATTTTCAACTCTACTGATGTTTTCTTCACAACATTTTTTGTGCACAGTCTGGTATTGGCATGTGTGCTCTAGCCAACAGCTGGTAGATAGTGCGGTTATAGCCTACATGAGATTATTACGCACAAGTGTTTTTATTTGTCAAATGGCAGCCAAGCATCGACGATCACCAGAATAAGACCCTCAATATTTATTGGAAAGGAGCATCAAGCTCATCACCTTGCATCTTCACCACCCTGTGAAGTTCATCATAACTTATTTAATCTGTAGCTGAATAAACTGCATGCTTTCCCAACGAGTCGTAGTTCGAGGACCACAAATGTCATCGCATGACTCCAAGTTTACTTTGAATTGATGGTTATATAAATATTAAAGCATTTCCACTGACATTTCTTGCTAATTCATTTTACCGTTTTGTCGACGTTTGGAAAGTTTTACCGACAAATGTTATGTTTCCATCAGGACTGTCATTACATTTTTTTGTTTGTTGAGCCAACGTACTTTACTCACATAAAAAAAGTTGGATGGAAACCTGCTTATTGACACTTGTGACGCCACCTTCAGGGGAGTTGCAACATACTACTGCAAATCTAGACATTTTACTGCACTCGATCCTGCATCTTACATTTGTCGTAATGTGAAGAGTTTGCATTCTGTGTCTTGCTTAATTTGGCACCTCATGTAACATGACTATCTTGTTAGTGTTTGTCTACTATGCCACGATGTTTATCTTGTCTTTATCTTCTTCTGTTGACATTGAGGAATATCCTGGCCTGATCCAGTCTGTTTCCCCCGTTGAACTTACTAACCTTACTACCTAATTTTGCTGTTGTCTCTTCCTCTATCTGGCTTTCCATGTATACCTTTCATGTTCAAACTCATTCTCACCCTTCTTGCTGTTCTTCATCCAGCTGAAATGCTGTGGAGTGATCAACGCCACTGATTGGAGAGGAAACTTTGGGTCTGGCACAAACTCTGTGCCAGACTCCTGCTGTGTCAATGTCACTGCTGGCTGTGGTCAGGGGACCATGGAGGATTCAAGCAAGGTGCACCAGATGGTAAGGTTCAACCCAGTGGTTGTTTTGATTAGTTTTTTTGTTGTGTGAAATAAAAACACCAATTCATCCAAGCAAAAAGACCTCCAGAACAGTATTGGAGTCGGGAATGACATTTCTCTCTGATTGCTATCTAGGGGTGTCAGACTGTTGTGGAGGAGCTGTTGAAGAAGAACATCATGTGGGTCATTGTAGCGGCACTGGTGATCGCTTTCCTGCAGGTAGGAGCAAACAAACACAAAGCATATACATTTTCACACACAAATCCTGGGCTCAGAAGACCCACAGATTGTAGATGCTAGTTCAACACACATACAGTGCCTTTGGAACCTATTCAGACCCCATTACTTTTTCAACATTTTGTTAGGGTACAGCCTTATTCCTCAATCTACACACAATACCCCATAATGACAAAGCAAAAACTTTTACTTTTTTTCATGTTTTTAATAAATAGCAAATACAAAACTGAAATCCCATTTACATAAGTATTCAGACCCTTTTAATCAGTACTTTGTTGAAGCACCTTTGGCAGCGATTACAGCCTCGAGTCTTGGGTATGACGCTATAAGCTTGGCACACCTGTATTTGGGGAGTTTCTCCCATTCTTCTCTGTTGATCCTCTCAAGGTCTGTCAGGTTGGATGGGGAGTGTTGCTGCACAACTATTTTCTTGTCTCCAGTAGATGTTTGATCGGGTTCAAGTCCGCGCTCTGGCTGGGCCACTCAAGGACATTCAGAGACTTGTCCCAAAGGGTCGTTGTCCTGTTAGGTGACCCTTTGCCCCAAGTCTGCTCTTGAGCAGGTTTTCATCAAGGATCTCTCTACTTTGCTCTGTTCATCTTTCCCTCGATCCTGACTAGTCTCGCAGTCCCTGCTGCTGAAAAACATCCCCACAGCATGATGCTCCACCACCATGCTTCACCATAGGGATGGTGCCAGGTTTCCTCCAGACGTGACGCTTGGCATTCAGGCCAAAGAGTTCAATCTTGGATTCATTAGACCAGAGAATCTTGTTTCTCATGGTCTGAGTTGTGCCTTTTAGCAAACTTCAAGTGGGCTGTCATGTGTCTTTTCAGTGAGGAGTCGCTTCCGTCTGGCCCCTCTATCATAAAGGCTTGATTGGTGGAGTGCTGCAGAGATGGTTGTTCTTCTGGTAGGTTCTCCCATCTCCACAGAAGAACTCTAGCGCTCTGTCAGAGTGACCATCGGGTTCTTGGTCACCTCCCTGACCAAGGCCTTTCTCCTCCGATTGCTCAGTTTGGCCGGGCGGCCAGCTCTAGGAAGAGTTGGTGGTTCCAAACTTCTTCCATTTAAGAATGGAGGCCACTGTGTTCTTGGGACCCTTCAATGCGGCAGAATTATTTTGGTACCCGTCCCCAGATCTGTGCCTCGACACAAACCAGTCTCGGAACGCTACGGGCAATTCCTTCGACCTCATGGTTTGGTTGCACTGTCAACTGTGGGACCTTATATAGACAGGTGTGTGCCATCCCAAATAATGTCCAATCAATTGAAATTACCACATGTGGACTCCAAGCAACATAGGCACAGACGCATGCATACACATACACGATAGCATATGCAGTATACACACATGGATTTTGTACTGTGTGTGTATATGTATATATATATATATGGTGGAGTAGAGGCCTGAGGGCACACAGTCTGTGAATGTATTGTAATGTTTTTAAAATTGTATGAACCGCCTTAACTTTGCTGGACTGCAGGAAGGAAGAGCAGCTGCAGCCTTGGCAGCAGCTAATGGGGATCAATAATAAATATAATCAAGTTGTAAAAACATCTCAAAGATGATCAATGGAAACAGGATGCACCTAAGCTCAATTTTGAGTTTCATAGAAAATGGTCTGAATACTTATGTAAATATGGTATCTGTTTTTTGTTTTGAATAAATTTGCAAAAATTTCTATACCCGTTTTAACTTTGTCATTATGGTGTATTGTGTGTCGATTGCTGAGGAAATTGTTATATTTAATTCATTTTTGAATAATGCTGTAATGTAACAAAGTAGAAAGTCAAGGTGTCTGAATACTTTCCGAGGCACTTAACTATATATATTAAATACATTTTCTAACTTTTTGTGTGTTTTCAGATCATGGGCATCATATTCGCCTGTATGTTGATGAGGGGCATTCGCAGTGGCTATGAAGTCATGTGATCATTCTGCCAATGAGGGGAGTGGCTCAGTCAGCTGCTCTCTCAGGTCAAATTGTTCAAATATTTGTGATTGAGTAACATCTATCATTTCTTTACAAATTTCTTATTCTCAATGTAAACACATAACAGGGGACTTTGCATTGAGGCCAAAATGTAACCTGCCAAGAATATCAATGTTCAGTAATTTTGAGAAAATGATATGTATTTAAATAGAGCAGCATTCTGAAATTTGAGTTCGCACTTGTTTTTGTTGACTCACATTTTTTAACTTTGATTTTATCAACATTTTTCTACTCAATACTTTTTCTGATAAATACATTCTAGTCTAATGTTCTTGCTGATTCACGATTTTCATTAAAGATTTCAGTTAGTTTCACCTTTGTTGATTGACTCCGATGCGCTCTAGTGTTGTCCAAGTGGAACATTCTTTGTGGCTCCTCACTGAAGCTACACTGAACAAAAATATAAACACTACATGTAAAGTGTTGGTTTCATGAGCTGAAATAAAAGATCCCAGAAATGTTCCATTGGCACAAAAAGCTAATTTCTCTCAAATGTTGTGCATACATTTGTTTACATCCCTGTTAGTGAGCATTTCTCCTTTTGACAAAATAATAAATTCAACTGACAGGTGCGGCATATCAAGAAGCATGATCATTACACAGGTGCGTGCACCTTGTGCTGGGGACCATAAAAGGCCACTTTAAAATGTGCAGTTTTGTCACAACACAATGCCAGAGATGTCTCAAGTTGAGGGAATGTGCAATTGGCATGCTGACTGCAGGAATATCTACCAGAGCTGTTGTAGGAGTTTAATGTTAATTTCTCAACCATAAGCTGCCTCAATGTCATTTTAGAGACTGGCAGTACGTCCAACCAACTTCACAACCACGTGTAACCATGCCAGCCCAGGACCTCCACATTGGGCTTCACCTGGGGGATCGTCTGAGACCAGCCACCTGGACAGCTGATAAAACTGTAGGTTTGCACAGCCCAAGAATTTCTGCACAAGCTGTCAGAAACTGTCTCAGGAAGCTCATCATCCTCAACAGGGTCTTGACCCAACTGCAGTTCAGTTCTGACTTCAGTGGGCAAATGCTCACCTTCGATGGCCACTGGCATGCTGGAGAAATGTGATCTTCAGATGATTCCCGGTTTCAACTGTACTGGGCAAATTGCAGACAACGTGTATGGTGTTTGTGTGGGCGACCGGTTTGCTGATATCAACGTTGTGAACAGAGTGCCCCATGGTGGTATGGGCAGGCATAAAACACAATTGCATTTTATCCTTGGCAATTTGAATGTAGAGACACTGTGATGAGATCCTCAGGGCCATTTTCGTGCCATTCATCCTCCGCCGTCACCATGTTGCAAGGATCTGTACACAATTCCTGGAGGCTGAACATGTCTCAGTTCTTCCATGGCCTGCATACTCACCAGACATGTCACCCATTGAGCATGTTTGAGATGTTCTGGATCAATGTGTGTTCCAGTTGCCGCCAATATTCACCAACTTCATACAGCCATTGAAGAAGAGTGGGACAACATTGCACAGGCCACAATCAACAGCCAGATCAACTCTATGCGTCGTGCTGCATGAGGCAAATGGTCACACCAGACACTAATTGATTTCTGATCCACGCCCCTACCTCTAAGGTATGTGACCAACCAAATCCATATTGATTAGTGACTGATTTCCTTATATGAACTGTAACTCAGTAAAATTGTTACATTGATATTTAAGTATGTTCAGTAAATTTGCATTCAAGGACAAGGCTGTAGGTTTATTTAAATAATTGGTGATGACAATGTTTGTAAACATGCAATGTGCAGGTCAACTGGTTCTTACTGTAAATAAGAGCATTTCTCTACATTGACAAGTACTTTAGGTGGTACATTTTATTTCAGAGACATGACCTGAATACACCAGATAATGGATTCCAAAGCCCCAAGGAGTTGAACAAGTAGATAAAATGCATTTAGTAAAAAATACAAAACAGTTTGCATATTTATCTGAGAATCTTATTGGCAACTTCATACATTTTAAAATGGATTGCACCCATCCACCAGCAAGGCACATTGATTGAGAAGGCATTTGCTATTTACTGTCACCGGTTGGTGAATAAAGTTCTAACTAAATCTTTCCAACATGAAATGCATTTCCTATCAACTAAACAATGCCTGAACAAGTAGTGCCATCATAGCTGAAACATTTTTAAATGCGTCTAATGGTCTGTTGAATTGCAGTGATTATTCACCAGTGTCCTGAGAGCCAGGTTCACCTTACTACAGCATTGGCATGCAACATTAGGTGCTAATGTAAAGCAACATTCTATAAAACGTTGCACTTACTACTTTACTCTCAGAAGTTGCTCTTTGGGGAAAAGCAATGTCAAAAGCTTCCTTGTTACCACCCCCTGTACAGGGTTGGGTAGGTAACTTTCGAAATGTAATCTGTTAGTTACTGGTTCTGTCCAATTGTAATCAGATTACTTTTAGATTACTCCACTCAAACTATTTTGGTATTTTCTTTCTTCATTAGTCCACTGTTGATACAGTTAATGTTTTTCATGTCAGCAGTCAAATTAAAGATTGGACTTTCAAGAAGCACTTCTTGATAACTTGACTGCTGACATGCAAAACATTTTGGAATTGTATCAACAGTGGACTAATGAAAAAAGTAAAATGGGTTTCCATTGTATTTAACTCTACTGATAGTTTTCTCAAACAAAATGTTGGGTTATAGTGTGCACGTGACATTTGATTTGGAGCCTGAAATTATCGACCAGTTTGAGACGTTGCAATGTTATCACATTTCTGTCACAATCACCACAGAAATGCAATGTATCAAGTAATCACTTTGCCCTAAAAGTGAGATTTGAGTTATAAGGCTTGGTGTTTATTCCATTGCGTTGGTAGACTGCAGATGTTGACGGCCTATGGGAAAGTTGCCCTGCCCAGCATGGTGAGAGATGGCTGAATTAATGGAAGTGGCAGATCACTCCTTGTTCCTTCCTGTCAATGTTGGTAGGGCTTTGGGTAGTTGGTAGAGAGCAAAACCATGCTATGCACAAGCAGAGAGACCTCTGACTCTGGGACATAGAGAGAGAGGCATGAGGACAATAAGCCATATTTACATGAGTCTCCCCCCACAGAAAAACACTGTTGGGAGAGAGACACAGCGAGAGAGAATAGATGCCTTTCAGACGAGAGGAGAACTGGAGCCACTGTGAAAGCCATTCCAGGCACTGGTTGATGCTGAGACTGCCAGAGTCAAGCCCCCTGACATAGCAGGCCTAACAAGACCAGGGTTGAGTTATCATCAATGTAACTAGTGGCAAATTACTAGTATTTGATCCATTTAGGTTTTTGCTGACAGAGTGCATTCTGGAAGTATTCAGACCCTTTGACTAGGGCTGTTACATTGACCGTAATACCAGTGACCGTACATTCAGTGTATTACCAGTGACCGTTTAGTGACGATAATTAGGCTTCTCCAAGCTCTGATGCTGCTGATGGTCATTAGTACCCTACCAAACTTACTAACTGCCTGGTACTCAGCACTCTATTGTCCCTGTAATCACTCTGACATCAATGGAAATGTAATCGAAAATCTAAAACACTTAGAGCTCATGTTGCACAACATTTCTATATGCTATGCAATTGCTGTGAAAACAGTGATGGCCTCTACTAAAAAGATGATCCCATCAGGCTAGACATACTATTTATTTCTCAACTTCTCTAATATTAAGCACATTGCTTATCTTTACAACAGGAGTATAGCCTACCTACCTGGCTGGCATGAAAATTAACCACGGGAAAAGCTCCCTCCGTTCGCTCTAAGTGCATAGATGACATGTATTTTTTTTCCCATGCCCCTGTTTCGAGACAGGTGCATGATAATGGTCCATTCTAAAATCAAAACAATTTCAAATTATTTAGTGTATGTAAAGACGAGATTAAATCAAGAACAGTCTGATGGGTGACAATATTAGCCTATCACTTGTGAATGACGCCCAGCATAAGAAACAATGCCTTTTTGCAACTTAAAAAAAATCAGTCACACACTTTATGTAACCTAGCCTATAGGCTTATGTTTTGATAAGGTTATCAAAACTAAAGTGGCCAAATTACTTAAAAATTAGGCACATTTAATCTGCTTTACAAGGGGCATAGAGCCTGACTGGCATACATAAGCAGTGCGTGAGTTTCAAGTTTGGGGAAGATTATTTTCACCATAAATGTACCTTTTTTATAAATGAATGCATTTATAGTGTTTTCCAATGGAACATTCATGCTTATAGCCTAGTGCCATGTGTGAATTGTTGTGCTTATAATGTGAAGAAATAGCCTAAGTTTATAAACGTTCTGATCTGTTGCGTCAGCCACATTGCGTAAAAAGTTTGATGCTAGTGGTTGTATTAATTTGGGATCGATCGCATCCCACAACTGTCCCAGACGGTTTGGAATATTTATCTCGCACAGAAATGAATAGATGGTACAAAAGTCTATGGAGGATAGATTCACATTGGCTAGTGCTTTTGCTGTTCGTTAGGCCTACTTATCTTGTTGGCTGACAAAGTAAATATGGACAGTTCTTCCAATATCTTCACTATGCTCCCTGGAATTGGATAAGGATGCATGCAGTGGCGTCCCCGAATTGTCTGTCTTCACCTGTAGCCTGAGAGAGACCCGATCACGTGATGGAGAGCCATGTGAGTGAGCGGCGCTTCGTGCTCTTATCCCGGAGTGGTGCGCGCCTCAACGCAGCACTCTGGGCCAAGGGCACAACGGCCACTGGCTGCAAAAGGCATGGATTTTTTGGGGGTGCATTACGGCCACACAAAGGGGATGCCGCCATCATTCAAGGCATTATCAAGTGCTTGTCAAATTGGGAATGAGAGACTTATGACGTGTGTACAGCCTGCTCAAAAAAGAAAGCAGAGCTCATGCAGTTCAAGCGACTTTTTTCAAATCATCATTAGTCGCATCATGCAGGCTTACAATGTATTAAAAATCAAAACCTATAGCCCAACGTTTGTAGAACTAAAGTTACATAAACTCTAAATTAAGCATCTAGGAATACATGTTTTTGTTCATTGAAATTTCCACCACACCATTCAACAGAATAGCCGCATGTGAGCACTCCCTCAAATCGTTTGGAGAAAATATCCTTTATTTTATTCAGCTTTGTTCAATTGTATTCTTCATAATATAAAATGCTACGGAATTCTAAGCAAATCTTGTCTGCTAAATGAATTAGTGTAGCCCACAGTCATTTGGTATAGCCAGATCAGGACCAAACATAAGGACAACTCAGAGTATGCTATTCTGAAATAGACTACATTTTCTTAATATCATGCTACTTTAGACCTGTAAAATACATTCTAGATGTATTGTGAAGGTGTAGGCTATATTACATGGATTTATTAGACTTTTTAAATATAGATGTTCCAAAGGTCTGCATCAGTGGCTTGTAGGCTCTGTGTGGAAGCCAGGACATGCTAAATGTGTTTGTTAATTAACGGTCAATTACTGTGAGACCGACAGACCGACTTGAACCTCACCGGCGATGAAATTGTGACCGCCACCCTTGACTTTTTCCACATTTTATTACGTTTCCCCGTCAATCTACACACACTATCCCATAATTACTTTTTTCATTTGTGCAAATTTATAAAAAAGAACAAATATCACTTTTACATAAGTATTCGGACCCTTTTACTCAGTACTTTGTTGAAGCACCTTTGGCAGCGATTACAGCCTTGAGTCTTCTTGGGTATGGCGCTACACGTTTGGGCCACCTGTATTTGGGGAGTTTCTCCCATTCTTTTCTACAGATCCTCAAGCTCTGTCAGTTTGAACGGGGAGCGTTTCTGCACAGCTATTTTCAGGTCCCTCCAGAGATGTTCGATCGGGTTCAAGTCCAGGCTCTGGCTGGGCCACTCAAGGACATCCATAGACTTGTCCCAAAGCCACTCCTGCATTGTCTTGGCTGTGTGCTTAGGGTCGTTGTCCTGTTGGAAGGTGAACCTTTGCCCCAGTCTGAGGTCCTGAGTGCTCTGGAGCAGGTTTTCATCAAGGATCACGCTGTACTTTGCTCCGTTCATCTTTCCCTCGATCCTGACTGGTCTCTGTCCATGCCGCTGAAAAACATCCCCACAGCATGATGCTGCCACCACCATGCTTCACCGTAGGGATGGTGCCAGGTTTCCTCCAGATGTGACGCTTGGCATTAAGGTCAAAGAGTTCAATCTTGGTTTCATCAGACCAGAGAATCTTGTTTCTTATGGTCTGAGAGTCCTTTAGGTGCCTTTTGGCTAACTCCAAGCGAGCTGCCATGTGCCTTTTACTCAGGAGTGGCTTCCGTCTGGCCAATCTAACATAAAGGCCTGATTTGGTGAAGTGCTGCAGAGATGGTTCTCCCATCTCCACAGAGGAACTCTGGAGCTCTGTCAGTGGCCATCAGGTTCTTGGTCACCTCCCTGACCAAGGCCCTTCTCCCCCGATTGCTCAGTTTGGCCAGGCGGCCAGCTCGAGGAAGAGTCTTGGTTGTTCCAAACTTCTTCCATTTAAGAATGATGGCGGTCACTGTGTTCTTGGGGACCTTCGCTGCAGACATTTTTTGGTTCCCTTCCCCCAATTCCTTCAACTTCATTGCTTGGTTTTTGCTCTGCTCTGTCAACTGTGAGACCTTTTTATATAGACAGGGATGTGCCTTTCCAAATAATGTCCAATCAATTGAATTTACCACAGGTAGACTCCAATCAAGTTGTAGAAACATCAAGGATGATCAATGGAAACAGGATGTACCTGATCTCAAATTCGGGTCTCATAGCAAAGGGTCTGAATACTTAATAAAACACCTTATTTACATGTTTTAATAAATACGCAAAAATGTATACAAACCTGTTTTCGCTTTGTCATTATGGTGTATTGTGTGTAGATTTTATGAAAAAGTAATGTAATCCATTTTAGAATAAGGCTGTAATGTAACAAAATGTGGAAAAAGGGGTCTCAATACTATCCGAATGCACTGCATGAATCCGATTACATGTAGTGTACATCTTAAGAATGAGGTCCAGTGATGTGCACTGACCTGTCTCAGCTCTGAGTCATCCAACTGGTGCAGGCCATGTCTGCTGAGAGCACGGTCCAGCTGTAGCAGCTCTATGCCGTGGCTGTTCAGTCGAGTGGCAATCATGGGAGTTGGGAGTCAGGAAGAACAGGAGACAGAGTTGCCTCTGGAGACAGAGGCTTACAGTGAGCTCAAAATATTGGGACAGTGATACATTATTTGTTGTTTTGGCTCTGTACTCCAGCACTTTTTGGATTTGAAATGATACAATGACTGAGATTAAAGTGAAGACTGTTAGCTTTAACTGGAGGGTATTTTCATCCATATGAGTGAATTGTTTAGAAATTCCAGCACTTTTTGTACATAGTCCCCCCCATTTTATGGTACCAAAAGTATTGGGACAAATTCACTTGTAGTAAAAAGTTAAATGTAGAAGTGTTTAGAAACATTCTATTCTTATTTACAGTGACTTTAAAATGACTTAACATGATGTAGTCCTTGTGTGCTATGAATATGGGACCAAATACTAAATGTTTTACTACTTAATACACAAAAGTGAATTTGCCCCAATACTTTTGGTCTCCTACAATGGGGGGACTTAGTATGTTCAAAAAGGATTGTAATTTCTAAAACGGTTCACCAGGTATGGATAAAAATACCTTCAAATTAAAGCTGACAGTCTACACTTTAACCTCAGTCATTGTATTATTTCAAATCCAAAGTACAGAGCCCCAACAACAAGTGTCACTGTCCTAATACTTTGAGCTCACTGTATGTGTGTTTTTCTGACGAGGCAAATCCAGTAGGTCTGATATCCATTCCGTAAACCCTTGGACTCATATTTCAGGAAATTTCTGAATAAAAAGACTACAAGGAAGCACTGACCATCTGATCTGCGTTCATTCTCTTGATACCCAGGGGAGGTCCAGAAAACAAGTCTCGAAATGCCTGGATGTCAGATATGTTAGGGTCAGACATCAGTGTCTAGAGGCCTTTATTAGTTGCATTACAGTCACCTATGGAAAAACATATCCATATTTGCCCAACAAAATTTTGGACAGTGAACACATTGGAACATATATATGCAAGGGAGTGGTTTAATTTCTGTATCATTCACCCACCTTGTGGCAGAGGTCTAGTAGGTGGCTGTCTTTGACATGTGAACCTGCACTCTCAAGCCCCTTCAGCACTGCCCAGTGGTGTTGGGCCCTGTGGGAATGGTTCACTCCCTGGAACTCTGTCTGCTGCTGGGGGGTCCAGAAGTGGCGGATCAGGAGCTGGCGGGGGAAAAGGTACCTGGTCGTAAAAAGGAGAGGGAAGCAGAGGAGAAAGATGGAAGAGGGGCATAGGATTGCAGGAGGAATATGTAAGGCAGGGATATAGAGGGGAGACATGAACAAAGAGGGTTTCAATACATTGTAGGGGGGCACAATGTATTATCATTGAGGGCATAAATGCACAATTATTTGACCTTTTAACTACCATTTAATTGATCATTAAGATATTTGCTAACTGAATATTAGTCAAAGGAGGAGGATGTTGAGATGACTTAAGTGAACTCACATTAGGACAAACACCAGATAGTTGGCAAATGGAGGAATAGAAATTAACAGCAGCGGAATGGCTTTAATCATGTCTCTGCGAAACTGAGAAAAAGAAACATAGAAAAAGTTTAAATGCTAAGGAGAACTTTTCAGACAATACTATTACTACTACTAGGCAGATTATAAAGACTGCTAACCACATAAGAACTTTCCTTGTTATTCAAGTGTATGCCCTAGCCTCCACCGACCTGCCTGAGTTTCTCCATATCACGATAGGTTAAGTCCTGGACTTTGACACTGTTGGTGAGCATCCTTGTTTTTATCATCTTCACCTCTTTGACATCTTGGAAAAAGAGCCGGAATCCTGAAGAATGGTAATATAAAAGATGGCTTCATTGTAATGGCAGCACAGAAGCTGCCAGAAGCCAAATTAACTAGGCTACATCTTTGTGTTTCTTTTGCCTTCAAATGTGAAATCTTATTGGTTGACCGAAATCAAATAATTTTGCTACAGTATGGTAGATCTGTATAAATAGAGATGCCAAACAACAAAGGCTTGATGACGAAACAAAACAATTTATGTACCCACTTGAGAGTTTAACATGGTGCTGTGGCGAGCTGAGTTTTTACCTTTCGTAAAAGTGCTATAGAGAACATAAAATCTCCATAGACAAACATTTGCAGTATAATGGCCTTACTGAAGAGCTCAGTGACTTAATGTGGCACAGTCATGATGCAACCTTTCCAACAAGTCAGTTCGTCAAATTTCTGCCCTGCTAGAGCTATCCACCCGGTCAACTGTAAGTGCTGTTATTGTGAAGTGGAAACATTTAGGCGCAACAACGGCTCAGCCGCGACGTGGTAGGCCACACAAGCTCACAGAACGGGACCGCCGAGTGCTGAAGCGCGTAAAAATCATCTGTCCTCGGTTGCAATACTTCAAACTGCCTCTGGAAGCAACATCAGCAAAATAACTGTTAGTCGGGAGCATCATGAAATGGCTTTCCATGGCTGAGCAGCCGCACACAAACCTGAGATCACCATGCGCAATGCCACGCGTCGGCTGGAGGGGTGTAAAGCTCGCTGCATTGGCCTCTGGAACAGTGGAAACGGGTTCTCTGGAGTGATGAATCACAATTCACTATCTGGCAGTCCGACGGACGAATCTGGGTTTGGCGGAGTCCAGGAGAACGCTCCCTGCCCCAATGCATAGTGCCAACTGTAAAGTTTGGTGTAGGAGGAATAATGGTCTGGGGCTGTTTTTCATGGTTTGGGCTAGGCCCCTTAGTTCCAGTGAAAGGAAATCTTAACACTACAGCATACAATGACATTCTAGACGATTCTGTGCTTCTAACTTTGTGGCCACAGTTTTGAGAAGGTCCTTTCCTGTTTCAGCATGACAATGCCCTTGTGTACAGAGCGAGGTCCATACAGAAATGGTTTGTCAAGATCCTATCGAACACCTTTGGGATGAATTGGAACGCCGACTGCGAGCTAGGCCTAATCATCCAACATCAGTGCCCAACCTCACTAATGCTCGTGGCTGAATGGAAGCAAGTCATCGCAGCAATGTTCCAACATCTAGTGGAAAGCCTTCCCAGAAGAGTGGAGGTCGGTTATAGCAGCAAAGGTGGGACAATGATTTTGGAATGAGATGTTCGACGATCAGGTGTCCACATACTTTGTCATGTAGTGCATATAGTGAACCAAAATATAAACGCAACATGTAAAGTATTGGTCCCATGTTTCATGAGCTGAAATAAAAGATCCCAGAAATGTTCCACACACTAAAAAGCTTATTTCTCTCATTCGTTTACATAATTTTTAGTCCGCATTGATCCTTTGCCAAGATAATCCAGGTGTGGCATATCAAGAAGATGATTAAATAGCATGGTCATTACACAGGTTCACCTTGTGCTGGGGACAATAAAAGGCCACTAAAATGTGCAGTCTTGTCACACAAAGAAAAGTTTGGTCATACGCAAATCCTTAAAAACATAGGTGCTGGACTAATAAAGAATATAAAGAACAAGAAGGGCGCACACTGTTAAAGCTCCCAATTCACAGCTTTATTGACAACGTTTCGATACGAAACGGATCTTCGTCAGGTCAGAGTGCTCACTTCCCAAAATATACACATTTCATGTCACATGACCATTCCGCAAATGAAAAATGGTGGGTGTGGAAACAATTCAATTCACTTTTGAGCACAATCAATCATAATTAATCACAGAGGTACATATGGTCATAAAGGATTACATGCAGTGCATTTGGAAAGTATTCAGACCCCACATTGTTACGTTACAGCCTTATTCTAAAATGTATAAAAAAAGAATCCTTTATCTACACACAATACCCCATAATGCCAAAGCAAAAACAGGTTGACATTTTTGCAAATGTATTAAAAATAAAACACACCTTATTCAGACAATTTGCTATGAGACACGAAATTAAGCTCAGGTACATCCTGTTTCCATTGATCATCCTTGATGTTTCTACAGCTTTATTGATCCACCTGTGGTAAATTCAATTGATTGGACATGATTTGGATGCCAAGTATCACATCTGGAGGAAACCTGGCCACATCCCTATGGTGAAGCATGGTGGTGGCAGGATCATGCTGTGGGGATGTTTTTCAGCGGCAGGGACCGGGAGACTAGTCAGGATCGAGGGAAAGATGAACGGAGCAAAGTACAGAGTGATCCTTGATGAAAACCTGCTCCAGAGCACTCAGGACCTCAGACTGGGGCAAAGGTTCACCTTCCAACAGGACAACAACCCTAAGCACATAGCCAAGACAATGCAGGAGTGGCTTCGGGACATGTCTCTGAATGTCCTTGAGTGGCCCAGCCAGAGCCCGGACTTGAACATCTCTGGAGAAACCTGAAAATAGCTGTGCTCCCCATCCAACCTGACAGAGCTTGAGAGAAGAATGGGAGAAACTCCCCAAATACATGTGTGCCAATTTTGTAGCGTCATACCCAAGAAGACTCAACGCTGTAATCGCTGCCAAAAATGCTTCAACAAAGTAATGAGTAAAGGGTCTGAATACTAAGGTAAATGTGATTTTACGTTTTTTTATTTTTTTGCAAAAATGTCAAAACCTGTTTTTGCTTTGTCATTATGGGGTATTGTGTGTAGACTGAGGGGGGAAAAAACTATTTAATCCATTTTAGAACAAGGCTGTAACAAAATGTGGAAAAAGTCAAGGGGTCTGAATACTTTACAAATCCACTGTACATACAAATGGGACCTCCACATCCGGCTTCTTCACCTGCGCGATTTTCTGAGACCAGCCTCTGATGAAACTGTGGTTTGTGCTCGTTGTCCTCACCAGGGTCTTGACTTGACTGCAGTTCGGCATCGTAACTGACTTCAGTGGGCAAATGCTCACCATCGATGGCCACTGGCACGATGGAGAAGTGTGCTCTTCACGGATGAATCCCGGTTTCAACTGTACTGGGCAGATAGCATACAGCATGGCGTCATGTGGGCGAGTGGTTTGCTAATGTCAACATTGTGAACAGAGTGCCCCATGATGGCGATGGGGTTATGGTATGGGCAGACATAAGCTACAGACAACGAATACAATTGCATTTTATCGATGGCAATTTGAATGCACAGAGATACCATGACGAGATCCTGGAGGCCCATTGTCATGCCAGTTATCCGCCGCCATCACCTCATGTTTCATAATGATAATGCACAGCCCCATGTTGCAAGGATCTGTGCAGAATTCCTGAAAAGTGAAAATATCCCAGTTCTTCCATGGCCTGCATACTCACATACCGCCCGTTCCAGTTCCCACCAATATTCAACAACTTCGCACAGCCATTGAAGAGGAGTGGGACAACATTCCACTGGCCACAATCAACACAGTCTGATCAACTATGGGAAGGAGATGTGTTGCACTGCATGAGGCACATGGTGGTCACACCAAGTACTGACTGGTTTTCTGATCCACGCCCCTACCTTTTAAGAATTTGTTCTTAACTGACTTGCCTAGTTAAATAAAAGGTTAAATAAAATATTTTGCATATCTGTATTCCCAGTGAAATACATAGATTAAGTCAAATGAATTTATTTCAATTTACTAATTTCCTTATGAACTGTAACTAAGTAAAATATTTTAAATTGTTGCGTTTATATTTTTGTTCAGTTCGCTGAGCGTCACATATGTTGTGGCAACGTGATTGACAGCCAATGACATGGCTGATTGACATTGTAGGACACACCCACTGGATCAAACCATGTTTTGCCGTATTTAAAAGTTGAAGTCAATTTCCACTACAGCTATCTACACGCGCTCTTCCAAATTCAGTTTACTAAAAAGGTGAATATTTGCTAAATCTGGTTATTTTTTAAAGACGTTGCTTGGTTTACTTTTTAAAAATCTGTTTATTGCCAAGAGAAAGGCAAAGTTTGAGAGCTATCATTATTATGCAGAATCATTATTTAAACGTTCCTAGCTAGGGGGCTGGCCATGCCACATGTTATTAGCTAGTATCAGGAAAAAAAACGTGCAAATTAGAAACTCAAACTGTAGCCAGCGGTTGAATGCATGATCATGGTGTAACATTGTAAGCTACCTAACGTTACCTGAAAGATAATTTAAGTATTCATGTGCTACGAACTTGAGTAAATTAGCTCGGTAACCTGGCTTCAGCGACCACCAGGCCACACTTCGAGGAAAGATGTCTACCATCAGATTTGGATCAACTTGTAGTCCTTCGAAGACTACTCTAGCTGAGCCATTGCCACGCTGGAACGATGAGGAAGGGGAAAAGGCTGGTAAGAGTCAAATATACATTGCCTTTTGTATTTCAATCAATTACAATTTTTGATTGTTGGCTCCTAGGGACTTCTCATACTTTAATTCACGTGTCTCTGTCTGCAGTGACCTGATTGTCCTGCACGGATGTGATCAACTGACTATGACAGAGGCTTGAATACTTTTATAACTAAACCAAGATAGACCACAGGTTGTTGTTTCCAATGGGACAAATGAGTCATGGTGGGCAGAGCCAAGCACGCGCTAGCAATATCCCATTGGCGCGTTCTAGTATGCATCTACATATTTCCGTTAGGGAACGCCTACTGTGAAGTGCGCGTTTACAATGACTCAATTCGCGTTTGTGCTCCTAAACAGCTTGCTTTTAAAAAATAAACTTTTGCAAAGGGTAATGTCTATAAAACTTAGTCCACTCTGTTTATAACAGATTATAATTTTTTGGAACTTTATTGAGATCAAATGTTTAATTGATGAGAATTTGCAGATTGTTGGACAAAATCCACTGCCTGCCAGTGGGCTTCCTCTCACTACCATATTTGGTAGTGAGTGGAACCACCAACTGGATGCTTCACGTTTACACATCCAGTGAAATATGTCTCATTGTACAATCTGTGCTAGCACCACCGTGTTTGTATTCTTCAATGTTGCTGGAATTACCTAATGTATGCTACAGGAAGGCAACAGGCCTAGGCCTAACTATCCCTTTTTGATTGGATCCATTTGGGCAGAGTGCTGATTACGCAATGACATCCGGGGGTCTCTATTTATTAATTTAATAATAGACGTCATTTAAACAGAGAAAATATTACCTTTTTAAAGAGGCATGAACACAGCAAGTCATGATATTTTCATCTGTCAAATAAATCAATTCAAAAAGTAGGCTACCTGTGCGTGTTCGTACACTCCAACATTCCATCATCCAAACTGCTTGTATAGCCACCAAATGGTATACTCACGCCATTTGAAGAATGGAAATAGACATCTCTTACAAAACACCAAAAAGTGTGCCCAATGACATTCAGCCATTGCCATTGATTAGGCCTACATTAATTGATGTCTTGCAGACAGTAGTAAAGGTCGCAGTTGTAAATGAGAACTTGTTCTCAACTGGCCTACCTGGTTAAATAAAGCTGAAAAAAAAAAATAAAGTTGTATTTTTGTTGCATTTAGGGGAGCTAACGTCTCATTCAAGGTGGCTGGGCCCTGGCTCCCCTGTAATTCGCACCCTGCATTTGGGTAAACCATAATTCTATCCTCCTGATTCCTGTTTACAAGCAAAAATTAAAGCAGGAAGCACCCGTGACTCGATCAATTACAGGACTGTTTTGCTATCACAGACTGGAATATGTTCCGGGAATCCTCCGACGGCATTGAGGAGTACACATCAGTCATTGGCTTCATCAATAAGTGCATCGACGACGTCGTCCCCACAGTGACCGTGCGTACATACCCCAACCAGAAGCCATGGATTACAGGCAACATCTGCACTGAGCTAAAGGCTAGAGCTGCCGCTTTCAAGGAGCGGGACTCTACCCCGGAAGCTTATGAGAAATCCCGCTATGCCCTCCGACGAACCATCAAACAGGCAAAGCGTCAATACAGAACTAAGATCGAATCGTACTACACCGGCTCTGACGCTTGTTCGGATGTGGCAGGGCTTGCAAACCATTACAGACTACAAAGAGAAGCACAGACGAGAGCTGCCCAGTGACACCAACTGGCAAGTGTCTTCACTGACATTTTCAACCTCTCCCTGTCCAAGTCTGTAATACCAACAAACAGACCACCATAGTCCCTGTGCCCAAGAACACTAAGGTAACCTGCCTAAATGACTACCGACACGTAGCACTCACATCTGTAGCCATGAAGTGCTTTGAAAGGCTGGTCATGGCTCACATAAACAACATCCCAGAAACCCTAGACCCACTCCAATTTGCATACCGCTCCAACAGATCCACAGATGCAGTATCTATTGCACTCCACACTGCCCTTTCCCACCTGGGCAAAAGGAACACCTATGTGAGAATGCTATTCATTGACTACAGGTCAGCGTTCAACAACATAGTGCCCTCAAAGCTCATCAATAAGCTAAGGACCCTGGGACTGAACAACTCCCTCTGCAACTGGATACTGGACTTCCTAATGGGCCGCCCCCAGTTGGTAAGGGTAGGTAACAACACATCCGCCACGCTGATCCTCAACACAGGGGCCCCTCAGGGGTGCGTGCTCAGTCCCCTCCTGTACTTCTTGTTCGCTCATGACTGCACGGCCAGGCATGACTCCAACACCGTCATTAAGTTTGCTGATGACACAACAGTGGTAGGTCTGATCACCGACAAGACAGCCTATATGGAGGTGGTCAGAGACCTGGCTGTGTGGTGCCAGGACAACAACCTCTCCATCAACGTGATCAAGACAAAGGAGATTATTGTGGACTACAGGAAAAAGAGGACCGAGCACTCCCCCATTCTCATCGACGGGGCTGTAGTGGTGCAGGTTGAGAGCTTCAAGTTCCTTGGTGTCCACTTCACCAACAAACTAACATAGTCCAAGACAGTTGTGAAGAGGGCACGACAAAACCTATTCCCCCTCAGGAGACTGAAAAGATTTGGCAAGGGTCCTCAGATCCTCTCAAGATTTTACAGCTGCACCATCAAGAGCATCCTGAGTGGTTGCATCACTGCCTGGTATTGCTACTGCTCGGCCTCCGACCGCAAGGCACAACAGAGGGTATTGCAAACGGCCCAGTACATCACTGGGGCCAAGCTTCCTGCCATCCAGGACCTCTATAACAGGCGCTGTCAGAGGAAGGCCCTAAAAATTCCAGCCACCGTAGTCATAGACTGTTCTCTCTGCTACCGTACGGCAAGTGATATCGGAGTGCCAAGTCTTGGTCCAAGAGGCTTCTTAACAGCTTCTACCCCCAAGCCATAAGACTCCTGAATATCTAATCAAATGGCTACCCAGACTATTTGCATTGCCCCCCTCTTTTACACCGCTATTACTCTCTGTTGTTATCATCTATGCATAGTCACTTTAATAACTCTACCTACATGTACATATTCCCTCAACTAACCGTAGCTCCTGCACATTGACTCTGTATAGTCTCGCTATTGTTATTTCACTGCTGCTATTTAATTACTTGTTGCTTTTATTTGTTATTCTTACCTGTATTTTTTTAAACTGCATTGTTTAGGGGCTCGTAAGTAAGCATTTCACTGTAAAGTCTACACCTATTGTATTCGGCGCATGTGAATAATAACGTTTGATTTTGATTTGACACCTTGCCTACATTAGTCTACTTTTAGCTCATTCTAACTAAGTAATTTCCTTGGTGTTAACTTTGCTCCATGGCATTATTTTCTCTGTTGTCAATAGATCCAGAAGATGCCTGTGATCCAAATAAACTCCTTCAGTGTCCATACGACAAGAACCATCAGATCCGTGCCTGCCGCTTTCCATACCATCTGATCAAATGCAGCAAAGTTAGTAGCTATAGGAAGTAATGTTGTTGAAGGCGCAATATGACATTGTGCCATGTCATCTTAAATGTTGCTAATATAGTCAGTTAGTACATGGGAAAACAAGTTATTCAGCTGTCCTCTTGTCCTTTCCTGTAGAACCACCCTAAACTGGCCAGTGAATTAAAAACGTGCCCTTTCAACGCCCGCCACCTGATGCCCAAGCATGAGCTTTCACACCACATTGCTAACTGTGTTGACAGAATATCTGTGAATGCAGAAGACTGTGAGCTTTTTTTGTTTTGTTTTACCCTTCCTGTATTTTCATTATTCAATGATAAGCCTATTTGCACCCTTTAGTGAGTCTAACCAGGTTCTGTTATTTCCAGTAGGCAGCGCTGAGGTGCAGAGCAAGTGGCAGGTACCTGTTAGCACCTGGACCAACACCAACTGTGATGAGGACTGGGATAAAGGTACTCTCTCTCAAACTGCTGATTATGCGTGTGTACTCAAAGCAAAGATGCCATGTATGCATTTATTTGTTTCGCAACTTCTGCACACTCTGTGGACTGATGCAGTGAATGCAACTTTTCAGATATTTTTATGCTGGAGATTTTCCATTGATTTCCATCGGCAGCATTTTATTTAAATGCAGCTTTTTCTTTTTCTAGAAGCTGATATTTCTTCGGTGCCTTTCGTATGGGGAGTGTCCACAAACCTGATCAGTCAGAACAGGTCAGCTGACCACACAAAGTTTGCAGTGGAGTTCATTGCTACTAGATATGATATTTGAAACAGAGCTGGTTAATATTTTCAAATTTAAAACATAGTTTTAAGTGTAGTCTCCTTTTTTTTTAGGACTGAGCCATGCACTACAAACAATCTTACTCCTGGACTCCGAGCTCCAAGAACTCTGCCCTGGAAAATGTGTAAGTCATGTTTAATCTGTTTTATGTTACAGCATTCTGTATTTCTTATGGTTTGGAGCCACGCTGTCTTTTCTTGCTGTACTGTCTCACTTAAAAGCTTGTGGCCAGGTGTTCACTTGTCCCTCATAGGCTCATTGTATTTCTCATAATTTTTGTTCAGGACTGACTAAGGGCAGAATGAGTGACAAAAGTTGGAAGTCAAGAGGCTATCTTGCAGTTAAGTTTTATATCATAGATGCATGTTTTATTAGCTCACTTTGACTTGATTATGGACACGTTTGAGAAAAATCCCATTGACTATTTTGTTTGACTATAAATGCATGCTTTGTAACCTAACCTTAGACATGGTGATTGGGGTTTGTGTCCCCTTTTTCGTTATTAAAAGGCTTTTTTGCAGAAGTGTTTCCCTATAACATTCCCTGTTAATGTACTGTATGTTTCTGATGCCCTACTGCAGATATGAATATATTCTCACTGTATTGCACATATCAGATATCTTCAAGATGCTCATTATGTTGACTGTGAAGTTGATTTAGCCTCTTAATGGATCTTGCTTTGATCTTTTGCCAGTTTGTTGTATATTATTGGATTTTGGCCTGTAATTACAATTTTTTTTAAAGTGAGGTAATGTTCTGTCCTCATGGCGGTTTAAATGTCTACAATTTGCATGTTGGGCTCAAGAGAACTGACAGGTTGAAAATGGATAGGGCATTTAAGCAGATTGGACTAGAGTTGGACATTTAATCCTATCCGATAGGCAAAATCCAGATAATTTTTGAAAAACTGGGCCCAACTGATCTCTTGTTAAACCGTCAATACACAATACATTCATCCACGCAGCTGTTCTTAATTGCAACCGTTAAGGTCATCTCCATAGATTGATTAGCTGACAATGTCACAAACTATGCACGTTCATCAAATGGGGCAGAAGTCTGTTTTGTGATTCTGGATGGCAACAATGACAAGAAGCTACCATTTGGGGAATCGTATTGTAGGTGGTTCGTTTCAGCTTGTATCTTGTTACAATGTCTTGTTTTGACTGATGCCACCTATATGCTAATATGGCAAAAAATTCGCTAGCTAACCAACAACTGTGACAATGTATTTGTGACAAGTGCTCATTGTGCAGTTTGTTTTCAATAAACATTAGAGATAAAATATAGTTTGTTAATAATCTAAGCCAATCCTGTCTGTTTTGCTCCATAGTTGCGCATGTGTTGGTTTTGTTGCTAAACAACCAACCTGTCTATTTGGATTAGTCAACGTTCTTCTACTACTTCTGAGGTGGTAAACAAAGGGTGCGTACTGCCATCTGGAGTGTAAAGCCAAGTTTGGCGACTCAAACTGCAGATAGTTGAAGTAGAGGTATCGGGACTAAATTCCAATTGACATATGTATGTAAACTTTTTAATTCACATTAGCAACGGGAATGTCACGAGCCGGAGGGGGTTTGGCTCAAATGTACCATACATGGTGTGTTCGTAAATTCACTGGAGTGCCAGAGTGCGCTCTGGGCGTTTGTAAATTCAGAGCGTTCAATTCACACTGGACGAACTGGCCGAGGAGTAGGATTGATCCGAGCGTTCTGACATTACAACCACAGTCGATTACCAAGCTAACTGGCTAAAGTTGGCTAGCTAAATTACTTCCAGACACAAATGACAGAACCTCAATCTGACAATTTTACTAACGCAGCTGGTTATGCTGTTTTCATGTTATCTAGTGTTGGTAAATACATCTTTGCTGCTGGCAACAAATTGAATTGTTTTAATGCCGACGTTTACTAACACAGTCATAATCAACAGGTGTTGAGCGTTTGTAAATTCATCAGTTATTCTGCGCTCAAGCACGCTCAGACGAATCCTCTGAAATCGGAGTAGATAGCGTACTGGACTATGGCTAAGCAGGGAAACTATTCAGCTAGCTATGCAAGCAACTTTTCATGCAGCTATCATACTAGACTCTTGAATAATGCAACATTTCAAAACCATGTGAAAACATTTTAAATTGTTTATTTTCTAAGCCATAAACATTAATTTAGCAAAGTGTAAATCATAGTCCACAGATGCTAGGATGCGATAGTCAGGCATCCCATTGTGACAGCTGTGCGGCTCCTTCAACTGTTTACCATTGGGGGGGAAAAATAAATAAAAAATGGGCCAATGCATTAGCAGCAGGGTCTGGTCTGCTTAGTTCATTGACTATATATGAACCAGAAAAAACAGTGTGTGGGACATCTCGCTTCCTATTCCATCTTGGTTACTGCCACCTGCAGATATGGAATGTTTGCTCACACATAATTCATTGGCTTATCCCTCTTGATGACCTGGATGGAATTGTGTGGTCCTTCCTAAACCCATAGGAAGTCCCACCCAGTTGACTATGTTAAAATGGTGGAAGTCCTCAATGCAATGTCCAAGCCAAAACTGATTATTTCCAAGTAGTGATCTCTATGGTGTCACCTTAGTCCTGCTTGCTGCCATAGTCTTTGAAGATATGTTTGCCCTCTGGTGGGTATTATTATCGGAACAACTTAGTCCTACTTTGAGCAGACCATGGGCGATTTGTTCTATTTGACAATCATTCCATACACCTGAAATAAAAGATTTCCTTGTTTACCAAGACAAATCTACTGTGGCAATTTAACCATGGAAATTGAATGTTGGTGTAGCCTACTGTTATTTGTTTTCTATTTTATGTAATCCATTAAATATAACTGTCTTTAAAATATAATTGTATGGTCCTTTATCAAGATGATCGGGGGTAAAATATCCCTGGACTGTCCATATTTTAAATGTGTAACTAATATAACTATATAGCAGGGGTACGCAACTCTTACCCTGTGAGGTCCGGAGCCTGCTGGTTTTCTGTTCTACCTGATAATTAATTGCACCCACCTGGTGGCATAGGGCTAAATCAGTTCCTGATTTAAAGGGGAACAGTGAATGGCTTCGAGGTCCAGAGTTGAGTTTGAATTTCTATATAGTATGTATTTAGCAACGGTGCTTTTATTAGAAGTCACAGTAGGGCTCAACACTTGCCTTTTCTTTGACGTGAGCTGTTTGCATGAATGTTACTTTAGACAGGGTATTAGGTAATGATAATATCATTTGTTTTTAAACTTGCGCAAAAGAGGTTAATGATATCCCACACATGGGTTTTATTGGTATTCCTGCAAGGATGGTGACACATTCGATAGCATTGGTATAGAGGCTATGAAAAGTAAACAACCCCAATGTTTAACAGTTCAACTTTTAAAATAAGAGATATAAAAGATATATATATATTCAAGGAACATACTGAACTTAAAAATGTGATTTTAAAATACATATAAAGACATTTATGCATGTCATTATTTATGCATGTCATTTATGCATGTCTTTATGCATAATGCATTTATGCATGTCTTTAAACACAAGTAGGGTTACAATCCTACTTTGAAGCAACCATGATCCTATCATGGTCGTTAGACTGTCTCCAGTCTTCTACAAGCAGATTTGATCCTACTTTCTCACCACGTGAAGAGGTCATTTTCCTCAGGATGAGACGCACTGATAACTGATGCAGCTGCTGAAAGGTTGCAGCGTCCACGCACAGTGTCAAATCCAGAGTGCTCTTCTCTAGACTACGTCCTATTAATTATCTCCCATGCAACATCCAAGTTAGTGAAATATATTTTTTATTTTTTCTCTCTTCAATATGATTTAACAAACTCTATGAAGTTATTCCATTGTTTCCTTTATGCAAGAAGCGAAATGTCAGCTGTTTCATGATGCTCAGAAAATATATTAGATTCTTGAATTCCCAGTGAAGCTTTCCAAAATATGACATTTCAAGAACAACTAAATGATGAGGTTCATTTTTGAATGACGACAGTCAGAATTTAAGTGAGAAGAATGTCAAGGTTCATGATTTCTTGAATTAAAAACTAGACTTCAAAGACGTTCATTGTTTTTGTGTAGTGATGCTCTGCTCTCTGAGGCTTCTTTGCCAAGCTAGGTTTCTGACATAAGTATTTTTAAAGGAGACGTGTGTTTGCCCTTCTCACTTTCTTGGGCTGCCTTTGCATCTCTTCAAGGCCACCTGATGGCACTGTTAATCCATTTGTAGCTGAAAAGTCTATTTAGGTTTATACACAATTCACTGTGTAGAGACAGTTATTGAATTATACTTGACTATGTATGCTGCAAATACATTTTGCATTTTAAAGATGTAATCTTTCATACATATGTTGCTATACATCAAGACCTACTATAGATTGGTTTTCCCCTTGCCACTGATTACTCATGGAATCAATTTCAGCAACTAGCCTGAAGAGATTATAGGGGGACTAGAATTTGGATAAACCTGTCCAGGCTGCTTCCTTTAGGACTTTGGCGATACTATGTTATCTCCCATGGGCAGTTTTTACTTCATATCTCAAATGTCCTTATTCCACTTGATGGGATTTGGATGTTCCTCAAGCGTCCATGTGAGCAAACATGAGCAGTATCGGTTACGGTTACAGACCTCCAAGGCCACAAGTGGGGTGTTAATCCTAGAAGGGACCTGCCCTGCCAACACACACTCAGTCGCTTCTAAGTGGCATTATTGATTTCATATGATGACTGGCTATTTTTAAAGTGGAGGCTAATATTGGAGGTGTTCAGAGGACTGTCTGTCTCCTTCCATGTTGCCATCTGGGTTGAGAGAATATGAGTCCCCCTAGGAACATAGTGTACACTTGGAGGAATCTAAACAAGTCATGACTTTCTACTTCCTTTTACAGTTGGATCCAATGCATTTGTGTGATTCTCGTAGTGAAATACCCTTTTCGTTGCATTGTTTGAGCTGCTAAAATGATAGTTATGTAGGCCTATGTCCTACAATATGTGGACAAGAAACTGCAATACACGTTCCTTATTGCCTGGAAACTACTTGATGGTCATTGGTTTAGACACATGGGTTAGGATTCCCTTGGCCTACACATACATTGCATTCAGAAAGTATTCAGACCCCCCTTTTTCCACATTTTGTTACGTTACAGCCTTATTCTAAAATGGATTAAATAAAAAATGTTCTTCATCAATCTACACACAATTGACCCATAATGACAAAGTGAGAACAAGTTTTTAGGTATTTTTGCAAATGTATTAAAAATAAAAAAGGATACCTAATTTACATAAGTATTTAGGCTGTATCACATCCGGCCATGATTGGGAGTCCCATAGGGTGGCGCACAATTGGCTCAGCGTCTTCCGGGGTAGGCCGTCATTGTAAATAAGAATTTGTTCTTAATTGATTTGCCTAGTTTAAATTTAAAAATATATATAAATTCAGACCCTTTACTATAAGACTTGAAATTGGGCTCAGGTGCATCCTGTTTCCATTGATCATCCTTGATGTTTCTACAACTTGATTGGAGTTCACCTGTGGTGAAATCAATTGATTGAACATGATTTGGAAAGGCACACGCCTGTCTAATGTCCCACAGTTGACAGTGCATGCCAGAGCAAAAACCAAGCCATGAGGTTGAAGGAATTGTTCGTAGAGCTCCGAGACAGGATTGTGTCGTCACATATCTGGGAGGGGTACCAAAAAAATGTCTGCGGCATTGAAGGTCCCCAAGAACACAATGGCCTCAATCATTCTTAAATGAAAGAAGTTTGTAACCACCAAGACTCTTCCTAGAGCTGTCCGCCCAGCCAAACTGAGCAATCTGGGGGGGAAGGGCCTTGGTCAGGGAGGTGACCAAGAACCTGATGGTCACTCTGACAGAGCTCCAGAGTTCCTCTGTGGAGATGGGAGAATGTTCCAGAAGGACAACCACCTATGCAGCACTCCACCAATCAGGCCTTTATGGTAGAGTGGCCAGATGGAAGCCACTCTTCTCTAAAAGGCACATGACCGCCCGCATGGTGGTTGCATCTTCATGCTGTGGCAATGTTTTTTCAGCGGCAGGGACTGGAAGACTAGTCAGGATCGAGGGAAAGATGAACTGAGCAAAGTACAGAGAGCTCCTTGATGAAAATCTGCTCCAGAGCGCTCATGGCCTCCAACTGGGGCAAAGGTTCACCTTCCAACAGAGCCATGACCCTAAGCACACAGCCAAGATAACGCTGGCGTGGCTTCAGGACAAGTCTTTGAGTGGCCTAGCCAGAGCCCGGACTTGAAAATGATTGAACATCTCTGGAGAGACCAGAAAATAGCTGTGAAGCGACGCTCCCCATCCAACCTGACAGAACTTGAGAGGACCTGCAGAGAAGAATAGGAGAAACTCCCCAAATACAGGTGTGCCATGCTTGTAGCGTCATACCCAAGAAGACTTAAGTTTGTAATTTGCTGCCAAAGGTGCTTCAACAAAGTACTTATGTAAATGGGAAATTTCAGTTTTTGTGCAGTTTGTTTATGTCTAAGAGCCGATCTGTGATTCTTAACCAACCATTCTAGAACGGGGTGGCTAACCCTCCTTGGACCTGGGCCCAGATTCACAAAACCTTAATTTCTTATTTCTTAACTGCCATATTTTCCTCAACTATAGATTTATGAAGAAAGTAAAGCAAAGTTGCTATTCCTCAAAGTTTATTGGAAATGTTCTGCGTTATTTCTTATCTTTCACCTTAAGCAAAATGTTTTTGGATTTGTTCTTAATTCTAAGATAGCTAAATCCTTGTCTTAAACTCAGGGCAGTGAGAGAATAGGCTACACTCACAAACTGACTTGCCTAGTTAAATAAAGGTAAAATAATTCATAAATATTAAATAAAATGTTTTACGACAGTAATCTCAGTAAGAAATATGCTAACATGATTGTCGGTTGCCTAGGAACAAATATCTTAAGAAGATTCTAACAAGATATTTGAGAAGTTTGTAGGAAAATCTTTCAATCTTAAGATATTGTTGAGGAATTGCACTAATGAACTATCTTATGAACTTTATTATATATTTTTTAAGAAGCTTCTTAAGTTTTTGCAAAAGAAGTGTTTTGTGAATATGCACCCTGTTCCTCAAGACCTTGATTGGCTGATTCAGGTGTGCTTTCTTCCCTCTCGCCCGAACCTGGGCTTGAATCAGGGACCCTCTGCACACATCGAAAACAGTCAACCTTAGAAGCATCCTTACCTATCGCTCCACAAAAGCGATAGGTAACGATGCAGAGCACGTCACCGTTTTGAAATGCCATTAGCGTGCACCGCTAACTGGCTAGCCATTTCACACCAGTTACATTTGTTTAGGGCTGGAGTGAAAGCCTTCATACACAGTGAGAAGGGGCGTGCTCGTTTTGCACTGACATGGGACGCCAGACTATGTTAAGTGGCGAAAGCGGAGAATTGTAGAGCTGGGAGCAGTGAAAGTCAATACTATAAACCGACAGACGATTGAAAAATGTCAAACAGAGAGAAACAGTTGTTACTGTTTTTATAACTACTAATAACTACTACTAATGACAAACAGCATAGTAAATCTATTCAGTTTGCCTCTGATGCAAATGGCTGTTAAAATATTTGTTAATCAATGACCATAAGTTAGTTTGTCTCTATCGTGTACATTTTGTTGTTTTGTTTTTGACTCAGCCAGACTCGCCGACTGTTTTGAGCGGGGCATTCTGCTTCCGTCGCCGGGACACCCGGCTTCAAAGTGAGTGTCAACTTCGCCCACTCAAGCAACAGCCAGGGGACCGGGCAATGCAAAACGTGCTTGCCCAAGTTCTCCATGAGGACTGTTGGACTAACCCCTAGTTGTCACGGGCATCGTCTAGGTGGAAATGACTGGACCAACGTGCAGCGTACATTTTCCTTTATTTATGTAAATGTTGCCAACAAAACAAGACACAAAGAAACGACCGTGAAGCTTACTAGGGCTATAGTGCCACTAACAAAGATAACTACCCACAACTAAGGTGGAAAAACAGGCTGCCTAAGTATGATTCCCAATCGGAGACAACGATAGACAGCTGTCCCTGATTGAGAACCATACCCGGCCGAAACAGAAAACATAGAAATAAAGAAACTAGAATGCCCACCCAAAATAGAGAATAAAAGCCTCTCTATGGCATGACACTAGTCTAGAATTAGTGTTGATCAGGTGCTCTAACTCATCACCCACCAGTGGTCTGGATGGGGCTTCCTCTGTCACCCAGCCCATATCTATCTATGCTGAATCTGAACATGCAGTGTCTGTTGGTAGGAATACAGATGGGACACTTATTTTTCCAGGTAAGTTGACTGAGAACACATTCTCATTTACAGCAACAACCTGGGGAATAGTTAAAGAGATGAATGAGCAAATTGCAAACTGGGGATTCTTAGGTGACCATGATAGTTTGAGGGCCAGATTGGGAATTTAGCCAGGACACCAGGGTTAACATCCCTACTCTTACAATAAGTGCCATTGGATCTTTAATGACCTCAGAGAGTCAGGACACCCATTTAACATCCCATCTGAAAGATAGCACCCTACACACAGTAGTGTCCCCAATCACTGCCCTGGGGCATTGGGATATTTTTAGACCAGAGGAAAGAGTGCCTCCTACTGGCCCTCCAACACCACTTCCAGCAGCATCTGGTCTCCCATCCAGGGACTGACCGGAACCAACCCTGCTTAGCTTCAGAAGCAAACCAGCGGTGGTATGCTGCTGGCACAATTCATGTTCAATTCATGACATATTCATGCAGTAGGAATAGCTAAATGGGACAAAGTGAAAGAACTTGACCCTTATATCTTTATAGTTAATTGAACTGAGCAGTAGTCATACAGACAGACACCGTATACATTGTGTTGTACATGACTAGTGCAGCTTTAATCACATTTTGTTTGAATATAACATACAGATTTGTAACAGCTCCCAGCTAATATGTAATTATTACTTCATAAGAATGGTTATTGGATTGAAAGAAACAACCTACGTGACTGGCAGGTAACCAAGCCAATGGAGCATTGAGTAAAATTTGTATCAAACTTTTTAAAGGGATTTACTTTTTATCAACTCCCCTAGTATGCAATATGTGTTAAGTTTCCTCACAGATTGCATTTGCTGCATGCTCTGAGTCTGACTGCAGCCCATGTCTCTCTTTGCACACACATTTCTGTGCACTATCGTTGACGCAGATCATGGTGACAAAATTAGGCCATGGCAGTTTGTGTTCCCACAAGGCCATGTGAAACCCAAGTCTATTCCCCATGGAGTTGTCTGTCTTCAGTCTAGCGTCACTGGGTCACCAACTTATTCCATCTTAGCAGTTGCACCCTCACAATGCTTATTGCCTGATTTTGGGCAATTGATAACCTATGTAAGGAGCACCTGTACTTCATGAATGGTCTCTTCATATGATTGCCTTTGTAGCAACCCGCCAGAAGTGGTAGTCTACACTCAGCAATTGAAGCATACTCTACATATTTTAAAGTGTGAGAATGTCTCACTATTCATTGTTGAAATAAGTCACTTGAGCGACTGGGGAAGGGAAGTAATTGTAATTTATGATTGGATCATACGGTTTTATGTATGGCCAATCCCTTGTTAAATGAAAGTTATCCTATCACAAGTGAGAGAAACTATAGAGCCCCACAGTGGAGGTGTCATAATACCCATAAAACCTACCAGTCAAATAGGGAAATGGTTCCAATTGTTTTTCCACCATTAATTTTACCCATAGGGGATTTTAGAAACACTTAAAATAAGGGCTGTGATTCGTGTAGGCTTACCCTGGCGTGACGTTTTGATAACCATGTAAATCATTCTCGGACCACCCCTCATCACTGTCAAGCGCTCCCTAAAACACTTCTGCGAGCAGGCCTTTCTAATCGACCTCGCCCGGGTATCCTGGAAGGATATTGACCTCATCCTGTCAGTAGAGGATGCCTGGTTGTTCTTTTAAATGTGCTTTCCTCACCATCTTAAATAAGCATGCCCCTTTCAATAAAAAAAACAAACTAAGAACAGATATAGCCCGTGGTTCACTCCAGACTTTACTGCCCTTGACCAGCACAAAATCACACTGTGGTGTACTGCACTAGCTTCGAATAGTCCCTGCGATATGCAACTTTTCAGGGAAGTCAGGAACCAATACACACAGTCAGTTAGGAAAGCAAAGGCTAGCTTTTTCAAACAGAAATTTGCACCCTGCAGCACTAATTCCAAAAGGTTTTGGGAGACTGTAAAGTCCATGGAGAATAAGAGTACATCCTCCCAGCTGCCCACTGCACTGAGACTAGGAAACACTGTCACCACTGATAAATCCATGATAATCGAGAATTTCAATAAGCATTTCTCTACGGCTGGCCATGCTTTCCACCTGGCTACCCCAACCCCGGCCAACAGCTCTGCACCCCACACAGCAACTGCCCCCCCCCCCCCCCCCCCCCCCCGCTTCTCCTTCACCCAAATCCAGACAGCTGATGTTCTGAAAGAGCTGCAAAATCTGGATCCCTACAAATCAGCTGGGCTAGACAATCTGGACCCTCTTCCTAAAATTATCCGCCGCCATTGTATTTTTTTTTATTATTTTTTTTTTTTAGGGGTGGATCAGCTTAATATTGCGGAAAGAATGTTGCTTCCAATGTAATTGTCTGCATCATTTCCAATCCCCCATATTTTTTTTGGGTAAATATATATATCCATACACGCATGCATACATATATACATATATACATACACATACCTATATAGACATACATACTTTTTTAAAGAATATACCTTTATTATTATTCCCCGCAACCCTACCCAATTGGAGTAAACTAATAAACACTTCTGCTTTTACCTTCAATTTATACATCTTATACCTATTTTACAGACACAGACTACTTTATAATAGTTCTCTCTTGTTTGTTCTTAGTCCTTCCTCTATTTCTGTTGTCCATCCAATTTTATTTCCACTTGTAACTGTGCTATTTCACAAAAGCTCCGCACCTATACACATTTCACACGCCGCCATTGTTGCAACCCCTATTACTAGTCTGTTCAACCTCTCTTTCATATCGTCTGAGATTCCTAAAGATTGGAAAGCAGCCGCGGTCATGCCCCTCTTCAAAGGGGGATGTCTAGACCCAAACTGTTACAGACCTATATCCATCCTGCCCTTACTTTCTAAAGTCTTCGAAAGCCAAGTGAACAAACAGATCACCGACCATTTCGAATCCCACCGTACCTTCTCCTCTATGCAATCTGGTTTCCGAGCGGGTCACGGGTGCACCTCAGCCACGCTCAAGGTCCTAAACAATATCATAACCGCCATCGATAAAAGACAGTACTGTGCAGACGTCTTCATCGACCTGGCCAAGGCTTTCGATTCTGTCAATCACCGTATTCTTATCGGCAGACTCAACAGCCTTGGTTTCTCAAATGACTGCCTCGCCTGGATCACCAACTACTTCCCAGATAGAGTTCAGTGTGTCAAATCGGAGGGCCTGTTGTCCGGATCTCCGGCAGTCTCTATGGGGGTGCCACAGGGTTCAATTCTCGGGCCGACTCTTTTCTATGTATATATCAATGATGTCGCTCTTGCTGCGGGTGATTCTTTGATCCACCTCTATGCAGACGACACCATTCTGTATACATCTGGCCCTTCTTTGGACACTGTGTTAACAAACCTCCAAACGAACTTCAACGTCATACAACACTCCTTCCGTGGCCTCCAACTGCTCTTAAATGCTAGTAAAACGAAATGCATGCTCTTCAACCGATCGCTGCCCGCACCCGCCCGCCCGACTAGCGTCACTACTCTGGATGGTTCTGACAACTATAAATACCTAGGTGTCTGGCTAGACTGTAAACTCTCCTTCCAGACTCACATTAAGCATCACCAATCCAAAGTTAAATCTAGAATTGGCTTCCTATTTCCAATGACTGGAACGAATTGTAAAAATCACTAAAATTGGAGACTTATACAGTTGAAGTCGGAAGTTTACATACACTTAGGTTGGAGTCATTAAAACTCGTTTTTCAACCTCTCCACAAATTTCTTGTTAACAAACTATAGTTTTGGCAAGTCGGTTAGGACATCTACTTTGTGCATGACACAAGCAATTTTTCCAACAATTGTTTACAGACAGATTATTTCACTTATAATTCACTGTATCACAATTCCAGTGGGTCAGAAGTTTACATACACTAAGTTGACTGAGCCTTTAAACAGCTTGGGAAATTCCAGAAATGATGTCATGGCTTTAGATGCTTCTGATAGGTTAATTGACATATTTTGAGTCAATTGGAGTGTACCTGTGGGTGTATTTCAAGGCCTACCTTCAAACTCTGCCTCTTTGCTTGATATCATGGGAAAATCAAAAGCAATCAGCCAAGACCTCAGAAATAAAATTGGAGACCTCCACAAGTCTGGCTCATCCTCGGGAGCAATTTCCAAACACCTGAAGGTACCACGTTCATCTGTGCAAACAATAGTAAGCAAGTATAAACACCATGGGACCACGCAGCCGTCATACCGCTCAGGAAGGAGATGCGTTCTGTCTCCTAGAGATGAACGTACTTTGGTGCGAAAAGTGCAAATCAATCCCAGAACAACAGCAAAGGACCTTGTGAAGATGCTGGAGGAAACAGGTACAAAAGTATCTATATCCACAGTAAAACGAGTCCTATATCGACATAACCTGAAAGGCCGCTCAGCAAGGAAGAAGCCACTGCTTCAAAACCGCCATAACAAAGCCAGACTACGGTTTGCAACTGCACATGGGGACAAAGATCGTACTTTTTGGAGAAATGTCCTCTGGTCTGATGAAACAAAAATAGAACTGTTTGACCATAATGACCATCTTGATGTTTGGAGGAAAAAGAAGGAGGCTTGCGAACCGAAGAACGCCATCCCAAACGTGAATCACGGGGGTGGTAGCATCATGTTGTGGGGGTGCTTTGCTGCAGGAGGGACTGGTGCACTTCACAAAATAGATGGCATCATGAGGATGGAAAATTATGTGGATATATTGAAGCAACATCTCAAGACATCAGTCAGGAAGTTAACGCTTGGTCGCAAATGGGTCTTCCAAATGGACAAT
This sequence comes from Salvelinus namaycush, assembly GCF_016432855.1. Taxonomy (NCBI): domain Eukaryota; kingdom Metazoa; phylum Chordata; class Actinopteri; order Salmoniformes; family Salmonidae; genus Salvelinus; species Salvelinus namaycush. The sequence goes on from NC_052320.1 coordinate 19,820,443, forward strand.
GACCCCAAGCATGCTTCCAAAGTTGTGGCAAAACAAATTATGTACAATAGCTTTAAATCATGTTTCTCATTTCTTGAGCAATATAATCATAGAATTCAAGTGCTATTTGCATCTGGAAATGTCATGGAATGCATTTGCTCAATATTTTGTTGATGGGCCCATTCTTAGATGGTATGCCCATCTTGCAGATTGTGGCTTTAAGTATCCCATGCTAATTTAAACACATTCATAATCATGTATTGCACAATAATAGTCCAAATTTACACAATAAGCGATGTACACTGAGGAACACTATGTCCATCAGACTGACCAGGGGAAAGCTATGATCCCTTCTTGATGTCACCTGTTAAATCAACAGTCAACAATCAGTGTAGATGAAGGGGAGGAGACAGGTTAAAGAAGGATTTTTAAGCATTGAGACAATTGAGACATGGATTGTGTATGTGTGCAATTCAGATGGTGAATGGGCAAGACAAAAGATTGAAGTGCCTTTTTAAACTGGGTATGGTAGTAGGTGCCAGGCCCACCGGTTTGAGTGCTTCAAGAACTGCAACTGAAATGGAGGGGTTGGGGCACGCCCTGAACTGGGATACCATTTGGGGAAATGTATTTGTTACCTTTAAAAACCCAGCACACCAGCTTACAAGTTATACAACCCCATTTAGACATTTTAAGATGAAGCTGATTCCTACTCCAGTATGTGATAGATGCCGTATGAATGCTGTTGGAACATTAATGCACATGTTTTGGGAATGTCCTGTGGTGTCCCAATTCTGGTGACATGTTTCAGATTTCCTCACAAAAATGATGGGTTTCCTTGTGAACAAAAATCCAGCTTTATTTTTGTTGAATGATGACTCTTCATTTGTACTGCAACTGGTTCAGAAAATAATCATTTATGGAGGGTTACCAGCAGCAAAAAAGGTTATCATTAGTGCTTGGATTACCCCTACAATCCTCTCATGTATTATGTAAAACTATCAGATATCAACAACTCTTGACCAAGCAGTGGACCTACATGGTAAGAGGGGGGGGTGACATTCTTTGAGAATTTTTTTGTTTGTTGTAAATTTCATTTTGTGTACTCAAAATATACTCTTGACCAGTATTTAAATAGCTTTGTATGTTTGTACAAAAGATTGTTAGTGTTGTCATGTCAGTTAATATTTGTAACGTGATCCTGCGCTGTGTATTGTATAATGTTTTTTTTTTTTTTTTACTCTGCTGGGTTTTTTTACACTCAACAGTTTCCCATGTGTATCAAGAATGGTCCACCACCCAAAGGACATTCAGTCAACTTGCATCCCTCTGGATCACTTTCAACACGTAGAGTCCATGCTCTGACGAGTTTAGGCTGTTCTGAGGGCAACTCAATATTAGGTAGGTGTTACTAATGTTTTATACACTCAGTGTGAAACATTCTTAGATGCAAAAAAACATAATTAAGTTGTAATACTTGTTCTGGCTGCTCAATCATAGCTGCCATATTTCAGTGATATTTATACAACATCACTATCTGCAATTGGTAGTTCTCAACAAGATCAGGTACCCTTCTCAAATTTCCTTATGATTGTAACATGTTTCAGTCTTAATGCGCCAGTGGAGTCATTGTGGCTAAGCTATAACACCATGATAGTAGTAAAATCTTGAACCTGAATCTCAAAAATACCATCTAGCTAAGGCATAATGTACATACGAAGCAAGATGATGCAGTCCTTCGGCCTGTGAAATGTAATGACTGATGCAATTTTTAAAGTGCACTAACGCATGTTCATCAAAATCTAACTTTGTTTCCTTAACTTATTGCAGTCTGCTTTTGGTCCATGGCCTGTCTGTTTTTTACTCCAGTATAAATAATTAGTGCACACTCAAAGCCATACATCTGAAATACTGCACTAAAACACAAAACTATTATTGAAATGATAAAGTTAATTATCCTTTTAGCACCATACTATGGCCGTTGCTAATGCACAAGAGGTCCTATTTTCCTCAAGTGAGAGTGATTGAATAGCTTCAGAGCTTTTAAGATAGTATTATTCAGCACTTTCATGTCAGTCTTTAAGAGTCTTTCATTTGTTTGTCCCTACTCCAAAAGGGAGATCACTTCATCATTTATTGTCTCTTTAGCAAACTGTATAGTCTTCTTTCGCTCTCAGAAAGGCAGAGTTTCCATTAAAATTTTGTCCACTATGGGGGGTGGTGGGACCAAGTCCTCAAGCTTAAGATAGAAGATGCGCTGCAGGCCCTGGGTGCAGAGAGTCCGTAGCTCGGGCAGTTTTCCCAGGAGGCGGGACAGGTAGTTGGGCCGAGTGGAGTCCGAGGCGCAGCTCGAGACGTGATCTCTGAGACAGGTGATGAGCTGGTTCTGGAACTCCTCCACCCGCTTGGGCTCCTTCAGGCCGTGGCGGTCTGTGGAGAATCAGGAGACAGAAAAGGCACGTGTGTGACCAGAAAGTGTGGAGAGCATAATTTTTTAAAATAGGACATTTATCATTATTCTGTAAGACAATAACATTATGTAAGCCTGTGAATCAAGATGCATGTATATCCAGCTTGTTCAGGCAACTCAGGTCAGGGTGAGCATAAAGATTGACTGCAGGCGCTATGTTGCAATGTCATACTGTACTGGATTATGGTGTGATGTCTCTTAACAGAGCCTGATAGGCTGGCGCGTATGCGTAGGTGGGTTGAGCTCTCACCAGTGATTATGACCAGGGTTGTGAGGCAGGAGAAGGACGACATGTCCAGATTCATGCGGTGGAGGCTCTGGGAGAAGTCCATGATGGAGTCTATCCAGTCACCGAAGCCCCGTACACACTGCATCCGGTGAAGCACCACTCCATTGCAGAAGATCAGCTTGTGCGTCTCAGGGTTGATCCTTGGAAAGAGAATATAAATAGGATGGATTAACAATTTCTTTGATAACCCATGATTGTTGCTTCTAAAATATCTGCACAATGTTAGTTGTGGGTGCAATCAGTCCTGTCATTCATATTGTAATTACTGTATAATCCTAGCAATACAGTGACCAATGTCAATACAACACAGTTATAGCTCTGTATATGCAAGGTGGTCTCCTGAACAATTTAATTTTTTTACAATGACATCATTTGGTTCTTCTTACCTGTATGCTAGTCGCAAGATGAACAGTTCCACGAAGGCTGACTCCAGTAGCAGCTCCTGGTCCTCAGAGCAGAAGGCAGTGAACCCAGGGATGCGCTCAGCCCACTTGCTAATCACGTCCATGGACGCCGTGAGGAGGTTGTAGAACTGTTTGACGTCTCCAACGTCCGCTTTCTCTGACAGACTGGCCACAGTCTCCTGGTACTGAATTAGAAAGGAAGGAGAAGAGTTAGTTCCATTAGGGGAATGCCCTGTATTCTTTTGGTTAAATTTATGCTCCATCCTTAGAAAGAGTACCAACAGCGACCTTAAACCCCAAAAAATAATAAGTCATAGACAGACCACAATGGAGAATTTGCAGTAGTCCTTACCTTAGAGTAGTCCAGTTTCCCAACACTAGGGTTTGAGTCGATGTGTGCCCTCACAAGAGAGGCAATGATATTAACTGGAGCCCCAGCAGAAGATAGGTCCAGGGCTGCTTTTGGCTTGGAGGGCAGACGACCTCTTCGACCTTTTAAGCTATCTGTTCTCACAACTTAGAGAGCGAGAGAGATCCAAGGTCAATAATGTCTTAGCAACTGAGAAAGAAACAGTAGTTATTGTGAAAGATGTGGTAGTAAAATGCATCTGAAGTGCTGGGCTCACCTTCTTTCACCATGCCTACTGCCAGACACTTTTGAAAACGACAGAATTGACAGCGATTCCGTCGCCGCTTGTCCACTGGACAGTCCTTGTTGGCAAGGCACACGTATTTGGCTTTTTTCTGTACAGTACGCTGCAAAGAACACAGAAGGGAAGAAAACTTAGCTATTAAGTTCAGGCTAGTAATGGAGATGCATATATGAATTGTGTTTGCATTGCATGAAAAATGCATTATACACCAATTTATGAAATAAATTGATGGAAGAGAGGAAAAAGCTGCTCACCTTGAAAAAACCTTTGCAGCCCTCACAGGTACGAACCCCATAGTGCTGACAGGAGGCGTTGTCCCCACAGACAGCACAGCGACCCTCATTTCCAGTAGGGCTGTTCGGTTTCAGCGACATGTTACCTTCCATGAAGCCAGAGTCATCTAGGGTGCCTGGCTCCAGGGTTAGAGGGGAGAAAGAAAGCAGGGAGGAGTGCTGCTCCTGACTCAGAGAGAAGGGGCCTTGCTCAGCCAGCTGGGGCTGATCCAGAGGAGACAGATCCTCTACTGAGCCGGGGCCGTAGGTGAAGAAAGAGGATGTCTGTGATAATTCAGTCTTATCAGCCACCCAGCAGACCGGGCCGGGAGAGTAGGGGCCGGAGGCCGAGGCCCAAGCAGGCTGGGGCTGGAAGCCTGGGGTAGAGGGAGACTGGGCTGACGCCGGGCTGCCGAAACATTCAGAGCCACCAGAAGACAGTGCTTCGTCAAAGTAGCTCAGGGCAAAGCTGCCAGGGTAGCAGCCGTAAATCTGGAAGTCATCCAGCTTGAAGGGCGATTCATGGACCGAGACTGTGCTAGAGGTTGTAGGAGCTATGGCGATCTGACAGGAGTAGGCATCAAACTCGCCAGTGTAGGTGCCCACCAAGGAGTTGATGCTAGGCAGGGAGGGGGCAGAGAGCTGGTCCGTCTGGCTACTCACGTCCATGGCTAACCTGCAGGGAAGGTCCAGGCTCAGAGACAGTTGTAGAGGCTGTTATCATAAGGCTGAACTCCATGCGGGGGGTGAAAGCAGGCCATTTCTGTTGAGTAAAGGTGCAGACAATACATGAGAACATTTACAAAGGCAATTTTACAGAGGGCCTGTGTGAGCTGACTATAAGAGATACTAGAATCTACAGTCATGAATTTGTAGTTGACATCCTGTACCCCTGGGTTAACAATCCCTGCATGAGTTATGGAGGACTGTCAAATCTGTCTCATCTAAAGGCATGACATGAATTAACTTCAGGTGCCAGATTCCCCCTCCCCTGCAGGACAAGCCACAACTTTCATAACTGTGCCCTTCCTCCCAACGTGTAGTAGGTAATGCTAACCCTTCTGACCCCGCCGGTAGATTCTGAGAAAACGGTCTCTCTTGTAGAAAGCCTTGGTTTCAGCTGAGTGTTTTCCCAAACTACATCCCCATGGGTGTAATCTTTAGCCATCATTAACGTTCCGTTTTGCAACTAAAACAAGTTTATTGGACAAATACAGGTAGGTCCCGCCCCATTTAGTTCCATTTTAAGAAACGTTTTGCAACAGAATCAGCATAATGAACACGACACTGGAAATCCTTGAAGTTTAAAAACACACCGAACTACATGTCTGAGGGGGTTGGCGTTCAGAGTATGGACTCAGGCCATGAAGGAACAGGAGTGTAGATCCCCCACTGAAGGTAAAAGACTGATTTGAATGTCTCAGCACAACTAAAGTTAGGGAGACTCAAAGATGCACTATGCAGAAATCATTTCGCCATTTCCTGGTTGCTAAAGTTCTAATAGTTTGCTTAATTTTTGTTTATGTGACAAAACAAGCAAGTATAGTGTAGAGAATCATTGTACCATCTAAACCGCTGTCAAATAGCTTTTCCATAACCCAAAATATTGTATTTATCTGTTTGAAACTGGTGTACAAAACCAAAAGACAAAAACAAATCTTAAGAATGGGAAGCATGGAAATAGCGCACATAGAACATATCTACCACTTAGACTTGCTTTCAATGAAGAGTGACAGATCGATAACACACATTTTATGTGAAATTGGTCAGGTCCACAAAGTTACATATTGCAGCTTGAAGTCTGTCTCCATGTAGCCACACGAGTATGTTTGTCTGACTAGTACATTGCTTTAAAAATAGTGTAGCTGGCAGTGCATTAGGTTGTGATGCACATCAGAGGAACTAAGTGGAAGCACATGTAGTACCTCCTACCTGTATCAACAGGTAAGCCACTGCATGCTGACAGGTGCATGTAGCATGCGTATAACTAAATAACTTTACAGTATGATGATTTGTTGTTTTGACTTCTAATGCAGCAATTCACTGTCAAATATACAGTAACTTTGTGGACCTGACCAATTTCACATAAAATGTGTGTTATCGATCTGTCACTCTTCATTGAAAGCAAGTCTAAGTGGTAGATATGTTCTATGTGCGCTATTTCCATGCTTCCCATTCTTAAGATTTGTTTTTGTCTTTTGGTTTTGTGCCACCTATGGATGGCATGTCTCTCCAGTTCTAAGGTATTTTGCATGTATGCCTTTTAGATTTATGCATCTCAGGATAACATGGTTCTAATTAAATTACATTAATTTACAGAATGCGCCATAAAGGGGTGGCAGGTAGCCTAGTGGTTAAGAGCATTGGGTCAGTAACTGAAAGGGAACTGGTTCGAATCCCCAAACTGACTAGGTCAAACATCTGTCAATGTGCCCTTGAGCAAGGCACTTAAACCTAATTGCTCTTGTAAATCACTCGGGATTAGACCTTCTGGTAAATGTAATATGATACTGAAAGCTGAGCGCTTCCTTACCTGTTATAACCCACTAGTATTTTAAGCAATGTCCGTATTCCAAGCGGAAAGTCATCATCTCCAGTAGTTATTTTGCTCTGCAGTCCAAATGTTGTTGAGGGGAACACATTTTTATACGATCAATTGTATCGTACCACTACGTCAGAGGGACGCCTCGTTCCATTTCCCGTACAAGGCAACGCCGAGGCGGATATCTTTCCAGGCTGAAGCCAATCAGCTCGCGTCAGTCAGAGTTCCTTGCATTTGACGCACTCGCGGGATTCCATTGAAGCATGCGTCCACAAATCAACAGAAGTAGCTTACTATAAACACATCGAGAGACAGAAGTTTGTTAAATATGTAAAAAACATCACTTAACGCAGAGCAAAACAAAACAGGCTACTTTCGATGACACAAAACAACTTTCAGTCGCTCATTGGCCAACTATCACATGCATAATACATTAAGTTTAACTTTTTACCCAGTGATGTTTTTTTGCAATCAAAGATGCTAGATATGACAAATAGCCTTCATCACACCTGCTTACCAGGGTTTTTATTATTGGCCTATATGTTTTTGTCATGTCAGTATTTCCTTTCCCTTGACACTTTTTGCTTCTATAGTGACTATATTTTTGGACAGCATGCTGATAAAGGTAAATTTTGTTGTACTAAATGTACTAAAGCTTTTTCAAATATTTTTTATATCTCCAATGTGTGTTTTTTAAAAGACCCCCAAACGTGAGAGATATTGTGGTTAAATCGGATTAACCACCAGAGAAAGGGGAAACATTTGGACAAGGTTCCAGAGGGTAATTACAAATGTGGCCAATGTGCTCAATGCAGCTTTACATACAAATGCAACTCATTTACCCACCCCCGCACAGGACAAAGATTTAAGATCAAGGGCCTGATTACCTGCATGTACACCAATGTTATTTACATGTTGAAATGTCCTTGTGGTCTGTCTTACATATGGAAAACCCGTAGAAGCCTTAAGACACGGATCAGTGAACACCGCCGCAATATACGGACAGGTGAGACAAAAAATCCGGTTGCTGCTCATTTTGTGCAAGCTGGACGTCCTAATAGTTCCCTGAGATACATTGAAATAGAAATAGTCAAGATGTCACGCAGGGGAGGGGACATAGAGAGGAAACTTCTTCAAAAGGAAATCTTTCTGGATCAACAGGCTCAACACACTGTCTCTTGGCCTTAACGAGGAGTTTGACTTGAAACTGTTTTTAAAGTTTCAATATGTCTAAATTGTGTTTTTTTAATCCTAACTGAATATTGTATGTATATTACTGTAAATATTGATCACATTCCCTGTGTATGATCATATATTTTCATACATTGTGTTACGGCTGTCCTCGCTGACAGAAGGTGTGGACCAAAACGCAGAGTGGTTAGTGTTCATTCTTTTAATGAAAGTCAACAAAACACTTCAAAATACAAAAACAACCAACGTGACAAAACCGAAACCGTCCTGTGTGGCAACAAAAACCTCCACAGGAACAAACACCCACGAAACACAAGTGAAACCCTGGCTGCCTAAGTATGATTCTCAATCAGGGACAACGATTGACAGCTGTCTCTGATTGAGAAT